>NW_020837953.1:42718064-42736271 GCF_003676395.1 Aethalodelphis obliquidens
GCTGTTGTATATTTTAAAATTATAAAACACTTTCACACGCACCTTCTATTTGCCTCAGATGCAGTGTTATGAGCTGGGCTGGACTGTGTTATCATTTTAAATGTTTAACTTGCAGTAAACTGCAAGTCAGGTTTTCCCATCCTTGACCTTGAACATGGTTCTTTCTACTCTGTGTTTTTTCCTTTTAGGTGGATCCAATGGGGGCGAGACTAGGAGCCTGGGGGAGAGGAGTGGACCAAGGGGAGAGAGGTGAGCAGACACCAGAGAAGTTCTTAACTTTGTCACGACCGTCTCTGATATCGTGTTGCTGTGTGTCCGCTGTCTGACAGCAACCTGTAAATGCCATCGCTATTCGTAAGTTGGAGATCTATGAAAGCAGTGTGCTCCTCAGGCCCCAGAGAGTTTCTCCTTTAGCCACAGACCCAAAGGACTATTTTTATTGGCACACTTGATGAGTTATTAGAATAATTTCATCTCACTGTTAACATATATGGCAGTGCCTGACTCACAGGAGGCACTGAATGTACGTTTGTTGAATGCTCACTCAGTAGACATTGGGATTTTATTTTCACTGAAACGTTTCTGACCACTCAAGGGAAGTGTTGAGTGAGGAAGGCATTTCAGGGTTAGTCACCATGAAGGGCAGCGAGGTTAGTGCAGCTGGGTCAACCTTTGTATTTCACTCATCCTGTAAGGGTTGGCTTTGCCTATTGTTCTAGGTCACATTTCTTTCACCATGGATTCCTCCAACATGAGTACAAAATTGGAATGACAGTATGGGAAGGTCTAGTAACATCTGTCCCAAAGGAAGCACGGTGGCTGCCAAACCATTGTTTGGAAGGATCAAGGGAATGGCTCAAGGTCAGAGTGGAAGAGGTGTGTGTCGCTTTCCATCTGGGATGGGCTGGACGGGCAGTGGGGGGCTGCTCTCACAGATGGGTTACTCAGCGGGTGTATTAATTTCCTAGAGAAGCTGTAAAAAATTACCACAAATTGGGTGGCTTGAAATGACCGAAATTTATTTTCTCACATTTCCAGAGGTCACAAGTCTGAAATCAAGGCATCTGAAAGTGAATCTCACTCTGGAGGCTCTTGGGGAGCCTTCTGGCTTCCTCCAGCTTCTGGTGGCCCCGAGCATTCCTTGGCTTGTGGCCGCATCACTCTGATCTCTGCCGCCATCTTCCCATGGCCTCTCCCCTGTGCTTCACCTCTTCTGTCTATGTCTCCTCTTCTTATAAGAACACTTGTGGGCTTCCCTGGTGGTTCAGTGGTTAAGAATTCGCCTGCCAATGCAGGGGCCATGGGTTCGAGCCCTGGTCTGGGAAGATCCCACATGCTTCGGAGCAACTAAGCCTGTGTGCCACAACTACAGAGCCTGTGCTCTAGAGCCCACGAGCCACAATTACTGAGCCCACTAGCCACAACTACTGAAGCCCGCACGCCTAGAGCGCATGCTCCACAATAAGAGAAGCCATCGCAATGAGAAGCCCACACACTGCAACGAAGAGTAGCCCCTGCTCGCTGCAACTAGAGAAAGCTCGCGTGCAGCAACGAAGACACAATGCAGCCAAAAATAAAATAAATAAATTTATTAAAAAAAAAAAAGAACACTTGTTGTTGGATTGAGGACCCACCTGCTTAATCCGGGATGAGCTCATCTTGAGATAGAGCCTTAACTTAATTACATCTGCAAAGACCCTTTTTCCAGGTAAGGTCACCTTCACAGGGACTGAGGGTCAGGACTTGAGCATATCTTTTCTGGGGGCCACAGTTCAACCCATTACAGGTGAGGTTGGCTCCACTTACTTTCTGAAAATGATACTGATAAAATGATGTGTGGAGAAATTCCCAATCAACGTCAAGAATTCCTTATTTTTTGTTTAAAAGAGGAAAATGTTGAATTTAATTTTGTGTGCCTAGCAATTATTTTTCACTTCAGAGGCGGTGCCTATTATGAAATCTTTCCATTTTTGACATCTTCGCCAGAAATATTTTGGACTCTGGGTCACTAGAAGGATTTTTCTCAGAAACCAATTTCATATTTTTAAATTCTTTTTCTTCTGCATGTTAGAACATCTCTTCCAACTTCTGATATATCACTTTGTACTTAAAAAAAATGCTGACTTTGAAATTCACTGTTGTATTTTTATTAGAAATAACTAGCTCCAAAAATGTTTTCATGAAATGTAGCTGACATCTCTATCATTTTGAAAAGAAATAATAAATGAATTTTCTTCCAGTATTTTCATATTGGAAAAAGATCAGAAGGTCATTTGAAGGAAAATAGATGGGTAGAGACAAAGCACCATTGTGAAGTTACTGGCCGTTTAAATCCAATTAATTTAGACCTTCTTTCTATGAGTATCACACTTGTAAGATAGACGTGAAGTAATTCCTAGGCAAGGCTGGATATTTAAATATCCAAAAAAATAATTCATTTTTACTTTTATTTTTTCTAGGGGACAAAATTCTGCTCTCTAGAAAAATGGAAATTCTTTTATTATGACCCCATTTGTCAGAACATTGTTTGCAACTCCGAAATTTAGAAACATCCTAAATATCTATCCACAGGAAAAACATAAGTACATGGTGGTATAGTCATAATCTTACCCTCTCCACCAGCTACGTAGATGCGTTAGGGTATCAGCAAGGATAAATCTCACAAAAATAATGTGGATGGAGAAAGAAAGTTGCAGAGAAGGAGTCCATGCAAATAAAAGTTAAAAACATTTACAACGATGCTATATCTTGATTATGGTTATGTACATATAAAATAAGAATAGTAGAAAAATATACATGTTTCCCAGTGAAATGCACCCAACACGGGAGAATGATCCCTCTGGGAAGAGAAGAAGGAAGAAACTGATGTCAGGAGGGTACCCAAGGGATGATGTGTGCAAGTCTTTATTTCTCAAAAAAAAGTTATGTAGTAAATATGAGACAATGTTAGGGCTTGCTCAGCTGAGTGGTAGGTATATGGGGTTTTGTTATTACTCTCTGTATTTTTCTGTATGTTTAAAATATTTCATAATTTAAAGAAATAAGGGCTTTCCTGGTGGGGCAGTGGTTGAGAGTCCGTCTGCCGATGCAGGGGACATGGGTTCGTGCCCCGGTCTGGAAAGGTCCCACATGCCGCAGAGCAGCTGGGCCCCGTGAGCCATGGCCGCTGAGCCTGTGCATCCGGAGCCTGTACTCCGCAACGGGAGAGGCCACAACAGTGACAGGCCCGCGTACCGCAAATAATAATAATAATAATAAAATAAGTTCCCTATTTTCCACTGGCTGAAGAAACTGTGTTTTCAAAATGCGCTACTGTTGAGCTGATAGGGAGACACTGCTTTTAAAAGATGACATGTGGACTAAACAAAGGAGGGCCGGAGACACCAGCTCCCTGCTGATGCTTCAAGCACATTGTAACCCTGTAATTTTAGGCAACTGTTTGAACCTCAGTTTTTCCATCTATAAAATGGGAATAATCTCTGTCTTGCCTACTTCACAGGGTTGTTGGGAGAGTAAATGAGGCTCTGATAATAGAAGTAAGAAGTGGTCTTTGGAACAACTGCCGCTAACGATTGATCAGCATCTGTTTTCAGACAGGCCCTAAACATTCATTATATCCTTTAAGGCTGATAACAGCTCTAGGATGTAGGTATTATTTTCCACATAAAAAATAGTAAAGCTCAGAAACATATTGTTTTCCCATACTCTTCCTTCCAGAACCAACCCTTGCCAACAAGGAACAGGCAAGGGCTTGGGGGTGGGGGCACCTACAGTGGTCGGTGACCCATGTGGCCTGGCACAGGAAGTTCTGACCAACCAGGACAACGGTGAATAGCCAGGCTAAGCAGATTCCCTTGGACATCAGCGGTCTTGGAAGTAGAGAGTGAATGAGTCCATTAGTGGCAGAAACCAAAGCTGGGAGAACACACAGAGAAGATGCTGAAGCAGGGGGTGGGTGTGTTTAGGGGGACAGCACTGGCCCATGTGTCATTTGAGTTGTGAGTTAGTGGAAGTTGTAAACAAGCAGAAGCCAGGAAGCAGAGAATAGATGCTCAGAGCAGAGAATGAGTTTGTTGGTTGGTAGTGGCAGGGAAAATGAGGGGTTGAATCCCCCTAACAGTGGACATCAAAAAACACCCATGTGGTTGTACCAGTCAAGGCCCCAGCAGGAAACATATGTCACCCTCAGAAGAAGGATAGAGAAGAGTTGGATAAAGGGGTAATTTACCAAGGGCAACATAGTTAAGGAAACACACAAGGGGCAGTAAGACACCCGGGGCTAGCAACCATGGGAGGCCCTTTACACTCACAGTCCTGAATAGGCAAGAGCAGGGATTGGTTACCGGAACCTGGCCGGAACTGTAGCTCCATCCAACAGGAGCTGTGGCTTTTGATAGAGAAACGCAACCACCAGAAACCCATTAGTCTGGCAGGGAAGGAGCCAGAAGGATAAATACCCCAACCTATCTCTTCTATTGCCCCCAAATCACCTCTCAGTGCCTCTAATTGGCCAAAGCCAACCAAAACCCAGAGGACAAGGGAATTTGGTCCCTTCAGGTCAGTCTCCCTGCTCACAGAGCCAGGTGAGAATAGACTCAGAGGGACAAATGAAAACTGTCCAGTGCAGTGATGGAGGTGTCAAGATAATCCAGAATCCAGCACTGTTGAGAACACGCTCACTTCCCTGTGGTCAAGCTTTGTCACTGCTTGGGGGTTGCCATGGGATTTGTCGCCCTTGTTTTCACAAGTAGCCACAGAATACATAGCATTGAATGAGGACACCTGGGTAGGTCTCTGTTCCTTGCAATCGAAAGAGCCTAAAGACATAAAAATGTTAAGTCATTTCCTCCATAGTGGAAGTGGCAGAGCCTGGAACCAAAGCCACAGTCATCAGGGTCTAAAACCATGCTCTTTCCACTCTACCACCCTAGCTGTACAAATGTGATATAGGTCCCATGATAAAGTGTAGAAGCCCTGAATATCAAGTTATTTTGTGGGAAGCCGTTGGAACGGTTTTAGAATGTGGTGGTTTAATGTGCAAAATGATGTCTTGGGAAGATACCACTCATGGAATATAGATCAGATTGCATCAGGGAGATGTTTAACTTTGTAGGAATGATAAGGTTCTGCTCGAGGATCTGAACCAGAAGGGTGGTGGTATATACGTAAAGGGTGAAAGAATTGCTCACTTGCTATGTCCCAGGCACTGCTCCAGGGGCTGAAGATGTAGCAGGGAACCCAACAGACTCCTGCCCTCCTGGAGCTTCTGCTCGTTGAAGCCGTGAGAGTAGATGAGCTCTCCGAGGGAGGAGTGAAAAGTGAGCCTTAGGTATTCCTGCGAGGAAAAGGGTGAAACAAAAACAAGAAAAAGAGCCGGTGGAGCAGCAAGCAGAGGGGCCAGGAGGGACAACTGGTTTGATAGCATGGCAGGCAAACCAAGAGAAAGAAGGGGGTCCACAGGGCTGACCACGGCTGCTCATTGTCAAGGACAAGACCAAGAAGAGGCCACTGACATTGACAAATGGGGGATCATTTGGAAGCTGGGTCAGAGCCAGTCAATGGGGTGGGTGGAAGCTAGATTGTGGGAGGTCATGGAGGCATCATAGCTGTTGGGACTTATAACAGAAGTGCCCTGTAGGGAGGAGAGTTGGATGTCTTCATCGCAGTGGTAAGTTGATGTGGGTATCATGCTCTAAGGATCTGGTCCCCAGATTCATAATTCTGAAATCCTAAGTGCATAAGAATCGAGGTGGTTCTGGGGCTTAACTCATACCAATCAAACTTATAAAAACTGATTTATAACCCCACATGCCAGGTTGGTCATTTTCAACGAGAGATTCTTTTCCAGTGTTGGGAATGTTTGTGTCCCTTATCAAGGGCACCCCCATCCCAGCATTAAGCTACTTGGAGAGCTGAACTATTAATCAGAGGCTGTTAGATGGTATAAATGAGAACAAAAGGAAATAGCTCACCCAGAGGTATATGTCCTCCAAGCGATGGTGGAAGACTCCTCTGGTGATCTCTCTGCCTATTCCTGTCCCTTAATCTTGGAGTCCACCAATGCTCTCATCTTGGACTTGTCTTTTTCTGTTTATGCTCTTGGTGATCTCATCCGTATCATTGTCATTAAGTACTGACAGCTCCCAAATTACGTCTCCAGCCACATCTCTCGCTCAAGCTCCGCTCGTACAGCGAGGTGCCTGCTTGAGGTACCTCCACTTGGGTCTCTAGACAGGCGTCTCAGATTCTACATGCTCAACACAGGACTGCTCTTCTCTCCCAAACCTTCAGCATCCACAGCCTTCCCTGGTGAGGTGATGGCAGCTCCAGTTTCCAATTGCTCGGGTCAAAATCCTTGGAGTCGTCTGACTTGTCTGTTTTTCTCAGATCCCATGTCCAGTCCATCAGATAATTCTGCTGACTTTCTTCAAAATATAACCAGAACCAGACCACCTCATGACACCTCCACTGCTACCATCTTGGTTTGAGCCACCATCATCTCTTGCTCGGATGATCACACTGGCTTTTTATCTGGCCAGTTCCCAGCCACAAGCAAGAGTGATTGTTTTGAAATATAATTCAGATGATGCCACTCCTCTGCTCGGAAACTTCCAAAGGCTCCCATTTAGATGGACCCCCCACCTCTCTGGCCTCATCTCCTACCATTCTCCCCACCCTCACTCTTCTCCAGCCTCCTGAGCTTCCCTGCATTCCCTACCACATGCCAAACATGCTCCTTGGGCCTTTGATGTTCCCTTTGCCTGGAATGTTCCCCCCAGACGCCCATTTGACATTCCTTCCTCCCCTCTTTGAGAGCTTTGCTCAAATCTCAGAGATGCCTTCCCTCCCAGCCCGATGCAATGCTGTGGTCCCTCCGCCCTGCATTTCCTCTTCCCTTCCGCTTCTGGTTTTCTCCATTGCTTCTGCCACCCTCTCATTTTCCACGTGCTCTTTGATTTACCTATTTATTTTGGGTATAGTCTGTCTACCACACTAGAATGAAAGCTCCACGCAGGCAGGGATTTTTGTCGATTTTGCTCACTATGTATCCCCAGTACCCAGACAATAAATGTTTGTTGAATGAATGAATGAACAAACAGATTCTTCCTGGCTCACGAGGGTATATCTCTGCAGCAGCCCCAAACACCTTGTCAGCCCGTGAGTGTCTTTTGTCCCCGGGTCTTGCTGGACAAGATCCGCAGCCTCAGCCTCATGCCCAGGTGCCGTGTGGAAGGCGGGGCGGGGAGTAGAGGGAAGGCTCAAGCTTTCCCTTCGCTCAGAACATTCTTTGCCTTCCTGAGGTTACCCACAGGGTGCTGTTAAGTGGTTTAGGCTGTTCAAGCACTTACTTCAGGTAACCTCTCTGGTAGCACCCAGAGGCTCCCCGTCACTTCAGAAACATCCCTCTTGTGACTGGTATGGGATTGTTTTCTCAAACGTGAGCATCCGTGGGGAGTTCGAGGCAGTGGAAAGAAGCGGGTAGGAAAGAAAACATAGCAGGAGCAAGGTCTCAGGAAAATGCACGGGACCCTGTGTTGCGGCCCCGAGCCCTCGGATGCGGAAAGAGAACCCTGGGTGCTTTGCGTCTGTGTCTGATAAAATGACCCCTGAGAGAGAATGAAAAGTGCCGAGGATTAATGTTCGGTGAATCCAGGCTGGGACTTTGCCTCAATCAGGCGGATCCGTGTGTGCTGGGCCCCTGGGCCAAAATCTCACACTCTTCACACCAGCAGGACAGTCTTTATTATTCTACTCCAAGATTTCACATTTACTCTGCATTACTGTCCATGAGCTGTGGTTAGATACTGTGTATTTATTGAATGAAAAGCCCCAGGATCTACTGTACATGCTAACTTGGCTTTAAGCTTCAGGAGGAGCAAAGAGAAATGCAGTCTTTCAGGGAACGCCAAGTTCTCTGACGCTCACGGGCGGATAACTGTTGCTCCGAGTGTATGTGCTAATATCCAGCTGTATCTCAGGGAAATTCTTCTCCTACTTCCACTGGACTTTAAATTAGCAAACAAAGTTTAAATTAGCAGACAATGTCAGAATACACACGATGCCCCATGAAAGCATTTAGCACGAGCAGCCCTGAACACTAAATCAACATGAATTAAAATAAAGATGGAGAGAGTAAGGGATTAAATTACTTGTTCTTTCCGTGCTCATTAAAGGCAGCCCATGAAGCAGAACTAAGTCCTGGTTTTTGATTAGTTCTCCCAGGTTGAAAGAAAAAACAATAGGCATTAAGAAGAGGCTTTAACATGGCATAAACAGTTAACTTCGGCACTGCTTGGTCCCCAGGCATTTCTTTTTTTTCTTTTTCTTTTTTTTTTTTTTTTGCGGTACGCGGGCCTCTCACTGTTGTGGCCTCTCCTGTTGCGGAGCACAGGCTCCGGACGCACAGGCTCAGCGGCCATGGCTCACGGGGCCCAGCCGCTCCGCGGCATGTGGGATCTTCCCGGACCGGGGCACGAACCCGTGTTCCCTGCATCGGCAGGCGGACTCTCAACCACTGCGCCACCAGGGAAGCCAGCCCCCCCCCCCCAGGCATTTCTGATGGAAGAGAGGATGGAGGTTTTTCCTTAAAGTTCCAGTGCCCTTGGCAGCCCCATTAGTTCCTAGTCATCTCCTGCGGGCAGTGTGTAAGGGAATATAAATTTACACTTGATGTAGCCGAGGGCCCAGTTCCCTTGAGGGTCTGGGGGACGAGGTGGATATGGTTAGTTTTCTGCTAGAAAAAGGGATGCTTTCAAGTCCTCTCATGGAAGTTTCCATGAAGAAACTGTAGTCCAAATAATTCGACTCCTCTGAGGTACTACAGCTGTAAAGCATCCGAATTCTGCTCTTTTTCATTGTGTCACCACTTAGAAACAGGCACCCGGGATTCCTGACATCTGGCAAATTCAACAACCCTGACTTAACAGAAACTGAGTATTTATTATGAGGAAGGCATGATGTGAGCAGCTCTCTTGCTTTTAGGATCCAACCTTTATGAGTGGGGGTAGGGCTGGCAGGGAGAGTCACAGGGTATGGCGCTGGAATCCATATAGGGCAGTGTAGGTGGCGGTGGGAGCAGATGGCCTGACAGAGGGGCAGAGGCAGAGGGCCTGGCCACTGCAGTCTCCAGATCCTGTGGAGTATTTGCAGCTGAGGGCCAAGGAGCAGTGAGATGTCCCAGGAACAGAAATTCTGGAGCAACGTGCATCCCAGGCCATAGGTAGTTGGAAAACCCTCACAGGGGTTATTACTTCTTTTTCTTGTGTGGTCAAGCCCTAACCACATGAAGTCAGGTTCCCAGGTAGGACTGGCAGGGGCAAGGTATACCTGCTCCCTTACATGGCTCCTGTCCCCAGGGCAGAGAAATCAGAAGCCAGGCAAAACCGTGTTAACCCTTTGTGGGTTTTTTGGGTTTTTTTTTGCGGTATGCAGGCCTCTCACTGTTGTGGCCTCTCCCGTTGCGGAGCACAGGCTCCGGACGCGCAGGCTCAGCGGCCATGGCTCACGGGCCCAGCCGCTCCGCGGCACGTGGGATCTTCCTGGACCGGGACACGAACCCGTGTCCCCTGCATCGGCAGGTGGACTCTCAACCACTGCGCCACCAGGGAAGCCCTGTGTTAACCCTGTGTGACCATAGAGAACAAAAGTAGTGCCAAGGTGCCAGTTCTCCGATTCCTCCACTTGACCTTAACCTCCCCACTTTGGCAGAGCTCTGGGTGAAATGTATAGTTACATTTCTTTCCCATGGGTGTACTTCCTATACCCATTTATAATTCACTCCCAATCTAGCCAAGAGGCGAATGTTTATATAACATGTAATTTTATATGGAGATGTTCTCAGGGGTGATCCAGACTTGATCAAGATTCCCAGTCAAAGGTCTGACACATCGTTATATGCAATCATCTGTTTTATTTCAAAACATGTCTACACTGCATTGAGCACCAACACAGATGTGACCAAGAAACCCACAGTCCTGTCCCAGCAGGTGGTGTGTATGACTTGGGGTTGACTATTATTTTTCACAGTGAGAGAAAAAAAGAGAGGATAGGAAAGATGAAACGAACATTATTCCCAACTCCTGTTCAGGAATCTGAGTGATGATACAGGGGATATTTAAGAGATTTCGTAAAGTTCTTCCGAAGACCCTTCTCCCCATCAGTTGATGTTCAAATATGGAACCTGGGCTGGTGGACCAGCTGGACTTGAGCGACACTAGAGCACACTGTTTAAAATTACATCCACACATTCCTGCAAAAGATAGAGGAACAGGCCATGCCAAAGTAGACTGATAGTTTTACTTTTTCCTGTTTTATGAACCCGTACGAGTTTAGAGGCTATCAGAACTGTACAACCACAAATGTGATACAGTGTCTGCTCAGTACAAACATTTTTTGTGTAGGAGAAAGAATTCAGTTCACCTACAGGGAGAAATGTCCTGAGTTGGATGGTACCAAGACAGAACTGTCCATCGTGACCCCACAGAAGTATGTGGGATCTCAGGAAGACCAGAAATATCTTTCATTTAAAAATAGAGTCTCTAAATCCCGCTGCTTTTTAAAAATCAGTATTCCCATATCTTTCTTCCAAGGCAGAAAGTAAATGTTAGGAAACTGGCAGGTTCTCGTTCTCAAAGGCACACACAGGGGTTGGGGATCACTGTGGTTCTTGGTTCCTGGAACACCTGAGCCTCTGGCACCACTGGGCCTTCAGCAGCCTCCTCGGCATCCAGGGCTGAGATCCTCATATTCCAGAGCAAAGTAGCCAATCTGGAGGACTTGTGTCATGGGGAAGAGAGAAGGTCACCCCTTTAGCTCTGGATCCCCATCATCTGAGGGAAGTGGAAGGGGACAGGTAGAAGCAAACCTTTGTGTCATAAAGTCATCATTGCAGCAGGCAGCCGAGCACACTGCGACCCTGTCGGTGCCCTTGTTGTGAGACACAACATGCCTTCCCCGAAGTACAGACTTCTGTTTATGATCTAAAATAGATACCTTTGCAATGATTTACCCAGACCAGTGAAAGGCGGTTGCTCATTACATATTATGCAAGTTTAGATTTTCTACTTGATTATTCACACCAAATCAGGCTAAAAACAGACCCAATTAGACTGGAATGCATACATTTCAACAGATCAGAAACTGCAAAATGCTTATGCCACTTACTGACATAGCTTTACACCCAAGGACGTCGTTGGTATAAATATTTCCAAATTCCTTTGCGTTTTAACAACAAGAGAGAACAATCAGAACAAAGACATGATTTCAGTTTCTAACATCGATTGAATTATATTGTCTACCTTAGTTACACATCAGATGACATAGCTTTGCTCCGTTTTCTATGCATTTTAAATCATCTTATACAAAATTTATATTAAAACGATTTTTTTTTCAAAAGACAAATGCTCAGAGAAGCAAGTCTTATGAATACTCTTTCCTTCCATTACTTTTGGCAAGTGGAGGAATCACCGTGGATTTTGAGTGGAGTGGTGAAGCATTTCCACAGGTCATCTTCTCCACACGATCAGGCATGAGGGGGAAGTCGGAAACTCTCTTTTTTAAAAGCATACTGGCAGGAGGGCAAAATTCTTAAGCTCTTTAGGGCCTGTGAAAACAAAGAGAAAGGTGACGGTCACTTCTTTTACTGGCACTGTGACTGGTAATCCCGTAAGTCATTGTGCCTATTGTCCTTTGTCTACGTCTTCCAGTTCTGGATTATGGGGCTCTTCTCTCCCTGCTCATCCCTCCTCCAGGCCTGGTCCTCACACCCAGGGTCAGATTCCCGGGCATTTCCAGACACATAACTCTGCAACTGTATTGCTAATTGTATCCCTCGACCCCCCAGTTGTATAGCATTTATCCTTCCCCACCCAATCATATTATCTTCCCAACAGATGGGTTTTCGTTCAAGTTCACTTAGTTGGAAAATTAAGACAAGAGGTCAAATCTGGTGAGATCTCAATGGAAGTCAACTAAAGAGCCATCTCTGGCACTTTCCTGGGAATTTATGAGGCCCCAAGTAGACACATGTTCTTCTGGGGAAGCTTCAGAGGTAGTGCTTACGGAGGTCGGCGGCTTCTGAACACGAAGGTTCAGAAGGTTTATTTGGAGGTTTCTATTAGTTCAAAGGTTGGAAATGGCTGCCCTCATTTACCTATCACACGGGCCTAAGATATTTACTTACGAGTACCTTCCTGACATTTTCCGAACAAACACAGTGATGATTCCACCAATGAATCCAATGGCTAGTAAGACCCCAACTATGATTCCAGTCAGGGTCATTGTTGACAAGCCACCTGATTGAGAAGAAAAAGAAAGCATAAGCCCCAGACAAACAATACACCAGCAATAAGCAATGCCACTGGCCCCCTGTAGGTAACAAATGATGTTCTATGTTGTTTCTCCTGTATTCAGTGGGAGTTGACTTAGGAAGGCAGAAATGTTGGGTTATTCTAATCTCATATTATGAATGGAAAGTTTTCTGGGTCTCAAGATCTCTCAAGCATACCACTCCTACTAGGTGGCTTCACTGTTAATTACTGGGTGGCGTTCGTGTACACACAGCTACTAAATTAGCCCCTATTTTCATTCTTAGGAATGATAAATTGTGATATGACACCATTTTCCATAGCTGTCATTAAGTGAATAGACTCATTTGCAGTTTGCTTATTTTCAAATACAGGCTTTTCTCTCTTAAAAGAGGTTTGAAACCTATTCTCAGAAGGCTCGTATTCTGCTCCCATTGACTAGAATCCGGGAAAGAATGTAATTCATCACAAAGATTAAGTTCAAAGAGACCTTTTTTAAAACATAAGAATATTTTGGTACCAAAATCGAACCCACCTTTCTTAACTGTTGGTTTTTCTCCATCTGTTTTCCCTATAAAGAGAGAGATGTAATGATATAGAATTATTAGGATTTAGTAGCTATAATTTAACAATTGGCAGAAGATGAACAAAACACTAGCAAAGAGGATAATTTCTTAAGTAAATTGGATCAGGGGAGTTTTAAGCAAGCTCTGACGTGATCTTGTTTCAAAACTATTATTATTGAATTTACGAATGCTTCTTCACACCTATGGGTCTGTAGTTCTTTTGTGGAGGTTACTTTTTTTCTCACCCACTGTAGAGAACAGTGTCAAGGAAACGGACCCATAGAGATCTTAAATAAATAGTCAAAGATTTCAGAAGTTAGGGTAACAAAAGAATCTAAGCCCCTTGATTCTTGGTCCAATGTCAAGACCATATGGAAAACTCACCCATTGTGATGAGGTCTATTTTGAAGAAACATCATTCTGAGAGCAAAATGTTTTGGAAGTTGTGGTCAAGACTGTGATTTGCCTCATGATATCAATTTCCTAGCAAAATACAGATCTTACAGGGCACATGATTTTAATGAAAATATACCCTTTGTATTTATGGCACTATTATTGTAGGATTTCTATCTGCAGCTAAACTTAATCCAATAGTTACAATGTGAATATTCTCATTTACCAAGGATGTGAAGTTGTTTAATTATGAATACCTTCCTGCAACTAATAAAACTGTGAGTTTCTTTCAGGTAATTTTACACAATTTCTATTAAAAAATAAAGGCCTTTTGTTTTGTTTCTCCCATCAACTTCTTTGTATACTGAGTCCTTCACTCCTCTGGGTGGTAGGTGTTTATGAAGAAGTCAAGAGGCCTTGATATAATGAGACAATGGAGAGAAGTGATGCAATCAGGCCCTTCCCTAGAAACTTAGTTCACAATTTGCAAAATACCACAGATATCCAATAGCTTTCCTAATCAAAGGTGACACCAGCCAACCATCAGCTATACGATGCTTTCTTTTTCTAACGGTTGAGTTGGAAAGAAGTCATCCACTCTGTACCAAATCCATCTTCAAAAAGAAGACATCTTTTCAAGATGGCCCCAGGGTATGGGTCCTTGAACCCAGCTCTCCCTGCATGAGCTGAACTCACAGCTCTACAGCACTTACGTGGAGCTCAAGCTGATCACGCCAACCCAGTTGGGAGACTGGGAGATGGCTGGTTTTGAAGCCTGCCCAGGACAAAGGTGTCATCCAATCAACTCCCTAAATGTTATACCTGGCTGCCAACTACCAGTAGAGACAGGTCATGTCTTTTGCTTATCATGTCTTAACATGCTGCATACTGGGCTCATAACATAACATAACGTTATCACCATCAATGACATCATTTGTCAGAAAATACATTACCGAAAATAAAGTTTGTGGAAGATTCATTACTAAATTAGAGTTTACTAGTCTTGTACTCCTTAGCTCCCTCCCAGTTATACTGACTGTGATCGTGCAAGTGTGTCATACATACGAACATCATCAGCCTTGGGCGTTTCATGGGAAAGACATCTGCTGCCCTAATAAGATGACCTCTTAAAAAACCAATTGTTTATAATTACATTGTAACTCACATGTGAACATTTCTTGGAACACTGATACATGCAGTGGGAATGTGCTATAATCACAGTTTTTGTGAAAGGGTGGGGTAGGGGACAGGACAAGAGAGCAACCGTATTTTCCAGTTAATCGAGAATTTTTATTTTTAAGGAATAGGAGAAATCTCCTGGTATGCTATAAAAACTAGTCAACTTGTAATGCTCCATTTTCTGCTGCTCATTAGCTGTGAACTCTTGTTACAAATGATCAATGCTTCTCCAAAATTTTGAAATGCTTTCCAATGACCAATTATCAATATATTGACGATTCTTTCCTCGCTTAGCCCTATTTGGTTCTCTCTGGTGTTTAATGTTAACCATTTCTTTAGCATCTTGGAGTAACCGTAGGCTTTATTTTCAAAGCATGTTATAAAACTTTTTTTATCTTTGTGGTAAAATACACAACATAAACTTTACTATCTTCACCATTTTTCAGTGTACTGTTTGATGGTATTAAATACATTCACACTGTTGTGCAAACATCACCACCATCCATCTCCAGAACTCCTTTTCTTTTTCTTTTCTTTTTTTTTTTTTTTTTGCGGTACGCGGGCCTCTCACTGTTGTGGCCTCTCCCGTTGCGGAGCAACAGGCTCCAGACGCGCAGGCTCAGCGGCCGTGGTTCACGGGCGCAGCCGCTCCGCGGCACGTGGGATCTTCCCAGACCGGGACACGAACCCGTGTCCCCTGCATCGGCAGGCGGACTCTCAACCACTGCGCCACCAGGGAAGCCCCAGAACTCCTTTTCATCTTGCAAAACTGACACTGTACCGATTCCCCACTCCCTCCTCCCCCACAGCCCTGGCAACAACCATTCTACTTTCTGTCTCTATGATTTTGACTACTCTATGTGTCTCATCTAAGTGGAATCACACAGTGTTTGTCTTTTGGTGACTGGCTTATTCCATTTAGCCCTCGAGGTTCATCCATGTTGTAGCATGTGTGAGAATTTTCTTCCTTTTAAAGGCTGAATAATACTCCATTGTATGTATATGACACATTTCTGTTTATCCAGTCATCTATCCATGGATAATGGGGCTGCCTCCACGTTTTATCTACTGTGTCTACTGCTGCTGTGAACATGGGTGTACAAATATAACGCATTCAAAAAATCTTCAGAAGTGCTACAGAGTTTTTAAAACCAGATTGGCGATTGGGTCTGGAAATGCATATTAAACAGTAAGGAATAACTTTCTAGGTGTTCAGCTGTGCAACTGGTTTCGGGAACCACGGCTTTAGGGAAGGTCCTTATGTTTGCTTTCATTTAAAGATGAAAACACCTAACTATATAAAATGATTATAGAAAATTGCTTGAGTTAGCAAGCTTTCATTGCAGTTATTAGAGGATTAGTTCCTTTTCTTTTCCACTCCTATCTACTACAAAATAAGGTATAGTTTAAAAATATCCCAAACAACTGAATTTCTCTTAAGAAAGTTCTGGAAATAGGAGGCTCTTTCCCTCCTGCTAAGTTGTAATGGCAATGATCTTTCCTCATGCTCATTAGTGATGGTCTAAACCTCATAATAATGACAAAGACTCAAAGTTGCCCTAAAGAGTTTCACCTCATGGGGTCCCATTCACTTTGCTGCAGGTACCAACTGAGAATCACAAGCACAACCCCAAATCCCGGTAAGACTGGTTTAGAGTAGATTCTTGCTTCATTGTGTACAGACATGAACTCAGTGTAAGGTGGTAACCGTTAGCATAGAATCTACTAAGATTTACATAGGTTGGCTTACGTTTTACGCTTTTGGGTGTCAACACAAAGCTCTTAGTGTGCATGATATCAGGTGAGGGTCAGCAACATGACACCCATAGCTATCTAACTTGCCCCTGTGGAGGCATTATCACTAGTTGTCATATAAGGTTAGAAAGCTGTGGTCAGCAAACCAATAAATAAACATTCTGAAATTCATATTTCACAGAAAGCTTGGTTCAAACTTAGGGCTTGCATTCCAATATGTGCCCCGTTGATTATTATATTCGTTCCTGGATTTTCTGGAATACACTGATTATGCAAAAGAAGATCAACCCCTACTGGGGTGTCTGGTTTTCTTACCCGGGGCCGGACGAGTTGCCACATTCGGGGTTGTGGTGCTCTGGCTTTGTCCTTGGGAGTGGGCTGTGCTTTCCGCAGTTGGCCGGTCCTCTTTGTGATCCTCTGTTATGCTCTTGGCTCTTGTCGGCATCTGTTGGAGATGTAAATGAGGCAAAACAGAAATAAAACCTAATGCTTTATACTCTGCCTTATAACAGAAATGGATTTAAGGTGGCATAAATGTATAAGCTATATGATGACCTGAATTTAAAGTGGAAACAAGAAAACAAACATAAAGAAACAACAAGAATGGGGATAGGAGTAAAATCCTGAAGTAAATGCCAAATGTTTAGCACGCTGACTTCCTAAGGTCTAAACTCTTCAGAAAACACTGGGGCACGAGGCATTAATTCTTTCTCTTCCTTGAACTCGAATGGCACTCTTCCCCTGTAACATTTATTTGGCACATACGATGTTGTATTATTTTTAATGCCCTTCCTTCCCCAATTAGAGTGATAGTTAGCCTTTACTAAGAGCTTATTATTTGCCAGGCCCTCTAAATACCTTCTCATATACACCACAAAAACCCCTAAGTAAATTCTATTATTAGCCCTATAGTATGAATCAGGCTTAGAGAGATCGGATAATATGCCCAAGCTCACAGAGCTAACAAGCAACAGAACAAGAACTTGGAAATGGTTCTGCTGACTCCAAAGTTCATGCCAAGGTAGCATTCAACAAATATGCTGGAGAGCGCAGGCAACAAAAGCAAACATAGACCAATGGGACTCCATCAAACTTAAAATTTTGTGCATCAAAGGACACAATCAACCAGAGGGAAAAGGCAACCTATGGAATGGGAGAAAATATTTGCAAATCATATACTTTAATATCTGATTAAAGTATATAGAACTCCTACAACTCAATGACAAAAAAATCAAATAACTTGACTTAAAAAAATGGGCAAAAGGACTTGACTTCCAGTCTTTTTTTTTTTTTTGGCTGTGCCGCACAGCATGCAGGATCTAAGTTCCCTGACCAGGGATCAAACCCATGCCCCCTGCAGCGGAAACACAGACTCCTAACCACTGGACCACCAGGGAGTTCCCTGGGCAAAAGGACTTGAGTAGACAAATGCCCAAATATGATACGCAAGGGCCAAAAAACATACCAAAGATGCTTAATATCACTAATCATCAGAGAAAAGCAAATCAAAACCACAGTGAGATTATTGCCTCACACCTGTTAGGATGGCTACTATCAAAAGAACAGAAAATAACACGTTGGCAAGGATGTGGAGAAACTGGAACCACTGTGCACTGTTGGTAGAACGGTTGCAATCACTACGGAAAATAGAATGGAGGTCCTTAGAAAAATTAAAAATAGAACTACCATATGATCCAGCAATCCCACTTCTGGGTGTACACCCAAAAGAATTAAAAGCAGGGTCTGGAAGAGATATTTGCACAGCCATGTTCATAGCAGCACTATTCACAATAGCCAAGAGTTAGAAGCAATCCAAACAGATGAAGAAAATGTGGTACATACAATGGAATATTATTCAACCTCAAAAGGAAAAAAATTCTTACACATGCTACCATATGGATGAACACTGGGGACATTATGTTCAAGCATGCTGAAATAAGTCAGTCACAAAATATCATTGCGTGTGATCACATACATATAATAAATATCCCTGCATGTGATCACATACA
>NW_020837953.1:42736281-42736435 GCF_003676395.1 Aethalodelphis obliquidens
CTGCATGTGATCACGTACATATAATAAATATCCCTGCATGTGATCACATACATATAATAAGTAACCTTGCATGTGATCACATACATATAAATATCCCCGCATGTGATCACATACATATAAATATCCCTGCATGTGATCACATACATATAATAAA
>NW_020837953.1:42736445-43062734 GCF_003676395.1 Aethalodelphis obliquidens
TGTGATCACATACATATAATAAATATCCCTGCATGTGATCACATACACATAATAAACATCCCTGCATGTGATCACATACATATAATAAATAACCTTGCATGTGATCACATACATATAATAAATATCCCTGCATGTGCTCACTCACCAGAGCTGTCAAGCCAGCAGACTTATGGGGCTCTCCACCGGCACTTGGGGTCGTGTAATCATCCATACCCAGGGCCGTCTTGCTATTTTCCACACCTGTAGTCACGTCATCTTCTGGCCGGACCGTGCTGGCTGAAAAGGAAAGACTGAGTCAGACCTCAACATGGAAATCATGTGGGCAGACCTAACTGGCCAGCTTCAGTCAGATTATTTTCTTTTCATTTCTTTTGGGTATTTTTTCTTTTTAGGGGGCTTGTCATTCTGGCTTAACACAAACCATTCTACATACATACAACTGCCTGGTTATCTCCATTGTAAAAGAAAGGAAGATGGGCATATAAAAAGGTGAAGCAGGCAGCCCCTCCCTGGTATCCCACTGAGGTATGCTGGATGGGGAGTGTACACTTTGCCTTTTCAATAATGAACCTGATTCTTCCTGGTGCCATTTCATACAATGAATTAATGCATTTGGGTCAATAGAATATCGTTTAGACCTAGAAGAATAACATGGAAAGATTTCTAAAAATGCTAATTAGCAGGCTCTAACCCACCTACTGAATCAGAATGTCCAAAAGCAGGGCCTCCTTCTTTTTAAAATCAATCTCACTGTCCATTTAGTTTTGAGATTGCTGTCTGCTTAATGGTTAGAATCACTGCCTCTGACCACAGACCTCACAGACGACACAGAGTTCAACCTCTTCCTTTACGGTTGGGGTTATCGCCTGCAGGGGAGATCAGTAATGTACTTAAGGATGCCAAGATAACCAATAGAACCTTCTAGTGCACCCAGAGCTGTACTAAAGAGAGACCTCACAGCCCCTGATTCTGGCTTTTCTGCATTAGCACTAGATGAATGACCCTGTGTGCCGATGAGAAAGGTTTCCAGAGGAGGAGGGGATGGGTGGGGTGAGATTGCAGGTTGAATTCCAGGACTCGGGAGAGAACTAGAAGTGGCCTCTTCACCCTCTACCGCAATGATCGGAGCTAATCCTGACCTAGTAGGAGCACCATCTCAACTCATCAAATAACCCTTTTCACAAGTTAAAGCAAATCTGACTCATTGGTCACGGGTTCCCTCTCCAGACTCGAGTGGCTCTGGAAGAAATTCCATGACTAACTGCAGTTGCAAAATAAGTGAGCACACAGCCCAGGAGCAAGAGCGAGGGGGTGCTTGGGGACTTATGTGCTTAACTGAAGGGCAGATGTTCATATCTAGACAGTGCCTAAGTGAGCAATCTGGCCCTTGCCTTAAGATTCCTTATTCTTCCCATGCTTAGATGGCTCACCCAAAGTCACAGCTAATAAATATCTGATCACAGCTTTTTTGCTATGCAGAGAGGAAGGAAACCTCTAGAGTAAATTCTCTTGTTCCGTGAGCCTTCTTTTTGCACTGAGGGTCCTAATCCAGTGTTGCCAATCGACGTTCTGGATGAGGCTCCCGAGCATATGCATTTATTTTTCATCTGGGGTGGGGGGAAAGGCTTTCCCTAGTTAGCAATAACTGAATACCTCAGTGCCTGCAAAGGGGTTGCCTCCCTTTTTGGCTGGTTGCTGGGGGCTCCTGCTAAGGATTTATGACCACGATCTCAGCAAATGTTGAATGTATTTTTTTTTTGTTTTGGCTGCGTTGGGTCTTCTTTGCTGCGCTCGGGCTTTCTCTAGTTGTGGGGGGTGGTGGCTTCTCTTGTTGTGGAGCACGAGCTCTAGGTGCGTGGGCTGCAGTAGCTGTGGCACGCGGGCTCAGTAGTTGTGGTGCATGGGCTTCAGTAGTTGTGGCTCGCAGGCTCAGTAGTTGTGGCTCACGGGCTCAGTAGTTGTGGCTCACAGGCTCAGTAGTTGTGGCTCATGGGCTCAGTAGTTGTGGCGTACGGGTTTAGTTGCTCCGCGGCATGTGGGATCTTCCCGGACCAAGGCTCGAACCCGTGTCCCACGTATTGGCAGGTGGATTCTTAACCACTGTGCCACCAGGGAAGTCCCAAATGTTGAATGTAGTTATCAAGCTCAAGGGGGAATATCCCTTTGCTAGGCAAGCAGTCTTCATTAAAAAACTAAGCATCCTATTTTCTTTTCTTCCACTCCTGGTTTGAACTCAGTTAACAGACCATCCACTTAAAAAATGTTTTCTGGAGTGCAGCAAAATCACTTACTATATGGCATCCTCTAACTTTAAAAAGCAAAATAAAACCACCCTTGCTTTAAACAAATTAAGTACTGAATGAAGTTAGTTTGAATTCTTTCATAGAATGTTCAGTTCATTGAAAGCGTAACTTGATAAAAATTCCTTCTTCTTTTCTACTCTTGGCCCACAGACCCAAGGACTAAAATTGCTCTGAATAGACAAAGGACATTTTATGAATGACACTCATGATTAAGAGGCATTTCTTTTGTCTCACTGCCCTGGAGTTCTTTTTGCTCCATGGGAAAGTTGATCTTTAACAAGAGATGCTCAATTCTCTCTCTCATTATTTCAGCTGAAGGCTTTCCTGGGTGAAGGGTTCCTACGAGCCCAGCTGCTGAGTTTCCAGCCAGCATTTGACATCCTTTTCTCTTGAATGGTGAAATTCAAATCATGTATTGATGCCTTTGCTCCCCAATCCTTTTTTTCTTCCTAAGACACGTGTGTGCACAGGCAACACGCACAACTGTTTATATAAGTGCAGCGATGAACCTACAATAACAGAGTCTGTTCTGGAGCGGTGTTCCCTTATGCTCACATGAACACCTTTTTCCTGCCACACCCAGCCTCCTCCAGCCTGCTGGTCAGAACCAATGGAAGTTTCCAAATACAGCTGTAAGGCATCCATTTGCTTTGGAATTTGTGTGTATGTGTTATTCTTTAAAAAGGTACTACCTCTAAGAAGATGATGTGATAATTTGATTTGATCTTAAGGTTTCTAAGTTTGAGAACAAATGAGCACTGAAGAGATGCTTATTGGGATAAAAGTGTTAATTATGAATCATTTTTATCTTAGCATTAAAGTCTAATAGCTCCGAAGAAATTATTCTAGTTTCCATACATTTATGGGATGGCATTTCTTTTAAAATATTTTAGAATTTGGATGGAATATTAAATCACACTCTTACTGTGATTGCCTTGCAACAGTCCCAAATTCTTGATTAAAAGCCTTTGTGTAAGTGTTTTCAGTTTTGTGGTTTTATTTACACTTCTCTGATTTGTGCTGGTGAGTTGTTCCATCTGTTTGCTGGCCGATAGGAGTGTCTTCTCTTGTGACCATTTTTCTCTTATGGTATTCACCTTTTTTTATAATTTTTAAGTGCTCTTTATGCTTTAAGAATGTATTCTTTGGAATAGATGCTACAATCTTTTTTTTTTTTTTTTTACTAATTGGCATGTCTCTCTGTGAGTGGCAAGGTCCCTCACTAGTCTAACTTATTAAACTTGTTTTGTCCCTCTGATGTCACACTTACCAACCCTTCCTCAAGATTATGTAAATTTCATCTATATTTTCCTTAAGGTTCTTTCTATTTGTCTTGTGTTCATCTCAAAGTGTGATGTAAAATGGGAATATAAATGTGATTTTCCCCCAAGGATTAAACTGTCATTGCAATAACTCCTCTTTTCCTCTCTGCTTCAAAACTAGCTCTCATTGAGACAAATGGTTTCTTCCAAATACTGTGTCAGGGTATTGGGAGAAACCTTTAGCACAAGGACCAGCCTAAACGACCTGGGCACTGCCATCTGCCCCCATGCCCCCTGCATTCCGCCCTCTGTCTGCAGACTCTTTCCAGAACTGATTCCTAAAGCTGTGTTCCCCTCGCCACCATCTCCCTCTTCCTCTTCACATCAGCTGACCGCCACTGAGCTATTCTGTGCCAGGGATGTAGTTAGAATAAAACAGGGTGCAGAGAGCAAGCACAAGGAGAGGGTGCCACACTCGAACAGAAGTGCACTGAGGTCTTTCTGAGTCATAGGTTCTGCTGAGGGCAGGAGGTACAGCATTACAACACACCCTCTCTCCCATTTGTTCAGCAATGCAGGGTTTACGTGACGTCTTCGGGCTGACTTTATATCACAAGGTGGGTTGCATTGGGCATTTTTGTCCCCATTGATCAGATGAGGAAGGTGAGGTTGACAGAGGCCCTCCTTGACCAAACCTTAGTGAGGCTCCTCTGAGCCTTCTTCTCAATGAGACCATGGCCTTGGGCTTCCGTGTCCATCATCGCAGAGTCCAGTTTCAGCAAGAACCCTGCTAAGTTCAGGTTAGAGACAATCTCTCGACCCCTCGATATGTGATCAAGTTCCCCATCTCCCACCTTTGATGTCTAAGTCCCTGGACTGCCTTTAGCAAGAATCCTGTTAGGCCAGTTTAGCAAGAAGCCCCCTGCCCTTGAGGTCTCTTCTTCATAGTTTTCTATCCACTGCCCCTCACTCTGCTCCTTGGCTACAAATCCCCAGCTGTCCTTACTGTATTTGAAGTTGAGCCCCATCTCTCTCCCCTACGGCAATAGTCTTGAATAAAGTTTTGCAGCTGCTTGAATGAGTGCCAGAAAAACTTTCTCTAACAAGGTCAGAAGTTAAACGATTTGCCAAGTAGGCCTGGTCAGTGAGTGGATGCAAAGCCAAGTGTTTTACCTGCTCATTGGCCCCCAAGACCCTTTGGTGACTCTATGGCAGCTGTTGCCTGGAAAATGCCCACCCGTCCTGGGTTCTGTCATCCTTCCTCTTCACCCCCACCCTCATCCTCCCTTAAATTATAATCCTGTAAAGAAGACGCGGCACATATATACAATGGAATATTACTCAGCCATAAAAAGGAACGAAATTGGGTCATTTGCAGTGAGGTGGACGGACCTAGAGTCTGTCATACAGAGTGAAGTACGTCAGAAAGAGAAAAACAAATACCGTACGCTAACACATATATATGGAATTTAAAAAAAAAAAAAAAGGTTCTGAAGAACCTAGGGGCAGGACAGGAATAAAGACGCAGACGTAGAGAATGGACTTGAGGACACAGGGAGGGGGAAGGGTAAGCTGGGACGAAGTGAGAGAGTGGCATGGACATATATACACTACCAAATGTAAAATAGATAGCTAGTGGGAAGCAGCCACCTAGCACAGGGAGACCAGCTCGGTGCTTTGTGACCACCTAGAGGGGTGGGATAGGGAAGGTGGGAGGGAGACGCAAGAGGGAGGGGATATGGGGATAATGTATGCATATAGCTGATTCACTTTGTTATAAAGCAGAAACTAACACACCATTGTAAAGCAATTATACTCCAATAAAGATGTTAAAAGAAGATTAACATAAGATTACATTAACAATGAAAAATGTAAATTATGCACCCAAATAAATTGAATTACAGTATCCAATGTCTTCATAAAAAAAAAATTATAATCCTGGTTGTCGGAAGCAGTTGCTTCCTTGGGCATCTCACTCTTCTTATGAAATCCCATCCGTTAGAATCCCCCAATCAAGTTATTTAGTGACTACAACCTCTATTTCCTCAAATGAGTCCCCTTCTCGGACTAGGCATCCAGCAGTGGCAGGTTAGAGGTCAGGTGTGCTCTGCCTTACAAAGGCTGTATTGCTCAGAGCAGAGGTTCTCTTGCTCTACAAACAAAGACAGCAGCAACGGTGGAGACGGAGCTTCCCCGAGGTTCACCTCTATCTCCCTGAATATTTACTGCACACCTACTATATGCTGGGCCCCATTCTGGGCACCGGAGACAGAGGCGTGAGCCAGGTGAGGTCTCCACTCTCGTGGATTTGGGTACCGTTGTGGTGGAGTACGGGTGCTCACAACAAGCAGACAAAGAGCGAAAATCTCAAGATAGAGCTCCTGCACCCCGCCCCCCCTTCAGATCCCTGCTCACAGGGTACTTTCTCCGTAGGCCTTCCTGACCACCCATGGAGATCAGAAGCCCCCTCCCCACACACTAATATTAGTGAATATTTGTATATTCACTGATCGACTGTCCCACTAGAACATAAGCTCAGTAAAGGCTGTTTCACCTCAGTGTCCCCATTGCCTACGATACTGGCACAGGGGAGGCACTCAGTACGTATTTGTTGAATGACTGAGTGATCTCCAGGTAGGTGAAGAGCTGGTCTAACTAACCCTGAAGCCCAGAATGAGCTTGGAGCACCACACACTCCAGAAACAGGGTGATCAGTGTGGCTGGATGGTAAGAAAATGAGACCCGGGAGGTGTGGAGGGCCAGTCTGGTGGAACTCTGTAAGGAAGGGGTCTTGATTTCAACTGGAGTAGAAAGGAAGCCAGGAGATGATCTGAGTGGGGGCAGGACATAACCCCAGTCCCAGGAACCACTCTTAGTGCCATGGAATAGATGTGGGTGTCGGGTATGGTGCCGGCGTCAGACGGAAGCTGAGAGATCACTTAGACTGTTGTCCAGGCAGAAGTGGGTGGTGTTTGCACCAGGACAGAGCAGTGGGAAGGGAAAGAACTGGACAGGTAATGGCTGGAAAGCATCTGAAGTCATTACCCCAACAATCAGAAATAAATATGAAACCTCAGCGGCGAGACTTCATTTTACCATTTGCTGCAGCTCTGTGGATAACAACATTTATTTTATTTTTTTAAGTCTTTTATTGAATTTGTGACAATTTTGCTTTTTTTTTTTGGTGGTACGCGGGCCTCTCACTGCTGTGGCCTCTCCCGCTGCGGAGCACAGGCTCCGGACGCGCAGGCTCAGCGGCCATGGCTCACGAGCCCAGCCGCTCCGCGGCATGTGGGATCTTCCCGGACCGGCGCACGAACCCGCGTCCCCTGCATCGGCAGGCGGACTCCCAACCACTGCGCCACCAGGGAAGCCCTTGCTTCTATTTTATGGGTTTTGGGGTTTGTTTTGGTTTTTTGCCCGTGAGGCATGCAGGATCTTTGCTCCCCGACCAGGGATCGAACCCTCACCCCCTGCATTAGAAGGCACAGTCCTAACCATTGGACCACCAGGGAAGTCCTGATAACAACATTTAGAGTATGAATCGGTGAACTGAAAAGAGAAGGATGTTCCCATATGATGCTGAGTCCTTTACTGGATTTCACCTTGTTTTATCAGGACAGCCACAGAAGCCTCCTACATAAGTTTAGGTAAAGAGCCTCTGCCCCATTTCCAGCTCCACATAAGGAAGAAGTTCCCTGTGGTCCTCTTTCTGCTGACCTGAAGCTTCAGAATCCAACAGCTGGAGATTAAAGTGGGAAAGTTGATTTTAAAAGAAGTCAAGCTGAGTTACCCCCAGGGTTTCAAAGAAAACCGGTGGTGTTAGCCAGTAGATTAAGGCACCTTTCATGCTGTCTGGATTTTCTAGCATCTTGAGCTGCTCCGGCATCTAATTGCACAAATAACCCTTTGAAGATGGATGACTGCACGGCCTTGGAATGATTTTTGTGGCCGTCGAGAAGTAGAATGCTCTTTTTCTTTTCTTGCAACATCCTAGGAAGTTCTGAATTTTCCCTGTAGGAGAAACTGTAAGATAACTGACAAACAAATAATCCCAATTAAATTTGGGAGAATGTAATGCTTCTAGAAGGAGGTCAAAACATCTACTTAGAAAACAAAACCAAAAATGCCTGCTTCTGTTTCTTTGCCCAGACACTGGCTTTTAGACATTATTTTTTTCCATGTCTCAAAACTGTGCTCAGAAGCCTGAAAATAAACACACCCCAAACTGCAGAGGGGTGTCAACCTCCAACATTTTCCGACATTCTGCAGACCACCCACTGTGATCACCGAGATAGTCAGATCTTTGTACAGCCTTTCATCTCCATTCAAGACATCCCCAATTTAGCTGTTTGATGGTACTCCTTTCGTGGGTTTCTGCAGCCGGAAGAAAGGTGTTCGGGCTTTGCTTTTATTTACCACATCTTTCAAGTGACCCCTCTGGTCCCATAGGCTGGCCCACATCCTCACTTGTACAGAAGCCTTTCTGTGGAATATCGAAAGCCATTTGCCGACCCAGACCCTCAACTCCTGGCAGACCCTGGGTTGTGGTCAGTACAATCACTGATGTGGCCTGTGGGCTTCCCCACCTACATCCACCCCTTCCAAGGATCCTGGTAAATTGCTTACGGGATCACAGTTTGGCCGTGGAGAATCTAGGCAACTCCTAGAAGTCTGGCCACACCACTCAGTACCCCACAGGAACACATGTGCTCTTAATTTTCCTCCAGGCAGTACAGTACAGCCTCCAGCCCACAGAGTCCCATATTCCCCACGCCTGGCACCATGGTTAAGTATTTAGCAGATGTTTGCTGAGTGACTGACTGAATGAGTACACTTACAGCCAAGTAGGAGATTTCTTTTGAGTCCTCCCTTTCCTTATAATATTCCTACCACCGTCCACCCTGCTTCACCCAAGAATTGTTAAATGTCTTCCCCTGATGAAAGAGACAGCAGAGCTGAAAACAGGACACTTCCCCTATGAGGATGGACTTTGCTGCTCTGCCGTTTGATTTTTAATGAGCAGCAGCCTGTCCACTCATTGCATCCGGTCCTGTCAGTCCCTGCAGGATGAGGCCGAGACTGCCCGCTGTCGGCATCGGGGATGTCTGCCTCTCCCAGAAAAAATCAAGAGAAACGTGTCAAGCCTGCAGAGATCAGACAAGTGTCACTAGTTCCTCTAGAGAAATCAGAAGAAATGCTACCCATTAAGACTTGGAGCAGCGAACATCCCCTGGCTTCAGAGAAGGGGAGGTTATGCTCAATGCCCCAAGGGGCATTTTTCTTTGACCCCTCTGGGTCACCTCCCAAAGCTGGAGGCAGTGTTCTGAAAGTCTCTGCTGCTGAACATGGCAATAAAGAAAGGAGAGGGGCCAGAGATGGCTGGGGACTCCTGTTTCATTTCAGAAGCAAGGACTCACACCACTCACTGGCAGGTGGAAGGTGCAGGACACGCAGTCCGTAAGACAGGTCTCCCAACCACATCCATTCTCTTCCCTTCGATGGGGGAAAAGGAATTGGGACCTAGTGTGTACCCTTCACAAATCTTCGCCATCCATCTCCACGACCATCCACGAGGTAGGTATTTTAATAACGGCGACTATTTTATAGGAGAATGTGCACAACGTTTGTGCCAAGCACTCTCTTTGGATCTTCACAAAAGCCTTGCAGACTGACATCATCCTCATTTTGTAAATGAGGATGGTGGAGCTGAGAGTAATCTACCCATGTAGCCAGCAAGGGGTGATGCAGGGCTTACACATCAAGATCTGTCAGACTCCAAAGAAATCCCCAGCTCTAACCACTCCGTTACACAGCCTTTATGTGTATTGGTTACTTTTCCACAGCTCCCACTCATTCTCCTCCCCCACTCATCTCCATCACTGCCCACCCAAACCCTACGTACTTTTCACGGCCCAGGGAAAACACCTCTTCCTTCAGAGCCCACTCGCACCCTCCCGAGGTGCCAGGAGAAAGTAATCTCCTCTAAATTAGTGTAGGGCTTGATAACACCGCATTCACGACTTTCTCCCTACTAAGCATTTATCAAACTTCTTGAGGGCAGCGTTCCTTTCTGCTGTAAGTCTATGGCCCAGCCGCTAGCAGTCTCTGATAACTGAATGAATGAATATTTATACTTTTCAGGACTCAGGAGAATGAATCAACTTACCCACTCACCCCAAACTCAAAGAGGGCTCAGGACCCTTCAAATGCCAAAACTCGAGGCTGTTGGTTACAACCTCAACCAAGATTACTCAACCTGGGGAGAGGTTTCTCTCTTGACCAAGAGCGGAATGTTCTCAGTAAAAAGAGGAAATGAGTTCACAGTTTTGTGGACTGGAAACAACACCTCTGTAATAACTTTTCTGGAACCTGGCAGGGGCCGCAGTCCTGCATCAAGAGGCCACCTCCTAGGGTGGACCGCTTAGTACCTGAATAACCAAACAACTAAAGCGGGCTTTAGAAGCGCTGGCCTGGAGCACAGCATCTCAATGGGATGATCGGGTGTTTGGGAAACACTCACCATCTGCTCGGAAACTGAGCTTGTGATTCACGCAGGGCTGTCAGCTGAGCAGGCCCTGATTTTGCAACAGCGAAAAGAGAAGCCCCTTCGGCTCTGACCTCACCCTCCACCCATGCACAGACATCCTCCACAGACAGTCCAGCTGTGAGCCCAGGAGGATGGGGCCCTACAGGAATGTACAGTATGTAGCTGTGTTTCCACTATCTGTCCTTGGCCTTGAGCCTGAGCCTGTTTCTTCTGAGCCTCCTTGCCATCCTTCTCCCTTGTTCCCATGAATGGGGAATTCAGGCAGCAAACTTTGTGTCCAGGGCTTATTTCTGATGCCATTTTAGTTGCGATCTCCCCAGGTACCCATCACATACATCAGATTGGATGTCTTACTTGTACCTCAAACTCACTGCATCTATAAGACAATGCATAACCTCCTGTTCCTTCTCATCACATTGGTTCCTAATCTCTCATCCCTCCAATCTGATTTCTATCACCTGCCTTCTTGTCATTCCTGCCAAACGGATTGGGCCACTGTGTTTCTTCCCTCTTCCTCCTGCCAGATGTTTACCACGTACCAACCATATGTCTTTTTTTTTTTTTTTTTTTTTTTGTGGTACGCGGGCCTCTCACTGTTGTGGCCTTTCCTGTTGTGGAGCACAGGCTCCGGACGCGCAGGCTCAGCGGCCATGGCTCACAGGCCCAGCCGCTCCGCAGCATGTGGGATCTTCCCGGACCGGGGCACGAACCCGTGTCCCCTGCATTGGCAGGCGGACCCGCAACCACTGAGCCCCCAGGGAAGCCCCCCATATGTTCTTTTAAGCGCTGAATAAGACGGGTCCTGCTCTCTTCTCTAAAGAGCAAGAGATGTACACAAATAATTAAAATACAGTGATAAGAATAGCCAAAGTGATCTTGGAAAAGAACAAAGAGAAGGACTCACACTTCCCAATTTCAGAACTTACTACAAAACTACAGTAATCAAAACCATGTGGTACCAGCATAAGGAGAGATGTAGAGATCAATGCAATAGAACTGAGAGTCCAGAAATAAACCCACACTTTTATGGGCAATTTATTTTGACAAGGGTACCAAGATAATTCAGTGGAGAGAACTGTCTTTTCAACAAAATGGCGCTGAGACCACTAGATATCTTCATGCAAAAGAATGGCGTTGGACCTCTATTTCACATCATGATTAATTCATTAAAAATTAATTTCAAATGATCAATGACGTCAGCGTAAGAGTTAAAACTATACAGCTGTTGGAAGAAAACATAAGAGTAAATATTTGTGACCTTGGATTAGGCAACGGCTTCCTAGACAAGACACCAACAGTACAGGCAACAAAAGAAAAAAACAGAGAAATCAGACATCGTCAAAATTAAAAAAAAAATTGTGCTTCAGTGGATGCTATCAAGAGATTGAAAAGCCAGCTCACAGAATGGGAGGAATATTTGCAATTCATACGTCTGATAAAGGTCTAGTATCCAGGATACACACAGAATTCAACAATAAAAAATGACAACCCAATTTTAAAATGAACAAAAGAGACAAATAGATATTTCTCCGAAGAAGATACATAAATGGCCTTTAAACACATGAAAAGAAGTGCAACGTCATTGGTCATTAGGGGAATGCAAATCAAAATTATAATGAGATACCACTCCACACACACCAGGATGGCTACAATTTAAAAAAAACCACTCAACCAAATGGAAAATAACAAGTGTTGGCAAGGATGTGGAGAAATTGGAACCTTTCTGCATTGTTGGAGGAATGTAAAATGGTGCAGCTGCTTTGGAAAACACTTTGGCAGTTCCTCAAAAAGTTAAACATAGAGTTACCATAAGACCTGGCAATTCTACTCCTAGGGACATACTTGAGAGAAATGAAAACATATGTCCACACAAAGACTTGTACATGAATGTTCATAGCAGCATTATTCAGAGTAGCCCCAAAATGGAAACAACCCAAATGTCCATCAATGGGTGAATGGCTAAACAAAATGCAGTATAGCCATATCATAGAATATTATTCTGCCATAAAAAGGAATAAAATTCGAACTCGTGCTACAACGTGGATGAACCTCGAAAACACCATGCTAAGTGAAAGCCAGACACAAAAGACCACATATTGTATGATGACATTTATATGAAATATCTAAAATGGGCAAACCCATAAAGACAGAAGGCAGATTAGTGGTTGCTAGGGGGTGAGGGAGGGGGACATGGGAGCAGCTGCTAATGGTGTGGGGCTTTGGAGGAGGGGGTGATGAAAATATTCTAATAGTGACAGTGGCGATGGTTGTACAACTCTCTGAATATACTAAAACCACTGGATTGTTTAACGTAGAGGGGTAATTTTATGCCATGAGAATTACATATCAATAAAACATTTTAAAGCAGTGATGAGTGGTGTAAGAGGTGAATAAGAAGACATCAGAAAATGTGGAAAGAATAAGAAGAAATCTGGAGATACTGAGCTACAAGTCTTGCTGGCTCTTATTCCCCCAAATCTGGTCTCATTCCCCCTTCTTCTGTAACCACGCTTAGTCTCTTTATCTCCTGACTCTCCCCCTCCCCCAAGACTAGTCCCATAAACTAGATTCAATCCCATATGGTGTCCTTGTCATTAAGTTTTCTTCTGGCAATCACTATTCATGGCCCGATCTGCTCCCATTTGCCTATTGCCTACAGAAAAAGGTCTACCTCCCACTCAACATGGACTCGGCCTTCTCCCTGATTTCCAGCCCTCCCCAACTCATGACTCCATGACACCCATGACTCCAGACAGCCTTCATGGCTTTTCCCAGCCCTGGGTGCCTGCCCACACCTCTTCCCACACAAACTCCAGGTTGTTCTAATTTCCACACATTTTTCCAAGCAGTCTTTCTTGCCAGGATTGCCCTTCCCTGCCTCCCTGCCCAACCAACTCCACCATTTTTCACAGCCAAGATCAAGTCCCATCTTCCCCACAAGGGTTTTTCCAGCTCCTGAAGCCCACAAGAATCTCATCTCCAGACTAGCAGCAGGTAATGTTGTGTGCCACGCAGCACATGACTTTTGTGTTGCCTTGTCTGTATACACCACACACACATCTGCCTTGCCTCTCTGTGTGAGCTGCAGCCCCACTGTATGATTCCGTTCTAACTCTTAAAGTTCCTAATAATATGTGTGCTCTATAAATGTTTAAGGGAACAGGGGTTATGTCCTTTAGTTAGGTACCCCAACGTCAGTCTAGTTCTTCAATCTGAATTATGTATCCAACAAATAACAAGTGGACTTACTGCTGTAAAAGTTACTTGAAATCGACCTGCTGACATCTCTGAGTGTCCTTGGCGGCCACAAGCCTAAGCATAGCTGGCTGTTGTGCTGAATGTTTAGGGGTGTGGGCTCTGGGGTTGAGCTGCCTGAAGTGAAGTCTCACCATTGCTATTTTCTAGCTCTGTGTCTGTGTGTAAGTGACTGAAGCTCTCTGAGCCTCTTTACCCATCTGTAAAATACAAATAGTTCCTACCTTGTAGGTCTGTTGTGTGGATTAAATGCAATAGGGCTTGGAAGGTGCTTGACACTAAGCACTCAGTAACTGTTAGCTGTTATTATACAGTTACTGCTACGAATACCACCCATGCAGAATCTAGGTCCTTTCGTTTTACAGATTCAGAAATTTAATCTTATTATAGGGTGATCTAGCTCAGATGAAACTGTTTCACCCTAGCCAAGCTCATAAGAGGGCAGGAAGTCAAATAGCTTATTTAGAATGGGAAATAGTTTCCCAATGCTTTCTACCCATATTTGCTATTCAAGGCGTGCCCTTCTCAAGAGTGAAATACCTGAAATGCTGTCTGGTGCAGACAGAACGAAGTCTGGGGTGAAGCAATTGGGTGGAATACATTTCCAGACTGTGAAAGAACAGGGATCCCTAATTCACAGGAGCCCTACAGCCACCAGATAAGACATCTTGCATACTAGCTGTTAGCAAGGATAACGTTTGCCTTGCCTAACTCACAAAGAAGTTAGTAAGTAAATATTTGTTAAATAAATGCATTCCTTGGGTAAGGCAGGTTTCACGTCATCTAGTCCTTATTCCTTTCCCCTCCCTGTCTAGATTCTAGGCAAACAGACTCCCTTCTCCTCTGGGCAGGATACCATTCACTGGATCACAGCTTTGCTTGTATTAACTGAGTTTTACTCACCCAGATGGAGACAGCGTGATGAATTACAGGAAATACTTCGTTCTCATCAGTAATATGTTGACGCATCTTCTAGTGGCCCTTCCCTACTTCCCACCTATATTCCATATAACTGTCATTCCCCTGCCTGCTACAAATGTAACAATGACAACGATTACCTCCCCCACTCCGGGGGAGGGACCTCAGTGACCTCTCTCTACTGCCTGGAGCCCTGGAAGCCCTGACCCTCTGGACAGAGGTCGAGAGCACACCTTCCTCCGGAAAGGTGATTATCCTATTGGTAGGTTTGTTGTTTTTGGGGTGTTTTTTCTCCCTGCATAAAATTTAGTGTTGCCCTGACAATTTCAGTTTGCAGCTCCTCAGACAACTAGGTGAATGAGGTGGGCAGGTCTGCAAATTTCCCTCTGAACTTAGCTCGATTCCCCTCGAAGAATTAAACCCATCTCCTCTGAGCAATTCCCGAGGCAGACACTCGGCCAGACGAAAAGGCGGGAGAGCCCAACCATCCCTACCTGTTGAAGTTCAAGGGAATGCTTGCCATGGACCAGCCGCCATGAGCAGGCTGGTCGGTGGGCACTGGGGTGAGACAGAGGGAAGGAAACAGCCACCTCATTTTCCTGCCTTGGGGAAAGTTGGTAGAATTCCAGTTGTTCCCTAACCCGGCTCCATCTCAGAGCCCTCAGATAAAATGCCTGATCACTTTCCTTTCCCAAAAAGTTTTAAGACATCAGTAGGGAAAGATTCAGAACTCCAATCAAAAGGTGCTTTTATCTCCTGCCCACCCCACGGGAATCCTAAGGCTTATCTCAGTAACCCACCCGTTCCCCCCAATCGTTTGATTTTCTTCCAGCAAAACACTCTCACTGGATATTTCTTTGGAATATCCAAGGAATGGCAGGTTCCTTGGAGAGCCTTACAGGATCTGATTTAGCTTTTCTCAAGTGAGTTTCAAAAGGGTACTGCCAAGTATGTGAGCCTTTTCTCTCTCTACATCCTCCCCTGTAATATTTCCACAAGTGGCAACCTGGCATGCCTGCTCTTAGAAGCCAGAAATATGACAAATATTCAGATAAGCCCGTGGAATTTAAAGCACACGTTCGTCATTTTGCTGGTGAGGACTGAAGTGCATGCTTTTCGCTAGGTGCGCCTCCCCCGAAAGTGCTTAGAGTTCAAATCCAGCACTTCAGGAGATGATGAATTACTACTTGGGGAATGAATTAATGAATCCTATTTTAAGGTACTGTGACATCTTCATGTTTAAAGGAGTATTATGGTAAGTATTAAATGTAAAGAACTTTTTATACCTTAAAAATTTTTGTTTTCACGTTTAAGGAGTTTAAAACAAGGTTAACCTTTAATTTCAAGTTCAACCTTCTCCTTTTTTTTCAGTGTGTAATGTAGCAAAAAGAAGCTTGAGGTTTGGAGTTAGGCCCATTTTTTGAATCCCAGTTCTGGCATATTCTGAAGATAATAATGTATAATTCAAGGCCTTGTGATGATTAAATGAGGGAACTGTGACATTCCTAGCACATGGTGGGGGATGGGAAAGGGAGAGAGGTGGTGTCCTTCCTACTTGGCCACACCATCCAGTCACTCCAAGGTTTGGGGTCTCTGTAATTCTCGGTATAGAGTTACTCACCCGCCTCTCATTATGGAGGCCAGAGGAACGAGAAGGGGCTGTGTACCTCTGCTCAGCCTGGGTTCCTCCCTATTTGCCGTGTCCCAACTTAGCCTTCTTATGCTTGGATACTTTTTAAAAATGTGCTTTTCTATATTAAATGTTATCTGGGATCTCATACGCCAGAGGAATGGATAGCCTCCCTCACGAAGGCTCTAACAGACCTGAGATGCTTTAAGTGCAACAAAAACTCTTAGCAACTCGTGAAGGTTTCCGAGCATCCGAAACTGGCAAGAGTTTTAGGGAAATTTGTTCACCGCATGATTAATCCTGAGCGGACTGGTCCCGGAAAAGCACATGTGGGTTTTCAGCAAGCAGCAGCCCTCAGAATTTCACAAAACAAACGACCTCATGAAGAGGCCCGTGTACGTGTTTTGGATGAAAGTTCAGAGTGAGGGTAGGGCCTGACAAAGGAGGAAAATGCCAGATGTGTGGACAGCAGAGCTCCTTTGAATCCACTAACATCCCAAGAGACAACACGTGGGACCAGATTATACAACTGAACCAGATTATAACACTAGATGAGGGAAGCCCAGTGGGGAGTAGACTTCTATGACAAGGATAATAAAATTCATCACCATAATTACCCCCAGCCCAGCTCCCCAACAAGAGCCCACAATGGCTCAGCTCAAAGAAGTTATTCATCCATATTCAAGTTGCCTCACTCATTATGCTCAGACAAAACCTCCTTCTGGGCCTCAAATCCTCGCCAGCAACCCAGCAACTCTGCATTGACACACAGCCCCCGGGGAGGGGTCCGGGGACGCTTCTGTCTTTAGCAATCGAGTTGCTAGTACTAGGGGTGGCTGGTTTTTTTCAGACAAGGTTTACCACTTCTTTTTAGGAGTACCTTTGATATTCGGGACTGTCTTTAAGATAATTACGGCTAACCCTTCCCTGGGAGAAAACAGAGGATGCCGCCCAGCGGCCGTCTTTCCTGGGCAGAGCTGGGATGCAGCTCAGTTTGGGGGCCTCCCACACCTGGCCCCGCTGAGCACAAAATGTTGTCATTTGCACACTGTCTTGCCAAAAAGGAAATGTAACTGAAACGCAGAGCCATGTATATCGCCCTGGAGAGAGAAGTTCCAAAGATAGGACTGCCACGAATAGCTCCCAGCCCTGCAAAGAGAGCAGCTCAGTTTCCCCGAAGCAGACGGGGCCCGGCAGAGAGTAACAGACCGTATATCACTTCCCTAGGGCTGGGTATAATTGTCTTTGTGTGGCGTCCTCCCTCAAACCCCTCCCTTCAAGCAGGATTCTTCTGGCACCAGGCTTACCTCCATCCTCAATTTGGAAAATGAAAAAGAGTTTCATTTCCTCAACCTCCAACTCCAAAGATCACAAGTTAGTTTACAACGCCTTGGACCACTATTCAGTGAGCAACTACCGTGGTACCAGATATTGTTTGGCCCTCGGGATCAAGGCGAAGACATAGCTGTGTCCACGGGAGCTTATACTCTACTGTGGAAATGGATGAAAAATAAAAACCCAAGAAAAAGTAAACACTGACCAATGTGCATGGATGCCAGAAACACAGCACATTGAGCCAGGAAGAGGCAAGATGAGAAGAAGATGTAAGAGAAAGAGGAAAAGGGGAGGAGATGATGGCAGGCAGAGCTCCCATCCACAGATCCAGCGGAGTGAAGGTCTAGGGAGTCACCAACACTCAGTCATTGGCGCTCTTGGCCAAGTTTGACACATGGCCCCGAAGGAACTTAAACCTAAATGTTCAAGATAGGCCTCCACGCACTCAGGACCCTCCCCTTCAGTCCTTTCGACACACACTATCCTCTCTACAGAGGATAACGGAGGCCTCTTCCAATGGGTCTCCGCTGATAGGGTCCTGGGTGTGTCCAGCGTACCCTCCTACAGGGTATAAGACCTGGCAGCCCCCCAGAGGGAGACAGTCGCAGCACAGGGGAATTCCACCCCCAGCCCCTGTCCCTCCCGATTCCTTGGGGTCAGTTTCTTCTGAGGCCATGGGCGGTCCTCCGATACACAGCCCTGTAGGAAAGCCCAGCGCCGCTAGTGGAAGGCTCCTGGCGGCTACCCTTCCACTCTATCTCTCAGGAGCCGTCAGGGGGTGGGCCGCCACCGAGGGAGACCCCCTCTGCTCCACACCTGCTGCCTGTGGATTCGGGATCTCCTCCTGGCACCCCGCTCAGCTCTTCCTCTGCGACCTGGCACCAGCAAAGCCGCTGTCTCTCGTTCTCCCGGGTCCTCCGGACTCGTGCGCACACATACACGGCCAACTCCCCTCTGCTCTCCCGGGCAACCTCAAATACCAGGCCCGGGCATTCCCGCAAGTCCCAGCTCGCTCGTCCCCACCAGCAGCTGCAGGGAGCCCCGCCTGCTGGGTCTTACCATCTGCCAGGACCCAGAGCGATGCGCGTCCCAAAACGAAGAACAGAACTGGCACCTTCCACATTTTCTTAGTTGACTTGTTCTTTGCGGGGCCGAGCAGCTCGTTTCTGTGCTGGGGGAAGATTATGAAACAGCCAGAGGTCCTCGCTTGATGGAGCGAGAGACTGGGGGCTGGAAAATGCGGGGAGCAGAAGTCCCAGCGCGGGAGGGGTCCCCGAGTTCCTTCGCCCTCAGCGTCAGCCGAAGGATCAAACTTTGCAGTTGGGAACTTTCGGATCAGAGTCGGCATTTATCTCTCCCGACGAGGGCGAGGGCGGGGACAGCCCGCGCGGTAAGGTGGTCCCAGTTCGGGGCTCCCTAGGACCGCCCCCTGCCTCTGTTTGGCCAGCACGAAAACGATGACCTCAGGCCAGGTTTAAAGTTACAGGGCCGCGGCTGCGGGGCGCTGCCGGCACGCGCGGAGGGCCCGAGCCCGGCAACATAGGCTTTTATTCTGTTCCCCGATAGGAGGGAAAGGGGGCGCAGGCAATAAGCGATTTTTTTTTTTTTGGTAGTTTTTAAACATCATTAGTCTCTTTTTTAAGAGTAAGGCACAAGATTAGGTTTTTCTTCTTAGAAGTAAACTGTTCCTTGTGTAGCCAGTCATTTTAGAACCAAGCAAGGGATTGTTCTTGTAAATATTGAATTTGATGGCTTTAAAAAAAAAAAGTGGCCGTCCTCCTCTGGGTGAGCCAGAGGCGGTTCGCGCTGGTAAATTGCGCCCTTGTTCAGGGGCCGCGAGCGGGCGGGCTCCCGGGGGGCTGCCGAAGAGAGCTGGCTGGGAGCTTCGCAGCCCCGGTGGCTTCGGCAGGTTTGGAAAAAATGCTGAGCGCGAGATCCGCCTCTTCCTACTTTGGATACAGCGCTGCGGTGCTGGGGCCCAGGACAGACCTGCGCAGTCGGTGGGGCGCAGCAGCCCAAGGATGTCAAAGGGACCCACCTGGTCACCAACCTGTGTCCACTTCCAGCTGGGGCTCGTCCCCTTTAATCCTGGACCTTGGCCCCCAAGTCCCCACTTTACTGGTTTAAGCAATCATGCCCTGATCTCAGGTCCGGGATGTTAGCAACAGGAAGAGAATTTACGTTTTGATTTTATTTCCTTTTGAACTCTTGGAATTAATTTTTTTTTTTCTTTTAAGGGGAGGAGTTGGAGAGGTGGCCCACTCCCAGATGCCACAAATTCCATTCAGCAAAAAGAACCAGCAGACAATGCCCCAAAGCTCCATCCTGAGGTGAAAACTGGTTGTTTTCAGATCCTAAACCCCAGATTCCAAATTTACTTTGTAATAAGAATCACATGGGGAGATTGCTTAAAACCTCCGAGTCCTGTGTTCCACCCTCTCCTCATTAATTAGACCCTTGGGGAATCCATATTTTAAGGCGGGAGCCACAGGGATATCTAGTGAACAGAGCCCCCTGGCAGCCCTTCTCAAACAGCGTGACCCTGTGAGTCACCGTTAAAATGCTGTGAAGCTTCCGGGGGAGATTCTGCATGTCTCCCATCTCCCAGGTGAAGTCTTGTCCTGGGGCTACAGGATAGGAGCTGACACCTGAAATAAGGAGAAGAAGGGACTCTGGAGAGTCAAGGGGTCGGAAACATAAAGAGAAAACTGGAGACAGAGAGGATAAGCTGAACTAACTCCCCCATCACGTTAATGCGTTTTATTGGTATTACTGCATTACCAGTAATGTTTGTTGAGAGACTGCATGGTGCCTGTATTGTCTATCCTGCAAAATGGAGAATAGATGCAAATCCACTCCAAAGTAAAAAAAAAAGATAGACAGACTTCACTTGGGAACAGAGATGAAATGCAGCCTCGGTGGGAGAACAGGTTAAGTGAGGCTCATTTAGAGGGTGTTTAGGGCTGGGTTATGATTGAAGGTGCCAACTAAAAATTGGCACCTGCCATCTGCCCCTACAAGGAGTAAGTTACAAACTGCTGTGGCCGCTTACCTTCAACACCCCCTGAAAGGAGTTGGGAGATCAGGAATGAGGCGCTCTGTGCTCTGGGGAAAACTGGTGGGACAGGCATTCAGATAGTCAGATGTTTCCAGGAGGTTTTATGAGCCAAAGTCTTGCATCTCCTCATATCTAGAAAAGCACTAAAATGATTAACGGTGACATCTTCTCCTTGTGACTAGCAGCCAGCCTCTGCCAAAATGTGTGCTTGCCTTCACCTACCCCACTTCACTAAAATCATATATGATGCTGACGTCTCCCCCTACCTCTCTGGGTTTTTAAAAAAAATTATTTATTTTAATTTATTTATTTTTGCCTGCGTTGGGTCTTCGTTGCTGTGTGCGGGCTCTTCTCTAGTTGCGGCGAGCAGGGGCTACTCTTTGTTGCGGTGCGTGGGCTTCTCATTGCGGTGGCTTCTCTTGTTGCGGAGCACGGGCTCTAGGTGCGCGGTCTTCAGTAGTTGTAGCTCACGGGCTCTAGAGTGCAGGCTCAGTAGTTGTGGTGCACGGGCTTAGCTGCTCCACGGCATGTGGGATCTTCCCAGACCAGGGCTCGAACCCGTGTTCCCTGCATTGGCAGGCGGATTCTTAATCACTGAGCCACCAAGGAAATCCTCCCCTACCTCTTTGGAGCAGTTTGTCAGAGCTGTCTGAAATGCTGTCCCCTGGACTAGAGTCCTCATTTTGCCCCAAATAAAATGTAACTCACAATTCTCACGTTATGCACCTTTTTTTCAGTTGGCAAAGGAGAAGCACCTCTACCCACCCTGGCCCCTGCCCTCCAGGGATGTGTTTAGATTCTACAAGGTTGGTCACCTGACCTGCTGGTAGAGGAGTTGCATCTTGTTGGAGGCCATCCTGGGTCTGGGGACAGGGACCGGGCCTGGGAGTCTGTGGACAGGGCCAGGTACTGTTGGTCTAACTGGAGAGTTTGTCTGGGCCTAGTGGGGGACCTTCCTCAACAGCTGCCACGGCAGAGGAGAGAGAGGGGACGCTGCTCCTGGGGCAGAGGTTGGAGCCACTGTGCACCTGGATGACTCAGGGTCAGGCTAAAGAAACTGCGGTGAAGCACAGGGGATTTGGAAGTCTGAGACCAGCCCAGCTGAGGGAAGAAGGGAGCAAGGATGATGCATGCCAGGAGGTTCCTACATTCTCGTGAAACAGCTTGAGTGTGAAAGCGGTGACTGGTCAGGTAACAGTGACATTTACCCGGGAAGTTCGGGACTTTCAGCATTATCTCATGTAATCCTCAGGACATCCTTTGGGTTAAGAACACGGCTAATACCCATCTTACATGCAAGGAAACAGGTTTTCAAAGCAGTATGGTTTCCCAAGGGGCTTCCAAAGCAAGTGTGCATCCGATTTGCCTGGTTAAGATGAAGATGCTGAGAGCTGGGCCCCACTCCAGAGTTTCTGATTCATAGGTTGGGGCGGCGCCTGAGAATTTGCATTTTTAACAAGTGCTCAGGGATGCCGCTGCTGCTGGACCTAGGGCGTCACTTTGAGATCCACTGATTTAGAGAACACACAGGTGGTCTGGGTCACCTAGAACAACGGGTGGAGCCACAGTCCCTCTGTTGCAGGACATGAGCCTGTCGGATAACGCTGGGTCCGCTTAAGGATCTGGAAGGAGAGGTCTGTAAGTTACTTTTAAGAAGCAGGAGCCTCCCTCCACACCCCAAGCTGAGGGTGGGAGACCAAGCTGCAGAAGCAGTAGGAGCAGAGCCAGAGCCCTCAGCCTGGGAACCCCCACCCCGAGGGATGGTGCAGGATGAGTGTTAGAATCTCTCCTGTGCCCTGTGTTCTCTGAGGCCCCTGCACAGTCCCAGGGCAGCAGACAGAACTTCCAGGCTGCCTGGGAAGACTCCTCAACAACTTCTCTTGCTCCTCAACCCACACTGCTCTGGAGCTGAGATATCACTGATATTAAAGGCACCTCTGTGACTCAGGGGTAAATGGTACACTTAGGTGAGTGACCTGGGCCCCAAATGTATCTAGAGCAGGAATGGGATGAGGCTGAGGGTAGGGATGGCGGGTAGGGAGTAGTGCTGGGGCTGAAGGAACCACAGCAGCTTGCTTTGCTGGAAAGAGCCTCAGTGTTTAGGAATCACAGTTCAGCTCCATGGTGGCCTTCAGCCAACATGATCCTCAGTTTCTGCTTCTTTGAAATGGGTGTGTCATTCCCACTTCGGAGGGTTCTACGCACAGCACGGAGTATAACTGCTATGGTTACTGTGATGGTCGTTTCTGCCAGGCCCTACCTGGTTCTCAGCCTCTCGAGTCCTCCAATGGCCACCTGTGCCCACCTGAACCCTCAGCGAGTCCTAGCCTCGAGGGCAGAGGTTCTTGACATGGACTCAGTGGAACTGGTTCCTTTTGGCCTAAGGAAACCCAGCTAAATAAGGACTCGGCATCAACACATCCCTTGCTAGTCCAACCCTCGCCTTGGGCCTGATTCCTGACAGCCCCCTGGATCCCTGTCTGGCTCCCTGGGCCCAAGACTCCCTCAGGGAAACCCGATTATCTCCCAGTTCCACCTAGGAACTAATGTTCTGCATCAGGACCCCATCTGGAGTCTGGCTCCTGCCATTCCACTAGTAGGCTGCTGGCTTGACTTTCTGACCCATTGGGCTACCTCTATTTGCCAAAGCACCCCAACTCTCTCCAGGAGTCACCCCAATGCTGACTGCCCCTCCTATTGTCAGTCACACTACTGCATGCCCTAGTCCAATGGGCAGCACAGAATTTTGCTCGCAGACTCCCTAAAGGAATTTTGAAAAACTAGGTACCAATTATTTTTCATCATAGAGTTAAATAAGTATATTTTTAATGGGAGGTAGTACATGTTAAATGCTTCATGAGAAAAACTAAGATGAAGACTGACTGTAATTGGAAAAAATATTTCATGTTGCGATTTGATAACACAATGATCATGAAAAATTATATAAAATTTTTATCTATGAATTTTTAACCATACATCTTGACATTTTTTGATAAAAGACCTGGAAAACTTTCCAGCTACACTTCAAAGAGTCAGCGTCACTCACAAATTTTTTAAATGTTGTGCATGTGTTAAGTTTTTATTATAAAAAACATGCATTCCTTAAAGGAAACGGGAAAAACAGGAAAATAGAAAAATTATCATATGCTCAGATTTCCTTGTATGTTCGTTTGCAACTTTTTCTTTTGACATAATTCAAATTTACAGAAAAACTGGAATAGTCCAAGAACTCCCGTATACCCTTGACCCAGGTTCATGAATTTGCTTGTATTTTGCCCCATTTTCTTCACTGTTATCTCTGTTTTACAGACATTTTACAAACATTTGCATATTGGTTTCATTATCAATGTCCTCTAGCCCTAAATGCTTGGGTGTGAATTTCCTAAAGACAAAGATGTTCTATTTCTTGGCCACAGTTGGATTAGCAAATTCACAAAATTTAATATTAAAAGGGGACTATGGGGCTTCCCTGGTGGCGCAGTGGTTGAGAGTCCGCCTGCCGATGCAGGGGACGCGGGTTCGTGCCCCGGTCCGGGAGGATCCCACATGCCGCGGAGCGGCTGCACCGGTGAGCCATGGCCGCTGAGCCTGCGTGTCCGGAGCCTGTGCTCCGCAACGGGAGAGGCCACAACAGTGAGAGGCCCGCGTACCACACACACAGAAAAAGGGTACTGTGGTCTAATCCACAGCCCGTATTCAAATTTTAACAATTGTACCATTAACGCCCTTTATAGATTTGCTTTTTTTCAGGATCTAATCCATGACTTCACATCCCACTTGGCTGCCGTGTCTCCAGAAGGTCTCAGAACTCTGCTTCGGCCTCTCTTTACCTTTCCTGAGCTTGATGCTTTTTGAAGATAACAGGCTTGTTACTTCGTAGGCTGTCCTTTAGTTTGGCTTTGTCTGATCTGTCCTCATGATTAGGTTCAGGTGTGCATTTTTGGCTAGATGACCACAGAAGGATGTTGCGTTTTCTCAGTGTGTCACCTGAGCAGGCCCCGATGTCATTTCCCAACGTCAACACGTGAACGTTAACTAATCCCTTGTTAACACCTCCTGATCCTGAGTTCAGAACAGCCCAGCGTAGGCCAAGTTCTGCTCTTAGCAGCAGGTATGCAAAACAGGGAAAGACAGTGCGTCTTGGTACCCTGGGGCTAAAGAGAATTTTTCACCCCAGAAAAATGGTCCATAATAAAATTCAGGATGAAGGAGGAGCTGCTTTTCTTTTGTAAGTGACCAAAGAGTTATCATGAAGGTTTCACTTTCTTCCAGCAGTTTTAGAGGAAAACCTACAAAGCTTGAGAATTTGAGAAACCCATCCCTTGCTGGCATACTCCTGGGGAAAGCTGTGTGCATTCACAGTTTGAAGACCCCCTACTCTGTCCCCCTGCCTGGCTGGATCTCCTCCCAGCATTAGGGCCACTTCACGCCACCCCGACTGTAGTTAAAGGGTTGAGCCAATGTCTTCTAAGCTATGGTGTCTCTCTGCCCCCTTTGAGGATATCCTGAGCTCCCTGCAGCCAGGAGCTTGCTGATACATTCATCCTCCTCTGTTATGTGCTCCATCAATATCTGTGAAAGAAGAGTTGTGATTTTATCTGGACTGCTAGAAGATCCTTACCGTCGAGGAATCCCAGCCCAGCTCAGCCTGGAGGTTGAGTCAACAGCGCACGATATACCTCCAGCCAGCCTGACTGTGCAAAGACAAAATGAACAGGTGGCTTGTGAGATTTCTGGGATGCTGGAAAAGCCTTGGGGGCGTCTCTCCAAATCTTGGTCCATACCCCTGTCCCCCTGCAAATGGGCTGAGGGCTAAAGTTCCATAAACAGTATTCATTCCTTAGCTTAAATCCCTTTTAGAAACCTGATCCCTTTGAGAATGCAAGCATACGTAGGAAGGATGGCATGCGGCACTTATCAGTCTGGCAGAGTTTGCTGTGAATGACTTTCTCTCCCTTTCCCAAGAGAAGATTTTGCTAAGATGTCAAGGAGACCAGTTTCTTGGATATCGCCAAGAAGGAGAAGGTGCACAAAATAGAAAGCTCTGGGATGCTAAAGACACGTTTTATCTGGTTCATAATTGCGTTTGGTCCAGCAGCAGCTAGGGATTTATGCTGTCGTTCATTCACTGTTGTAACTCACTGATTCACTCATTCAGGAAACACTGCACGCCCAGCAGTGGCAGCTGTGACATTTGCCTGGAGCTGGTTGTCCCCTCTCTGTCTTCACTTGACGGACACACATGCCATCAACCTCTCCACTCTTAGCCCTCATCTTGGTAGAGGAAGGCTGAATCTTTGTCGCCGAGGTGGGACGCTGTGGCTGTCTTGGGCCAAGGAACGAGGTTTGATGTTCGGTTTTTCCCTGGTCTATTAAAAGCGTGGGGCTTTTGCTTGAAGCAATAAGGAAAACATTCAGCTCTGTGGATCAACAGGCTTCTGTGCACTTTGTCGTCCTGGAGGAGCCTTGGGCCTCTCTGCTGGCCACAGACAGGGATCCACAGACTCCAGGAGGACAGAGAGCTCTGACCCGGCTCGGGGGTGAACATCCCCTTCCCTGGGGAGGGGAGACGCCCCATTTTGCTTACTCAGAATCTGATATTGACTCTACACGGCACCAGAGAAATGCAGAAAGCACTTACACAGGCCACTGGTAATTTTTTTTTCCAGTGCAATAACAACAAATTGCTTATGTATATACCACCCTTCCTCCCTCCCCCACCCAAAAGAAAAAGCTGGCTGAATCGATCAGTGGATGTGAACTCAGGTACGTTGGATGGTTGGGAGAAAAGTGTCGCTGATTCCTTTAATGGGTTGAGAGCACAGAATCAGAATTTTGTTCGCTTGTTGTTGTTTTCTTTTTTCTTGATCAACGCTGAGTTTTTAATGGATGGACAAGCATTGGGGCAGATGGTTGTTTTTTAAAATCCAGACCGATACACACAGAAAGCTCCTTTCATTGGTGTGTTCAGAGGGCCCTTCGTTATGGAGGCTCGGCACTGCTAGGCAAGCGATCTGAATGAATGTGTCTCCGTGAGGGGGGCTGGGAAGTCGAGTAGGGACAGGGCTGGAGGCTGGTGTTTCTCTTACTGCTCCCTTGAAGGGTGGTGGCCTTAGAGACATCCATCCCGGTCTCTCTCTCTCTGTTTCCCTGGGTGGAAACTGGCCTTGTGAAAATGCTGGTGGCAAGTCCATGCGAGTCAGTGAGAACTCTAGCAACTTCACTCACCCTTTCCGCTGCCAGCTCCTGCCCACGTCCCTGGTGATGGCAGCAACCCCACCACAGAACTTTTGTCATCCCAGCCTGGAATCCCGTGCCCAGAGCGCCATCCCCAGAGATGAGGCCGAGAGGCCTAAAGGACGAGACCCCACCCTGCCTCGCTCCCCTGGGCACGCTTTCTTTGGAATAGCCCGGATTTTGTTGGTAGTTTGGAATCTCTTTTGCTGAGGTCCCAAATCTGTTTTAATCACCATTCAGGAATCTAATTCAAAAATCTGGACTCTAGTGTCTGCCAAGAGGTGGGTTTGGCCATGCTAGGAAAACAGGAAAAGGCTTAGAAGCTAATAAAGCTGGAAGCAAACAGCTTTATGTTAGCAGTCCAATATTCAGAGCCTCTGTGCCCCCATCCCTGTCCCCAGCTGCCTTCAGACGGGGCAAGGACTCTCTTATATTGGAGCAGCACGTTTAAGGGGTCCTGGAGATAGGTGAGAGGCGCAGGGGAGTTTCTGGGAGATGTTACTGGAGGGATTTCGCTGTTTCCTTAGCAGAGCCAGGGAACCCGATCACGTTTTTATAACTGGCAAAACAGCAAGGAGCTACGGCACACGTTATTTATTCTTTCATTCAGTAATGATCTGTTGAACATCTGACTGTGTACCAGGCGGTGTCCTAGGCTCCAGGAATGTGGCAGGGAGCAAGGCATCCAGATGGCTGTTTCTGAGCCTCTTAACATGCCGTGGGGGAAACAGATGCTAGATAAGGAAATAAATAAGGTCTGCAGAGGTTGTGCTGAGGGTTATGAAAAGAAATAAGTCAATGGAGCAGAGTAGCAGCCTTCCAAGTGGGAAGCGCACCACTGGAGGTAGCAGTGACCAAGTGGACACACACAGGCAGGAAAGTTTAAAGGATTCGCAACTCACATGGGTTCTTTTTCCTAACACGGATCTACCTCCCCTTCCACAACTGTTTTTCTTCTCCTTTGCTGTAGGAAGACGAATCTCTTAATCCTCATTCATCCTACAATGGTGCATCGCCTAAAGGATGTAAAAACCTTCCAAGGACAAGTGAGGGACAATTTCAAATGTTGGTTCTGCATAGCCTCCTCTGAGCAAAACACCATAAATCCGCAGAAGAGCTTTATGTGTTTTCTTGTCGTGGGGATATTTCTGTGAAGGGTGAAATCTAGCTTTAGAATTGGGGTATTTTGACCCACGTTGGGTTATTCTGAATTCACGTGGCCAGAGTGATGACAGTTTAATTTTATGACCTGGCCTCTTCCATACTCTGGCTCTTAACCCAGACGCGTGGCTCTGAGGGAAAGCCCTGAGAGACCAAAGCAAAGGGAGAACGAAGAGAAACAAGGGCCCCTTGTTTCAAGTAGGAGGCAAACCCATGGACAAGGCTCCTGCCAGATGAATATATTCATGTTAGGATTAGAATTCAGAAGAAGAATCACAATTCTCAAGAAGGTGTATAACAACACATTATTTTGAACTGAAATACAGTTAGACTCTTGACAGAAGGAACGTCTGATTTGGTTTACTGATTTGATAGAGAGCTGGCTTTGATGATTAGGTTTCCTGGAAGAATTTTCCCATTGATTCAATGAGCAAAGTTCGCCGCTCTACGGGTTTTTGTGAAAATATATGTAAAACATGTGATCAGATAAAAATCAATTTATGTAAATATATTGGCAAAGGTGTCTTGAAACGAGAAATGTTTTTATTTTCCCGACTGTTTTTCGAGTATATCCAACTAAACAAAGTGTCTCTAAGTGAAAGCATAGCAGGCAAACTAGTATTTGTTTAATAAGTACTTTCCAGAAACTGAAAATGTCTCAAATGACCCGGTGGCATATATTTTTGCAAACCATTCTCATCAAAATTATGGTTTTTAAGCACTGACAACTCTCAAATTTATGTTTCCTGCCAGATCTCTACTTAAGCTCCAGACTCATGTGCCCAGCAGCTCCTGGGCCGCTCTTGCCTAGGGAGAAAGTGATGAACATTTCTGTAGTGAGAAAAAGAGTAAAGGAGATACCCAGAAGGGAGAAGAGGGGAGAGCAGATGCTGCTTGGGTCCCTTGGGACTCTGCCCAAGGTCACGGGTGATGGGAAGAAAACAGAAACCCCAGACAGGTTGAGGGCCCCTCCCAAGAATATATGGGCTGAACTTCTGCTTCCAGAAACATGCAACATGGCGAGGAAGAGGAAGTGTGGTGGAGGGAGCTGTCCAGAGAGGTTCCAGGTAGGTGATCCTGAAATGACACAGCTGGCTCCCCACAGTGAGAAGTCCCTCATGTCCCCCAAGGAAAGTGATGCTAAGAGGACCAGTGGAACCGATGGAACCCTGGGTCAGGCCTGGGAGACCTCAGGCAGCAGTGACCTTATGACCAGAACAAATGGCAGAGGTCAGGGTCAGCAGCAACAGCAGGCGCCAGCTTGTGGCTTAAGAGCAGGAAGGACCAATGACATCACCAGCCTATTCAGCAAGGACAGAGGCCAATGCCCAAAGGCAAGCAGGATGCCCAAGGGGACAAAGCCAGAGTACTCACATCATATTTAATAACCACAGCCACTGTCCCCATGAGATGCAAAAGCTTCCCCTGCACCCAGATATTATTTAGAGAGAGAAATTGAGCCTTTCCCCAAAAGAGCGCGGATAGATGTTAGAGGACTGTTCCAAACCAGAAGAGACTGTGTTGGTGATAACTAGAGTGTTTCAGTTCCTCTAATCCCGATATGTAGATCAAAGTGAGGACACCTATAAAAAATGAAGGAAAACTCATTCTCCACCTACCTCCGAAGAAGTGTTAGAAGTTTTGACCTCTGCTGCAAAGTGTTTTCCATTACATCAAATAATAATCACACAGGGAGAAAGTTATTCTCTTTTAAATTTTCTTTTGTAAAAAGCTATTTAATAATTGACACATGCCAAAAACATATATAACATAAGCATAAATTATAAAGCGCCATAGTGAATTAATATCTGTGAATTCATCACACAACTTAAAAACAAAAATATCACCAATGCTATAGGATTTTCTCTTTGCCAACTTGCAGAACTAACATGCTCACAAATTTTGTATTTATTCTCCTCTTGACTTTCTTAAAACAGATTTGCCACATATGTGTATGTAGCTAAAAAACGATTAATTTTCTTGTTTATGAGCTAGAAAAGTTTCCTAAAGTGTATAGTTTTCTCTAACTTGCTCCTTTTTTTTCATTCAAAATTACATTGTTAATACTCATTGTTATTGCATGTAGCATAGTTCATTGGTTTTGCACTGTTGTGTAATATTCCATTGTGTGGAACTATCAGTATAGTTTTTACCTCCTGTTGATGGACATTTGGGTTGGGTTTTTAGTTTTTTGCTGTTATAAACGGTGCTGCTATGAACACTCGTGGACAGGTCTTTCGGTGCCCGCAATTGAGAATTTCTCTAAACCAGTTCATCTCAAAGTGTGGTCTCTAGACCAGCATCACCATCACCTGGGAACTTGTGAGAAATGCAAATTCTCAGGCCCCAAACCAGACCTATTGAACTGAAAACTCTCAGAGTGGAGCCCAGTAATCTGGGTTTTAACAAGCCCTCCAGAGAGTTCTGATACCCACTAAAGTTTGAAAAACACAGGTATAAATTTAAGAGCGGAATTACTAGATTATAGGGAAAGTGCGTTTGCAAGTACATGTTTAACTGCTGTTGGCTAAATGTTTGTGTCTCCCCCAAAGTCATATGTTGAAACCTATTCCCCCAAGGTGATGGTGTTTGGAAGTGGGGCATTTGGGAGAAGATTAGGTCATGAATGGGATTAGTGCCCTTATACCAGAGAGGACAACAAGGAAAGAGCCATCTCGCCAGACACTGAATCTGCACCTTGATCTTGGATGCCCCAGCCTCCAGGGCTGTGAAGAAAACCCTTCTGTTGTTTATAAGCCGCACAATCTATGGTATTTTGCTACTGTAGCCAGAATGAGCAAAGACATTAACTTTGTGAGTTAATTCTAAATTGTTTCCCAAAGTGATTCCTTGTTCTAATTGACACCCTTCCCCCAACCCTGAGCAACAGCTGAGTTGCCATTACTCTCCATCTGTCATCACTTGTTAACTTCAGACTTTTCAATGACACTATAGCTAATTCTTTTTTTCTAATTTTTTATTTTTGCTAATTCTTATATAATATTTACTATGTGTCAGGCATTGTTCTGTATTTTCTATTTACTAATTTTCATGCAATCCTCACAACAACCTTATGAAATAGGTACTACAGTAAAACTCCACCTAATCCTATAAATGAGGTCCAAAACACCCAATTGTTTAAGATATTAGGTGGCATTATTATAAGGTTGGTGGAATGAAAACAGGCTGGGTGGATGGTGGGAGCCAATTTTCAATAAGGTTTTACTGGGTTAGTGTCCTATTTTACATAGAAGAAACTGAGGCCTGGAGAAATTGTTGCCTTCCCATGCCTTGGAGGAGCCAGTCTGGTTCTGGAGTCTGGTGTAAAATAACACAGTTCATTAGGGTACTGTACGCAAGTTAGTACCTGATTACTGACGAGGCGGATTATCAGTCCATATTTTAATCCATCAAATACATTTTCTCTTCTGTGTAAGACCTGCTTGGATCCTTTTGCCTGTTTTATTATTAGGCTATTTGTCTTTTTCTTATTGATTTGTAGGAATTTAACATATATATATATCCTTTATGTGCTACCAATCCTTTGTGGTTATATGTGTGCAATATACCCCCCGATTCATGGCTTCTTTTTCTTTATGGTGTCTTTTGATAAACAGAAATTATTAATTTTTATGTAACTCAGTGTGTTAAGTTTTTCTTTAAGTCTATGTAAAAAAATCTTTCCTTACCCCAAGGTCATAAAAAATATTCTTTCACAATTTTTTCTGAAGTTTAACAAATTTACCTTTCACATTTAAGTTGTTAATCCACTTGGAGTTGATTTTGTGTAAGGTGTGAGGCAAGGGTTCAACCCCACTCCTACCCCAGATGGATAACCAGTTGTCTGAGTATCTGTTGCATGATCTATCCTCATAGAACTGCTACATCTCCTCTTCATCTATCGAGTTTGCAAATAATTGGGAGTCTGTTTTGCTGCATTGATTATTATGTCTGTAATTGCTTCAACATCACACTATCTTAATTACTATAATTTTGTAATGAGTCTTGATATGGAATTAGGCAAATTCCTCCACCCTCACCTTCCAGCCAGCCTTTCTTCACTCTAATGCCCTGAAGCACTTATTGTACATAAAGAATTATTTATCTCCTAGGCATCTAGGATGGTACTAGTTACTTCCATCCCTGAGACAACGGAGAAAATAACAACTAAAATCATCTTCTGTGTTCTGCAGTTCAGAGGAATAACTCAGTTGAGAAAAGCTCTAGACTATTTTAGGACCATCACACTTCTTTCAAATTTGGAATCAACTTGGAATCATTTTGGATTCAGCCTCACATTTTGGAATCAGCTTCTCAAATTTCTCAAAAAAAGAAAGTAAGCCCTGACATACCTTTTGGGATTATGAATGAAATTACATGGGCTCTATAGATTAATGTGGAGATAATATCTTTTTAATATAGTACTAATTTAGTGTTTAAAGAATGTCTTTCAAAACAGTTAAAAATTTTTCTCTATCAACTTCTTTCTCATCTTTGTTATATTTTTTCCTGTGTGCCTTCTATTTTGTTACTATTGTAAATAACACCTTTTTAAAAATTAATGTTTTCATTTGTTGCTTGTGTATAAAAATACAATTGATTTTTATATATTGATCTCATTTTCAGTCACTTTGCTAAACTATTTTATTAAATCTAATAATTAGGTCTGAAAATCTTTTGGGTTATCTCTTTATAGATAATCATGTTATCTTGAAATACAGATGCTTTGTTTCCTAATCCTTAAACTCTTGTTCCTTTTCCTTGTGTTATTGCCCTGACTAGTACCTTCAGTCCAATGTTAACTAGGAATAGGAAGGGTGGGCCTCCTTGTCTGGCTCTTGATTTCAAAGAGAATGTTTCTAATGTTTCTCCACTTAGAATGATGCCTGCTGTTGGTAATTCCCTCCTATTCCTAATCTGCTGAGAGTTTTTATTCATGAATAGGTATTGACTTTTTCAAATGATTTTCTTGGCCTCTATTAAGATGGTCATGTGATTCTATCCTTTAATTTGTTAAGGTGACGAGTTGTGCTTATAAATTTTTCTCACGTTAAACTACCCTTGTATGTTTCGATTACATCCAACTTGGTCTTTCTTACTTTTCTCGTAGGTTGTTGATTGAATTTGGTAATATTCGGTTTACAATTTTTGCCTCAATGTTCCTGAGTGAAATTGACCTATAATTTTCCTTTTTAGCATTATTCTTGCCTGGCTTTAATGCCAAAACTTTGTCTAATAGAATAAATTGGGAAATGTTCCCTCCAATAATCTCTTCTTTGCAAGTTTGGTAGGATTCACTTGTAAATGTCTCTAGGACTGCTGTATTCTCTTTGGGTCATTTTAAACTATTATTTCAAACTTCTATATCCATAATAATTATATGATTGTTCAATTTTCTATATCTCCTTTGGTCGGTTTTGGTAAGTTATATATTCTGTGAACTTGTCTATTTCATGTACATTTTCCAGTTAATTGGCATAATGTTTATAGTATACTCTCATTATTTTCTTAATCCCAGCTACATCTGCAGTTTCTTTTCCTATGCCAGATCTTGTTTATTTGGGCAGTCTTTTTTTTCCCTTGATTCATTTTCCAGAGATCTTAAATTTTTATAGCGCAGGCTCAGCGGCCATGGCTCACGGGCCCAGCTGCTCCGCGGCATGTGGGATCTTCCCGGACCGGGGCACGAACGCGCATCCCCTGCATTGGCAGGTGGACTCTCAACCACTGCGCCACCAGGGAAGCCCTATAGATCTTTTCGAAGAACCAATATTTGTCTTTGTTCATATTAATTGCCAGGCAGTATTCTAAGTTCTTTACCTACATTAACTAATTGAATTGACTTTATCTAAGACTTTCTCATAACTTTTTTATCTTTGACACTTTCTTCCTCCCTGTCTCTGTTTTGTATTCTGGATACTCTCTTCACATCTATTCCTCAGTTCACCCACTATCTGTCTAATCTGCAGCTAAACAGATCCATTGAGTTTCAGTGAGTATATTTTTCATTTCTAAAAGTTCTATTTGGTTCTTTTTCCTGGTCAATGTTTATAGTTTATTGTTCTTTGTTCATTTTTTAATAACATAGCTTTTTCTATAAACACTTCATACTTTATATTTTTTATCTTACAATTCCAATACCAGAAATTCATATGATTTTAAATTCGTGTCTTGTTAATTCCGCTCATCTCACTCCATGCAGCTTGTTTCCTTGAGTACTTGGCAATTTTTTATGGTGAGTTTATATTTGGTCGAACATAATCTGTAGGGATCCTGAGAGCCTAAATTGGCGATGCTTTCCTCCAGGGACGATTTATGTTTGCTTTTATTCAGTAGCTGAGCTGTTACCACATTGGGTGGGCACCTTGGGCTCCATTCAAAGAATCAGGGCTTATAGCAGGAGTCTCAGTTTTATTTCTCCCATCTTGCAGAGGGCTCAAGGCTGAGGGCCCTGTTTCCAGGACTGGTACTCATGCCATCTCTCACTGTCACATTTGCTGACTATTCCCATTCTACCGTCATTTTAGTATTCTCTTCTATCCCCCCACCAACCTTGGAGATTCTCCTCGTTTTCACACAAACATAGCAATCATAAAAGAATGCTAATTGTAATCTTGCTAGGGTCTAGTTATAGTATAGTGGGAGGGGTCTTTGGAGGACCTGATCTGCCATACTCCTGCAAGAGGAATTCTGTTCATTTCTAATCTTCAGATTATATCATGGAGAAAGTGTGAATTAAGTGTTCTTGCGTCTTTAATGCCTCTGTAACACCTGTTAAGAGTCAGAGACTTCACCAACAATAGTGTCTGGCTAGAATTTAATACTATGATTAATTTTCATTGCCTCCAGCTTATGGCTACATTCTATGATGGAAAGTGCTACCGGATTTCCATTTACTGCGGTGATTTAAAGTTCCCCTTAAAGAGGAATCTATTTATATGTGAAAAAATGATTCAATTTAAAGAAAAGCTCAAATAAATAATAGTACGGGCTAGGGGCTTCCCTGGTGGCGCAGTGGTTGAGAGTTTGCCTGCTGACGCGGGGGACACGGATTCATGCCCCGGTCAGGGAAGATCCCACGTGCCGCGGAGCAACCAAGCCCGTGAGCCACAACTACTGAGCCTGCGCGTCTGGAGCCTGTGCTCCACAACAAGAGAGGCCGCGATAGTGAGAGGCCCGCGCACAGCGATGAAGAGCGGCCCCCGCTTGCCGCAACTAGAGAAAGCCCGTGCACAGCAACAAAGACCCAACACAGCCAAAAATAAATAAATAAATAAATATTTTTAAAAAAATAGTACAGGCTATAGCCAAATATTGCCAAAATCATGTGAGAATGAGGGTTGGGGAACACTGGGCTATATCTTCCCAATTCCTCAGATCCCATGTCCCCCCTGAAAGCATCCCTCCTCAGCCCAGCCCCAAGCGCTCCCTCCTCCTGTGAAGGACTAAAGCCTTGTGGCCAATGCCTCTTAGCCTCTCTCCTGCTAATCACCCTTTTATTCTGTGCCATGACCCCTAAATCACCCCAAGACTGAAGCAAGCACCTTGAGGACAAATGAAAACCCCAAATCAACTCCCCACAGGGTAAGTGTTCCCTTCTACCTCGTTGTCTCCCCATGAGATTTTATCTCCCCTTTATCTCCCCCAAGGAGGCCATGTCTCCCCATGTCTCTCATGAGACCTTGTTTCCCCATAAGCCCTGCCCTGTGTCTTACGCATAATTGGTGCTTTCATGGCCATTGGTGAACTCTAGTCTCTGGTTGGGTTAAGACATTTAAATGAGTTGGTGTAGCCAGATGGACACAGCTGGTGGGGACTAGGGGTGGCCCAAGAGGCATGCAAGACACCAGTGGGTAACAGCAAGTGGGCAGTTGCTCCCAGGCAGACCAACAATTCAAGTGGAAGCACTAAGTCTCTAAGCATCTTGTCTCTTGGCCTTTCATTTGTTTGTCTCATAAGCAAACAAACTCTGGGTTTCTGTTTCTCGGGAAGTGCAGCATGAACCCATCCCCATTTCCTGGTGCTCACAGCCAACAAGCCATCTGCAATGACCACTGCGCTAGCCTCCAGTGGTCATTTAGGGGAGCAAAGTTCTCACCTACTCCTGCTTTGCTCAGATCTCATGGACAGCCCTTGTTTTAACCACGGAAGCAGCATCTACAGAAGTGGGTGGGAGTGAGAAGCAGCTCTACACTGAAATGGAAGCCATGTCCTGGCCTATGCTTCTGCCTCCTGGAAACTAATTATTTTGCAAGATGCTATCACTTTTTCAACGTTAAGTTTATTCCTAAGACCCGGAAAAAGCACTGTGGGCATCAGGTTTTCTCTAGAACATGCTGTGGTCCAACAACTTTACTTATTTAGGCTTTCTTTTCTTTTTGTAAGTCAAAAGTTATTTTTGAGTTAATCTCTTTCAACAAATATTGACTGAATGGCCTCTCTGGCATGGGATTTAAAAGCAAGGCTGTGGAGTCAGAATGCTTGCTCCAGTTCCCACCTCTGCCACCTGTAAGTATGTGACCGTGAGCACATTAACTTCTCTAAGGCTAACTTGCCTTTCCCATTAAATGTAGATAGTTACAGTACCTGCTGCAGAGGGTTGTGGGGATGGAATGGGGTCATTCCTGTGAAGGAATTAGTACACTGCTTGTCACATGCTAGATGATGATGGTGGTGGTCCCTGGTATAGTGCCATAGTGTATCAGGGTAGTCTCTGCGACCATAAGCGTATGGCAAAAATAATAGTATGTCATTTCTGAGCCCTCTAATTCCCCATCACTTGTTCTAAGGGAAGCCGCCATTCATATCATGAGTGTCCCTAGCAAGAAGCCCACATGGCAAGGAATGAGGCCTTCTGCCAACACCAAGCGAGTGAGCTTCGATGGAAATCTTCCAGCCTCAACTGAGCTTTAAGCCGACCATAACCCTGGCTGACCTCCTGACTGCAACGTCATAAGAAACGCTGCATTGTAGTCACTCAGCTAATCCACTCCCAGATGCCTGACCCTCAGAAACCGTGATGTAATGAATGGTCGTTGTTGTTTGGAGTTGCTACATTTTGGGATAGCTTGATACACAGCAACAGATACTAATACAATCTATTTCTCAATCGCTTGCGCACTTTAAAGGGCAGTGAAGGGTGTGACTGATTGACTCCCTACAGTTCCAACAGAAGGCAGGATCTGAGGTGTAGCTGGTAGACTGGTGGGCTCCACTCTACTCTGGGAGAAAACAGTGCAGGATGCTTGAGCGTCCGTCCTGCAGACCTGAATTTGAATCCTGACTCTGCCATTACTTCCTCTTGCGTGATCACGGGCACGTCATTTAACCAGGCTAAGCCTCGCCTCTTCATTTCAGTAAGTGGAGATAATAATATCTACCTCATGAAGTCGTAAGAAATAAATGAAATAATGCAAGTAAAGAGCAGACGGATAAGCATTCCCTCATATGCTAGCTTTTAATGTGAACTGATGCCATCCCTTTTCTTATCATTAACTTGTAGGAGGTGTCAAGGGTCGAGCCTCTTCATTGCCCCACCCCACCTACCATAGAGTGGGGAGACACTCAGTTTTGAAAGCTGAGTGGGATGTGTTTATAAAATAGCAAAGGTATATTTGCCTTTTGGAAATCACCTGAAACCTCGCTTTAATTTGTGCAAACCGCACAATAATCCCACATGCACTACCAGCTCTACTCATTGCTTTAGTTGGAGGACATTTGGGACAACTGGTCCCCTTCAGAGTGGGTCCCTTTTTTTACTTTCTAGGGAGAATAGAATCTGATTATTTTATCAAGAGTCCTTCCCAAGTGATGCCTCCCTAACAGACATCCAGGCGCTTGAAAGCAAGCATAATGCCGCGGTATTAAGTTTACTTGGCTAATTTTAAATCTCTGGGCATCCATCATGTACTTAGCTCCAAATTACATGGTGGATATGGGTTTTTCTTAGACCTCATCCATGCAGCAGGTAAATAAAACAGTTCTGTGAAGGGACCATAAAAAGCCATGTAGAAGCTCAGTGTGTCTGTCCTCCTCTGGCAAAGGCTGCCATCCCCTGTCCAGCAGAATTGTCCTCCAGCTTTGGTACAGTCTGGCAACCCTGAGATTGGGGGATGACCCAGGATAAGTAACATCCCAGGTGAATGGAGACCACCAGCCCAAGAGGACCTCAGCTCCCAAGCCTCTCTGGCAGCTCACCTCTCCTTCTAAGTCTTCATCATCAAAACCATCCTGTTCTTCCCGCAGTCTTTGGAAAAACCGCTTGGGATATATGCAGTGTCCACCCTCTCCACGAGAGGGCGCAGTAGGGCAACATTCCTCCTGGGGGTGCCGCAGCCAGAGGGACCGTTTGGCATGTTAAGCCCTGTCCCCCAGGATGACGCCTGGAGACAAGACAAATATAGCATAAACAGTAGTCGGAGGCTGTAATTTGGGTGCCACAGCCTCGGGTGTCAGCTTCTCCTCTTTCTTTCTTTCTTTCTTTTTTTTTTAACATCTAATGAGAGGGAAATGCGCTGGGTTTGGAAATAGAAGCCCTCTTTTTCAGGTCAAAGTCTAGATTCAGATTTGCCTGGTTGGAGCAGGGCCCTTTTTATTTTTCTAAAATGCGTTAATAAGTTCATTCACTCACTGGACAACTAGCTACTGAGCACAAACCAGCACGGGCCAGGCACTCTGCAAGACACCGGAAACACGAAAGATTTCCTGGTCCCGGCGGGGAGGTGGGTGCTGGGCACAGGCAGGGCCAGGCTGCAGGCCGGGCTACACCGACGGGGCTGGGTGTGGAGGTCTGAGACGGAGTTAAGGGATGAGTGTGAGTGTGCAGGGCACTCGGAGCGTCCAGGCCCAGGGGAGGGGATGAGTGCCGGCCTGAGACAGCACCGTCAGGCCCTGCGGCCAGTCTGGGGCCGTCTGTCTCCACCACCGCTGTCTCTGCCTTCTAACCTGGCTCCCATCTTCCCCTCAGACCCGCCACACACCAGTCTCTCCCCAGGGGCCTGTAGGATCTTTAAAAATATTAATCAGATCCAATCCCTCCCTTGTGCAAAGGCTCTGGTCACATCTTTCTCAGGGCTCCCCTCCCTGCATACCCTCTGACCCTCTTCTGCCCTCCAGACACACTGGCCTTCTTTCTTTTTTGTTTTTTTGTTTTTTTTTTGAATTTTATTTTATTTATTTTTTATGCAACAAGTTCTTATTAGTTATCCATTTTATACATGTTAGTGTATACATGTCAATCCCAATCGCCCAATTCATCACACCACCACCCTCCCCCCACCCCGGCCACTTTCCTCCCTTGGTGTCCATACGTTTGTTCTCTACATCTGTGTCTCAATTTCTGTCCTGCAAACTGGTTCATCTGTACCATTTTTCTAGGTTCCACATATATGCATTAATATACGATACTTGTTTTTCTCTTTCTGACTTACTTCACTCTGTATGACAGTCTCTAGATCCATCCATGTCTCTACAAATGACCCAATTTCGTTCCTTTTTATGGCTGAGTAATATTCCATTGTATGTATGTGCCACATACTCTTTATCCATTCGTCTGTCGATGGGCATTTAGGTAGCTTCCATGTCCTGGCTATTGTAAATAACACTGACCTTCCTTCTAACTCTGGAACTCTCCAAGACCAGCCAAGCCTTAGGGGTCTCAGGCCAACTATTCCTTCTACCCAGGGCCTGCTTAGTGGGCATATGACCCATGTAGTCACACAGGACCCTGAACTTGGAGGGGCCTCCCTCTTGGTTTAATGTCCTGTTGTCACCAACGTGAAATTCTTAATACGTGTTGAACAGGATCCCACATTTTCATTTCAAGCCCAGGACCCTGAGAATGACATGGCCGGCCCTGCCTCTGCCTAGACCTCGGTCTTTGCACGTCTGGCTCCTTGAGTCACCCAGGTCTTTTCAGCTCAGATGTCACCTCCTCAGAGGGCTCTTCCCCTGGGCACCTGCCCAAAGCAGCCCTACCTGGTCTCCCTTGCTCTCCCCACAATACCATCCCTGTCTGCAGTGACCTTATAGTTTAGTTCTCCCGTGCTTGCTGTCCGTCTCCTCCTGTTCACACCACCTGTGCACAGCTGGCTGTGTGCCTGTGCAGAGATGGCCCTGGGGGCGCTGGGGCACCTTTGCAGGAGGGAGGGTGGGTGAGTGTGAGCCTGATGGGGCAGGGGAGGAGGTGGGCATGGGAGCTGGGCCCCCAAGACCCGGGCAGTTCTCTTCTCTTTTCAAAGTTTTATTGAAATATCGTTGATTTACAACATTGTGTTAGTTTCAGGTGTACAGCAAAGTGATTCAGTTATACATATATATGTAAATATACATATTCTTTTTTTTACATTCTCTTCCATTATAGGTTATTACAAGATATGGAGTGTAGTTCCCTGTGCTATACAGTAGGTCCCTGCTGATTTTCTGTTTTATATATAGTTTACTAAACTCTCTGGCGCAGCCCCAGACAAGGCTTCTCCCTCCATTGCCACACCAGCACCGCTGTGTGACCAGTATGTGGCCCATCCTTCCTGCCACTGAGGAGCTGCGAAATTCTAGACCAGAGCAGGGGGAGTGAATTCCCCTCTGACGTAAGTGGCTGATCCAACATGTGTCCTGAAGCCTGAGAAGGAATGACTGGCATTTTCTCTCCCACTTGGAGCCTTGCGGATGTAATCCTGGGGACAGAGGGAGGGCCAAGCAACCAGGTAGGGCTGTTTATAGCTTTGGGGCACTTAGCAGCTCGATTTAAGTCAGCCTTAAGTTATTGACTAAATATTTGCATGCGCACCTTCAGGTTAGAATTATCCAGAGCCCTCCAAGGGCATCTGGAGCCGTACAGCTGCTGCCTCTGACTCTGTATTTTGCCAAAGGACGTGGTTTCTTTTCTTCTGAAATTTCTCCAGTGTGGAAAAAAGTGACCTGATTAAGACTGTGGTTTGTGAGACAAAGGGTTCAAATTGTACCGTACGCTTTGTATTATTCAGTTAAAAGTGTGACTTGATCATAATCATTATCATTATTGTTGGTTGTTGATTTACCCAGAACTAGAGGGCTGTCCCCTTCTCGGAGAAATGAAGACTTTCATTCAATTAATTCAAGAAATCCTTATTGAGTGTCTGCTATGTAACAAGCAGGATGTGGGGCTCATCTAGGGGAACCAAAAGATAATAATAATTGCTGTTGTTTAGGCATCAGACACTGAACTGGGTACGCTATGTATGTGAACTCACGGTAACCTCCAGCCACTCCCTGAGGGGGTGTGTCATTTTTATTCCCATTTGACAGCTGAGGAATCTGAGTCCTAGAGGGAGGTGAAGCCACGTGCTGAGTTGCCCAGCTAATATCACGGACAGTTGGAAGTGGACCTGTCTGTGCCACTCCAGCATCCAAGCTCATGGTCACCACCCCATCATGGTGGTGGGAAGAAAGATGGCGACCTAAACCCTTGGGCTTTGCCCACAGCCTCAAGATGGGTCCGGCAGCCCCAGTGGAAAGGAATCACTTTATCACCACCCCTCTCATCTGTAATCTTTGGAGGAATTGCCCCATTTGCTCCATCCAACAGAACGGGCACTTTTTCTGGTGGAGTGTGGGTAGGGATACCACACCAAGCTGTATACCCCACACTTCCAGGGACCACCATTCACATAAGCTACTGTCCCTTGAAGTACTGCACTGGTTAATTGCAGTGGCCCTGAGTTGAGATTCACTGCCTTAATGAAGTTATTCAAAATAAAGGGCCAAGAGGGTAAAAGGAGCCTGAGGAAGGAGGAGAGAAATTGTCAAGTGTGGGTACCACCTGGCCAGGTAAGGTTCAACGTCCACAGTGAGGAAGCTTTGAAAAGGAAACAACTTATACCAGTTTTCTATTTCTGCATAACAAATTACCCCCAAACCTGGCAGCTTAAAACAACAAACTCTTATTATCTCACAGGTTCTGAGGGTCAGGAATCTGGGAGTGGCTCTGCTGGGTGGTTCTGACTCAAGATCTTTCTGGGGGTTGCAATCGCCATGTGGGACGGGGCTGAGGTCATCTGGGGCTGGAGAACCCACGTGCAAGCTCACTCCCGTGCTTGTTGGTGGGAGGCCTCAATTTCCTGCTGACCGTTGGTAGGAGACTTCAGCTTGAAACCAAGCAGGACCCTGTGGGGCTGCTGGGCATGGAAGCCTTTCTGTGTCCCCTGTTTCTTGATTGTAGAGAATAGACTCCAGCCTCCATGACCTTCCCTGAGTTCCAAAGGGCAGATTCGAACAGTTGCTAATCAGGGAAGGGAGGGGATTTTTTCCTCCTCAAAGGGATACACATGACAATATCTTTGAGCTCTTCCACAGAACTAACACCCCCAACAACTGGAAGATGAACTCCTTAATGAAGCATTCTTCATTCGAGAGAGAAGGTCATAGTTTGCTAACCTTGAGAAACACAGCTCATCAGACCACCTGAGACCAGATTAGAGGAATGCAGACTCTGCGCACACCCTGATGCTTATTAGCAACCCCACCCTTGAACCATTCCTATAATACTCCTCACCAATCCCTCCAAGTTGGGACATGCAGTTTTTGAGGGCATGAGCCCACTGTGTCCCCCTTTGCCTGACAAAGCAATAAGGCTATTCTATTTCACTCCAAGCTCTGTCTCCTGGATTCAGTTCAGCACCGGTGCACAGAGGCTGAGTTTCCGGCATCGAGCTCTTTGCCGTGTTGCAAAGCTCTCTCCAGGCAGCCTGAATGTCCTCACCAATGGCAATTGTCTCCCTCCCAGAGAGCGTTTTGGGAGAGAGAGAGAGCGATCTGAGATGGGCGCTGTGGTCTCATAACTAATACCAGACCTGACATGCCATGAGCTAGTGGCCACAGGGACCACTTCAGTACGGTGTGGGAGGGGCCACAAGGGTGAGAACTCCATGAAGGGGACCACTAGGGGCTGTCTTGGAGGCCAGCTTCCACACAGCTGTGAAACAGGAGCACAGGCATCCTTAGAAAATCAACATGCAAAGCCAGTAATTGCTCCCCTAGCTTGGGCTCCCCAGACTCTGCAGGCCTTGGGGGTTTTCGGTGGTTGAACCCTTTCATGCCCGATACATGCTCCATGGACGGGCTTCACTCTTGTTCGTTTCCAGTTGAGCTCTGAGTGGTGGGGTCTTCGTCACCCATTTAGCCTCGCCCATGCTCTTTTGAAAGCCAACAAATTCCATCAATGGTTTGGAAACGACATCTGAATGGCAAAAGGCGTGACTGGTGTCTCACCTCCCTGAAGGACTCTGGAGAGAAGAACGTGTTAGAATCTGGGACCGTGTTCTGTTTCATGTAGCAGCTGAGGTTGTTTACATTGGGGGTATTGCTTGTTTGGTTTCTTACTTAAGACCTTTAAACCAGGTATCTGAGGTGGAGGGGAAATATACCAAACGTAGGGACATCCAGACCTGGTTTGAATCCCAGCTTTGCCACTTCCATTTCACGAGCATGGGTAAGTTACTTAATCTCCCTAAACTTTATTATTTCATTAAAAAAATGGAAATAATGATCTAGCTCACAGAACCATTGTGGGAATTAAATTAGATATCATGTGAAAATGCCTCACTTGGTGCCCCAAACTTAGAACCTACCTAGGAAATGGTGGTTGACATGGAAACGATCGTACCATATAGAGAAATAATCGTAGCTATTTTATTGCATGTCTTTCAGCTTTTTTGAAATGTAACTTTTTTAATATAGAAAATGGTCAGTTTTAGCTATAAAAGTGATCATGTTAAAAGGTTTTAGCCGTGGTCTTATTACATCCTAGAGCTTAAAATATTCTGTGGACCCCTTTTTTTCAAGGATGGTATTGGAAAAAGCATGATTTAGGTTATAAAAATACCAATTTGCAGTTAACTTTTCAGGAACATGTCTATTCCCTAAGGTGAGGAGCGTGTGTATCCAGATGAGATGAAAAGTTCCCTGTTCCCTTTCCGTCCCTTCATTCCTTCATAATCAGACACTACTGTGGTGTCTTTTGGCAAAATAGTTGCCTTTCTACAGGTACAATTTCTCAGAAACACTTGCCTCAAAAATTGTTTTTCTGAGAGTCTCATCTGCAAGGTGCTTTCTCATCAAAGATGCATCCCTATTTTCAAGGCAGCAACTCTGCTTTTCTTCCTTTTTTTAATACGCATTGTCATTCCTTGCAGAGGGCTCCCTCCCCGAGTTCTACACTTCAGGATATTGAAAGTCACCGTAATGCCAAGGCAAGTGTCACCCATCAACAGCTCCGGAATAACTAACCAGGAGTGGGAGATGGAGCATCACAACGCAGAGCTCATTTTCTGCTCTTTCAGGGCTCGTGATGAAGCTGAGAAAAAGGCCTTGAGTCAACCTCTGTGTTGGTGTGTGTGTGTGCCTTGCATTTGAAGGTGGAGGGTAGACTAGATGTCCAGAAGGACTTGGCCTGTAGGGCCTGGAACTGGAATGGGAAATTGGTAATTAGGTGTCATTTCTTATGAAACATTTCCCTTTACCTCTTCTCATATTTTCAGGGGATAAAAACCACCCTCCAGTGAGGTCTTTTGCTCCCTAAAGAATCAGACAGCTACCCTCCTAATAGACTCTGGAGAATTTCCAAACGCAGCATCTCCAGTCTGATTTGAGTGACTCTGCCTAAGTGCTTCTCACTTAAACCCAGTGATGCTTAAGAGCGTTTCCATGATGAACTAGCCACTGAAGACTAGAGTTTAATGACTGTTGAGAACCAAGGACTCACACCTGTGGCTCAGAACTGTGTCTTCCACCGCCTTCCTCTCCTTCTGAGCTCCTGTTCTAGGGCTGGTGTAGGGCTTTGCGTGCACAGAGGAGGTGCTCAGTAATGCTTGCTGACTGACATGGTTCTTTACACACACACATCCATAGCTCGTTTAGTGTAGTCTATTCCTTTCCTTGAGTGATCGTAGGTTTAACTGTGTCCACTCACCTTTCCATTCCACCACCTGGTCACTTTTTAAAAATTAACTAATTAATGAGCTAGTTAATTTTTGTCTGCATTGGGTCTTCGTTGCTGCGTGCAGGCTTTCTCTGGTTGCAGTGAGCAGGGGCTACTCTTCGTTGTGGTGTGCAGAATTATTGTGGTGGCTTCTCTTGTTGTGGAGCACGGGCTCTAGGCACACGGGCTTCAGTAGTTGCAGCACATGGGCTCAGTGGTTGTGGCTCGCGGGCTCTAGAGCGCAGGCTCAGTAGTTACGGTGCATGGGCTTAGTTGTTCTGCGGCACGTGGGATCTTCCCGGACCAGGGATCAAACCCGTGTCCCTTGCATTGGCAGGTGGATTCTTAACCACTGCACCACCAGGTAAGTCCCCACCTGGTCACTTTTGAGGTCTGTTCCACTTCATTCATCAACAGACCCAAATGTAAACTGCTAGGGAGAAGGCTTGTATCGACGAAAAAACTCATCAAAAAGCTCTGAGAACTCTTCCGTCCCTTGGAGGCAAAGCACAGTTATATAAGTTTTTTTTGTTGTTGCTGTTTGTTTGTTTGTTTTGCGGTACGCGGGCCTCTCACTGTTGTGGCCTCTCCCGTTGCGGAGCACAGGCTCCGGACGCACAGGCTCAGCGGCCATGGCTCACAGGCCCGGCCTCTCCACAGCATGTGGGATCTTCCCGGACCGGGGCACGAACCCGCGTCCCCTGCATCGGCAGACGGACTCTCAACCACTGCGCCACCAGGGAAGCCCTATATAGGTTTTTGAGACAGAGAGTTGTACAGTAAATGGCGTAGATAGTTTGCACAATCCAGATCTGTAAGTACACAGCTGTGAGTCCTGATGACCCCTTTACGAGATCAGGAAGGAAGGTTATTTTTTAAGGAGTTGTCTTCTCGGTGCTTAGGAGAATATTGCTCTCTATAGTTGAGCAGGTATTTCTGCCAATGGGGAGGTTTGGTGGATGCATAACGCAGATACACAACAGCCGAGGGGAGAGGGGAGGCCAAAGGGCAGAGAGAATGTTCCTATGTTTAAATTTTCCTTGTCTTGCCATAAAATATTGTTACTGAACTCAGGTTTTGTTGCTCACAAAAGCCAGTGCTGAAGAATCACGTATTGGCTGGAAAGGAAAGGCTGCTTTATTCAGGAGGCTGGCACCTTGCCCGCCTTGGTTTCTCTGGGGAAGAGAAACCAGAGTGAGTGTGCTTCCTGGGACATCCCTGAATTCAATTTCTGATCTCACGATCAGATTGCAAACTGCTAGTTATTCATTTCATGTTTTCTTTACTGGGTTAATTTACTAAGAATTAGAAATCAGTGAAGGGAAAGATTATAATGAACTCTCTCTTATGTCTCTGGTGTGTTTTCTCTGACATCACACAATTCTCCAATTCTTTGGACACCAACAGTGTGCCCGGATATTCAGTTCAATTCTGACACTATCCACCTGGAGTTCTTAAGTCTCACCTGAACTTCTGAATGACTGGCTATAAATCCGGTGTTCCCATGACTCCCTCAGTTTCGACAGGTTGTGGAACAGCTCAAAGAACTTAAAAAAACGCTTAAGTTTACCAGTTTATTATGAAGGACAGTTCAGAAGTAGCCAAATGGAAGAGATGCATAGGGCGAGGCATGGGGAAGGGTGTGCAGAGCTTCCATGCTCTCTCTGGGAGCACCACCCTCCCAGCACTGATGTGCTCACCAACCCAGAATCTCTCTGAATCAAAGTGTTCAAGAGTTTTTATAGGGGTCAATCTCTAGCCTCTCTCCCCTCCCAGGAGGTCAGTGGTGGGGCTGAAAGTTCCCACCCTCTAATTACTTGGTCCTTCCGGTAACCGTCCCTACCCTGAGGCTGTCTAAGGGTGCCACCCTAAGTCATGCATTAGCACGAACTCAGGTGTGATCTAAAGGGGCTTGTGTCAGAACTGAATTGAATGGTTGGGCACGAAAAGAACTGAAGAACTGTGTGTTGTCAGAGAAAACACACCAGAGATATAAAGGAGAGTTTTGTTACGAATAGCAAAAGATAATCCTATCACTCAGGAAATTCCAAGGGTTTTAGGAACTCTGGGCCAGGAACTGGAGACAAAGGCCAGTATCCAAAGGTGACTTTTTTCAGCCCTCTATACGTGCATCCCCACCCTGGGGATGGTCTTTCTAATTGTTCCCACTGTTTCCCCGGGACCTCTTTAGATCAAGAGCACTGACTACAACTGGCCTGAGATTGAAACAATAGTGAAGTTGCTGGTTCCTGTCGACTTTAAAAATATGCACAACCTAAAAGGTGAGGGTTATGTTTTATTCGGTGGGAATTTTTAGGACTTCACACCTCACACCGGGAGACAGCATCTCAAGGAACCCTGAGAACTGCTCCCAGGAAGTGAGGGGGAAGCCAAGATATACAGGAGTTTTGCAACAAAGGGCAGGTAGTCAGAACATCAAAAGATTATTGTTAAAATTGAAGAAATCCAGATATCCCAAGTTAAGGGATTTAGCACTTTTCTGTATATGGGAAGATGCAAGAGTCTGGGCTCACTGAAATCGTTCCTTTGATATGCACCTCAGCTATCTGGGGCCAGTATCGTGTGTTTTCATATCATGAGTTTCTTCAAGGCTCACCTTAGGGAGTGGCTGCAGTCTGATGGCTGCTAGGTGGCAGGTATTCTTTCCTTCCTGAGTTTCCTCAGGGCTCACCGGCTCACATTGGAGGGCTGCAGGTCTGCAGCTGTTGATGACTGTGACATTCTTTGTTTACTGATATGGCAGGAAATATTCCATTTCTCATTCCAACGGAGGTGGTATCCATTGTTTGCTGTTATTGTTGTTTTTCCAGTTGTGTGAGGCAGAAAACCCAACTCAAACTTCAAATTGCCTCAAGAAAAGTAGAACTTTATTGGCTCATGTAACTGAGAGGCCCAGAGAGACTGCACATCTTCTCACTGGCCCCCCACTCTGCTTCCCAACAATTCATCTGCAAGCTCCACACTGGTTCAGGGCCCTGCCTGCACACAGAAGGTGCTTAATAAATACTCACAAGGCCACAAAATGGCCCCAGAAACTGCAAGCACCACATCCTCACACCACAGCATCTCAACAGAGGGAGGGAGAGGATGCTCCTCTTTCCCACAAGCCCCAGCAAAACAGCCTCTGGCATCTTCTTAGAGCCAATTGAGTCATGTATTCAGAACCAAAGGAGTCACACGGAGATGGGGTGTGGTCTGTTAAACTGTTCACGGACACTTGTTAAAAAAGAAAGGCAGGGGCTTCCCTGGGGGCGCAGTGGTTAAGAATCCACCTGCCAATGCAGGGGACACGAGTTTGATCCCTGGTACAGGAAGACCCCACATGCCACGGAGCAGCTAGGCCCGTGTACCACAACTACTGAGCCTGTGCTCTAGAGCCCGCGAACCACAACTACTGAAGCCCGTCTGCCTAGAGCCTGTGCTCCGCAACAAGAGAAGCCACTGCAGTGAGAAGCCCGTGCGCTGCAATGAAGAGTAACTACCGCTCGCCACAACTAGAGAAAGCCTGCACGCAGCAACAAAGACCGAAAGCAGCCAAAAATAAAATAAATAAATAAAAGAAAGGCAGACTTTATTCAGGACTTTGGCAATAGATACAGGGACTGCTCCCGTGGGGTTTTGCAGTGGAGGAGAGAAATTGTGCTCAGCTCCCAGCACAGCAAGGAGAAGTGGGAATTCATAGCCAAGAAGCAGGGGCCAGGGATGGTCAGTGGATGGAAAATTACTGAGAGGAAGCATCAGAGTTAAGGGGGGATTCTGGGTAAACTGACCTCACAGAATCTTGCTGAAATCAGGCCAGGGTGATCAGATATCACCTGGGGGATGGGTGGGGGGGTGAGGAATTTGGTCAGATATTGAGAGTGAGGGTTCTGGCTAAACTGACTTAGCAAGATTCTTGCTAAAATTAAGCTCTTGAGGACATGCCCAAGGACAAGGCCTGGTGGGAAAAGAGGTCAGAGGAATCTGACTAGAATTTGGTCAAGAAGAGAATCTTTTCAGGTCAGTGCCCCAAACGCAAGTCTGAGAATGGGGGAGGGGCTGATTTCACCAACAGGAAAAATCTTGGGAAGAGAAGAGAAGAAGGGATGGTGGGGTGACAATCAAAGCTTGTCTACTACGGGGATGGAGCCAATGCTCCAAACCTGCAGAAGAGTGATGTTCAGTCTCCTGAACTGCTGGGGTGGGGGGCGGCTAATGTGAGTTTGTTTCATCTATTTACCCAGCACGGCCAACCCATTAGAAGGTGCTGTTACCCAAAAACTGGGCTCGCCTCTTGGTGGGAGTCGAGCCAAAAGAGACAACCAAGCCACGATCAGGAGAGGGAAGGATTTATTACTTGCAGCGAGTAAGGAGAACCCCGGGGATCTTACCCAAAGCAGGGTCACCCGGAACAGCAAAACTGGGGGAGCTTTAAGCTAAGGGTACAAGCATACTCATGAAGGGGCTTGGGCAGCAGGCAGAGTCCAAGCTTCGGTTGATTGAAGTCACGAGCGTCAGAAAAGGTCACCATCCTCATCCCTTAGGTTCCAGTTGACCTGGCGGTTGAGCACCTGAGGGGGGTTTAAATTCTGCAAAATAGCTCAAAGAAAGTGCCTTAGGCTCACCTCCCCCACTGAAAGGGAACTGGGGGCCTTTACAGCTGATTTGTTATCTTTGCTATCCTTACTTCTTTTGCCTGATAACAGTTTGTTCTTTTATGCCCTTAAGATCGTTTTTTACTGAGACCTTAGAGGCTTAGATCACAAGATGGCTTAGGCAAAAATGGCTTCTCTTCTGTCCACAAAGCCGTGTCTGGTTCTCTTTCTCCAGGGACCACGCCCTCCACCCTATCTGTTTATAGAACCCCAGGAAGGGATATTAGGCATCATCTAGCCTAAGAGCGTCATTTCAGAGATGAGACCGAGGAGGACGAGAGAGCTTCATGACTTGCTTAAGATAGCAGTGCGGAAGAGGCTGCACTGACCCCAGAACACAGATCTGCTGGCTCAAAGTTCAGAACTCTGTCTCCTGTCTGGAGCTAGGTGGAGAATGATAACCGGTGCCCGCCCTGGAACCAGCTCCTGCCTGCTCCCAAAAGCCAATCACCAAATGATCAGGAATTTTGCAAGCTGGTGGTAAACACAGCCATTAGTAAAAATTAAATGCCATAAACTTACAATTAAATAAATTATATCAAAAATGAAGGCAATTGCAACTGTTCACAGCAGCACTATTCACAATAGCCGGAAGGCAGAAACAACCCATCCACAGATGTCCATCCCCAGATGAATGGGTATGTGAAATGTGGTCTATCCACATATGGGATGGAATATTATTCAGCCATGAAAAGGAATGAAGTACTGACATACGATACCATATGGAAGAACTTTGAAAACATTATCCTGAGTGAAAGAAGCCAGACACAGAAGGCCACATATTGTATGATTCCCTTTATATGAAGTATCCAGGTCAAGAAAATCCAGAGAGACAGAAAGTAGATTAGTGGTTGCTGCAGTCTGGGGGTGGAGGTGGGGGAGTGGTGATGGGAAGTCCTGCCTGATGGGTGTGGGTTTTCAGTTGGGGTCCTGAAAAATTCTGGAACTAAATAGTGGTGATGGTGGCATAACACTGTGAATGTACTTCATGCTACTGAATTGAACACATTAAAATGATTTTTTTTAAAGGCAATAAATACTCAACACATCATTTTCTAATTATTTAACTACATTTTACTATTATCTATGCTTGGGAGGTTATTTATATCTCAGATGTCTGCATGGCAGAAAGTCTATTAAACAGTGTTCTGCTTACTGTACATTTCTCCGCAGCTCCACACTCAGTAATGTCATGCTGGTTGCTAGATGTTACCATGATTGGAGTATTTGTACCACAGAAATTGGAAAACACAAATCAGGGCTTACTTGGCTGGGCTTTTGAAAAATGCATAGACTTAAGAAAGTGATGGGAAAACACTAATAACACAGATTCAACTGAAAAGGGTTTTGTGTCTGTGGTTATGGTATTGAGACCAGCCAGAAAAATTAAGGAAATATTCCAGTGTAGGAAAACAGTTGCCTGATTCAGCAAAGAAGTTGCTCACATGATCGATGAAGTCTCAACATATACCTTCATGGTTTAACTTTTATTTTGGTTATTAATGCAAATGAAGAGATCAATGAATATCCATGCTAGAACTATAGCCAACAACCAACTACAGGAGTGACTGCTTTGCTGAGTCAGATAGTGATCAGGAAGTTATTTGTAGTCTGATTTTGCCAAATTATGGTTGAATTGCGACCAGAGGTTTGCTACAGCTCAAGAGTTCTATAAAAATCAGTGAAAACATGGGCTTCCCTGGTGGTGCAGTGGTTGGGAGTCCGCCTGCCGATGCAGGGGACACGGGTTCGTGCCCCGGTGCGGGAAGATCCCACATGCCGCGGAGCGGCTGGGCCCGTGAGCCATGGCTGCTGAGCTTGCGCGTCCGGAGCCTGTGCTCCGCAACGGGAGAGGCCGCAGCAGTGGGAGGCCCGTGTACCGCAAAAAAACATTCTGTGAGAATTAGTTGGGTGTATGGAATTTACAGGAAAATGAATTGCATAATTTATTATTGGTTGTAAATTGTGTGTTCTACATCCTTTATGTCAGCAAAATTTTAACTCGTTTATGCATAAGTATATTTGGAATATATTTTTTCTGGAGAGGCAGATGGTTAAACACTTACCAACACATCACTGGCTACAGCACCTTTCTAACACGATAAGGCTCGATTTAAATGGGTTAAGCGCTTCAAAGAGTCCTTCAAATGTGATAATCCCATTAGAGCTATCATTAATTATCATCAAGACCCAGAAACAGAATGTTGGCAGCGCTGAGAATAAGGGGGACTGGTATTTCTTGGAAAAAGTAGGATAAATTGAGTCAGAGACTTCTTGTTCTGAATTGGTTCCATTTATTTCCACCTGCCAGTTGAAATATCATTTTCTCCACTCAGAGAACCAATCTGCTGTATATTCTTTCAACCTTGCCTCCCAGAATTCAACTGGGAAACCAAGTTGTTTGATGTTTAAATGAATAAGCAAAATGACATTTGTTTAGAGTATGTTGCAGAAAATTTAGAACAAAATATTTTGGGATCCCCCAAACCTATGGGTTCCTTGTATGCTTGTCAAGAGAAATACACAGTCTTCTAGGTACGTAAGCTGGTAGGATTCCCACCAAAGGACCAGTACAAAGTGCTCCAAAGGACTCAGAACTCGTCTGATTTATAATGCCATCCAAGGAAGGGAACATTTTCGGTGAAAAACAGGTTTGTCCGACTTTTCTGCTCTTTCATACTTGAATGAACGATGGATGGATCACAGTTTCCAGGGGCTCAGGAAAGAGAGGACTCAATATTTGTGAAGCTTTTTAGAATCAATCAGGAGCTTCACAAATGTTACCCCATCTAATCCTTGTGGCAAACTTGAAAGGGGGGTGTTATTGAGATACTGCATGTGAGGTGAGAAAACTGGGGCTCAGAGAGAGGAAACTAATGGTCTAGCCTCAAGCAACTTTAGGAAAAATCAGATTTGAGCTCAGCCAGGAGACAAGCAAGGACCATCGGATAAAAAGGAGAGAGAAATAGCACTATGGATTTTCTATTGATTACTGATGCCTAGAGATGAAGAGGGTTGCTCTGGGCAGGAGTGGTTAAAACTAACTCCTGTATAGCTTAGAAAAGAAAGTAAGAAAACGTAGTCTGCACTGATTGGGCTGCTGGGAACAGATGGAAGGCTGAGCAGGGAGGTGGTGAGGTTCAGAGGGTCTTGATAAATACCATCCCTTGTCCCTACCTGAGTTCTATATCAACTGAGAAACGAGAGAGCTGTCAGTGGACAGAGGCCTGGAACATCCTCTTTATTACTAACTTTGGAGAAGGTGGCTTAAATCTGAGAGCAAGTGGACATCCCACAGTGGAAACAGGCAGACGAAGGTGCCACGTATACGCAGAGCTGGGCCAGTTTCGTGCTGCCTCTGTAAAGCCCCAGCTTGGAGGTGCACAGATCCCAGGGGAGAGCAAGGGGAGGGGCTGGGTTAGCCAGACTCAGCTTCTCCAAGCTGCTCTTCTTCCTCTGTGAGGGATGGGTGAACCCACTGAGGACAGCTCCCTCCAGGTCGCAGGAGACAGTGCCTACCATCAGCCACCGAGGGCTGTGGCCACTATGGCCTTGGCTGGTGTGCGTGTTGCATGGCCCCTTTCTTAGCCAGCCGTGAATCTGCGGCTCACCTGTCACGTGACAATGGGCATTCCAGCAGCTGGAACTGGAAAGGAGAAAGTCCCTTCCCACCTGCACAGCCCAGGAGCCGAGGAATGATTGTGTATTCACTTCTCAGCCCTTCCTCTCCATCTGCTTGGGAGGGTTCTGTCCTTTCTGTCTTTTCTGGGCTTTTGAGATATCAAATTGGGACCATGAGTAGAGACAAGCAAGAGACAGGACGGGAAAGGACAGGAAAAGCGAGCGGGCCGAGGCTTCAGAGTGCGTGGAGAGTGAGGGATTTGGAGGGTGGAGCGTTCTGCAACAGCTGTGCGGATTTTTGCTTATATGTGGAATCTAAAAAAAAAAATGGTACAAATGAACCTATTTACAAAACAGAAATAGAGTCACAGATGTAGAAAAGAAACTTATGGTTACCAAGGGGGAAAGGGGGGGAGGGGATAAATTGGGAAATTGGGATTGACATATACACACTACTATATATAAAATAGTTAACTAATAAAAACCTACTGTATAGCACAGGGAAGTCTACTCAATACTATGTAATGACCTACATGGGAAAAGAATATAAAAAAGAGTGGATATATGTATATGTATAACTGATTCAACTTGCTGTACAGCAGAAACTAATACAACATTGTAAATCAACTATACTCCAATAAAAATTAATTTAAAAAAAAAAGAGAGAGAGAGTTGGGGAGAAGAGAACCAGGGAGAGATTTCTAAAGAGTTGCCCTGGCTTGTTACTTAGATCCCTTTAGTGTCACTGGAGAAGCAGCAGCAAGGACTGAACCTGTACTGTAATTACTTTCAGGGACAAGATGGTGCTTCTTTGAATTTGACACCATAGAGACTCTTTACTCGTATTCCTGGCTTATAACTAAGGTGCCCTAGATAATAAAACGACAGGCCTCTACGTGCCAGGAGCTGATGGTTAGGATGAGTCTTGGAATCTCTCCTTACAAAGCTCATGGTTTCATGCGAGAGACAGACAGGTGAGCAAATAATAATTGTAACTCAGTGAGGCTAGAGTTGCATCTGAGGATTTACCAAGGGCCAGGAGGACACAGGTGAGGGAAGGAGCCATTCTATCCTGGGGAGCAGTGCAGGTCGAAGGGGGCCCTAGGAAGGAGGTGATACAGAGCAAGGAAGAGCATTCAGCATGGAGACAATAGCGGGATAGAGGCACAGAGGGCCAGTGACCAGTGTGTTTAGAAGCAGGAGGGAGGGTGGCTGGAGATTAGGGTGGAAAGACCCCCCAGGATGAGGTCACATCTGAACACTGAAAGCCTCGACATGTGCTCAGACTTTCTCTAAAGACAAAGGTAAGCCATCAAAATTTTTATTTTGATTTCAATACCCTTTTCCTCATTATAAAATGCCAGTTAGAGATAAATGGTTTTATTTTATTCTTTTTTCTCTGTGTGCATGTCTGTAAAACAAAATTGGGACATAACGTTTTGTAAACTGCTATGTTCACTTAATATTTTCCATGTCACTGAACAGTCTTCTAAAATAAGATTTCTAAGAGCTGCATAGCATTTCGTTAGGTGGACATTTATGTAACGAATCTTCTATTGTTGGATATTTGCCATGGTCTGAATGGTCCCCCATCAAATCATATGTTGAAATCCTAATCTCCAAGGAGATGGCCTTAGGGGGTGGGACCACTGGGAGGTGATTGGGTCATGAGGGTGGAGCCCTCATGAATAGGATTAGTGCCCTTATAAATGGTCCCACAGAGCTCCCAGCCCCTTCCACCATGTGAGGACATAGCGAGAAGAATGCCATTTAAGAACTGGGAAGCTGGTCCTCCCCAGCTATGGAACTTGACCCTGTGGGCACCCTGATCTCAGACATTTCCTCCAGAAATGTGAGAAATAACTTTTGTTGTTTATAACACTGCCCTCCCACTGCCCACTGCCCCGGTCTCTTGTATTTTGTTATAGCATCCCAAATGGACTAAGACAATATTTCAGGTTGTTTCTAAAAAATTTATGTCATTATAAATAACAATGTAATGAACGTCTTTGTGCATATCTCTTGTCACCAGAAGGCTATAGGCAAAAGTCAGCTCTCTTTTGAAAGATCACAGCGATAGGAATGTCAAGTGTGATTTAGGTTGAGGCAAAGCCTGGAGACAAGAAACCAGTTAGAAGAAGAAATGTTTTCCAACCACCGAGAACGTGAGGGCAACATTCCCAGACCAGGACTGTGGTCAGCTGGGAAGTAAAAGGATACAAGGAAAATATGAAGCAAATCTCCAGGACTTGGTGTTAATGGACATGGGAGAAGCAGCAGCAGCCAGGGATATAATAGTGAAAATGGTGGAGACAATAATAATAATAATACAACTCATACTTATCAAGGGTTGCTCTAAGCTTATAGTATTTCTTTCCATCCTCACACAACCCTCTGAGGGAGGTACTATGATTCCCATTTTACAAATGAGGAGAACGAGGTACAGACTGTTTAAATAATGAGCCAAGATCACACAGTTAGTTATCGACAGCCTGGGACTCAAATGCAGGCAGGTTGACTGCACAAAATGCCAACCTAGCCCTGTGCTCACTGTCCCCACCCGGCCGTCCCAGCCTGGACCACACATGATGGAAGTGGTCCAGCCTGGACCACACATGATGGAAGTGGTCCGGCTAGCACGAGAGAGGAGGCATGGGGAAGAGCAGGCCTGCAGGCATTTTACCCCAAAATGGAGCACAAAGTCTCCGTGGCCCTGAACCAGCTTGTAAGATACCTGTTCACCCCACCGAGGGCAGAGCCTAGTACCTGGTTTACAGAGCAGGTATTAGGTAAAGATTTGTCTGACGAGTGCATGACCAAGTGACCAATGATGGGCTCTGCCCAGAAACCAGGTGTTGCTGGAAGAAGACAACTCCTGACTGGGACCAGCTGGGCTGCAGGCTGGGTCTGCAGGGGTCCAAGTGTATCTGCAGAACCACATTCACAGAGCGCCACGGGACCAGAAGACTCAGGATGCAGCGGTGGGCAGCTGTCCCAGGGCTGTGGCTCTCACCGTGACGGCGGCTGGGATGAGATGCCGCAGAGGGAAAATGCCATCAGCCAAGCAGCTGACAGGTAACTTCCAGCATCTCCCTGCATCTTTGTCTTCCTTTTCTGCCCCTACCTCCTGCCGGGGAGTGGGGGTCAGCCATAGGTACAGGTGAAGTAGGCAGTCACTGGAAATGCAGTGACCTCCAGGGACACCCAGGAGCTTCCAGCCCCCAATCCCCCCACCCCCTCATCACTGTTCCATCTTCATCTTCCACTGGCTCAGATTCTGCTCTTTCCAGCTCCACTGGGCAGCTAGAGGGCTGCTTCCCAAAGTTCCTGCTGTCCTCACCAGTGTCAATATTGGCCATTTCCTTCTATGTGCTTAACCGTTTTCCTTACGTAAACTCACACTTTTAAACCCGATTACCGACTTCTGCTTTGTGGTAAACAGTAAGATCTGTGAAATGCCTAACTTGCCTAACTAAGTTGTGGCGTGTGGGTTTTCTCTCTCTAGTTGTGGCGCGTGGGCTTAGTTGTCCTGCGGCATGTGGGATCTTAGTTCCCCGACCAGGGATCGAACCCGCGTGCCCTGCATTGGAAAGCGGATTCTTTACCATTGGACCACCAGGGAAGTCCCCCCGTTTGCCTTTTTATCCCAGTTTCTTGGCACAAAGGAGTTCAATGTAGTATGTTTTCTAACTGAACTCATCATTCTCAAGTCTCAAGCTCCCCCATTGTCAAAGGAGGATGACAGTACCTGCCCTAAGTACCTTAAAGGCCTTTTAAAAAGAGAGTAAGATGACTGATAAACAAAAATACCTCAGTAAAAGGCATGAGGGACTCTATGAAGGTCAAATCCAGTCACCTCTTGCTTAGCCAGAGCCCCTGGTTTCTCAGCTGGACGTGAATTGACTTTATTTGGTTCAGGGAGTGCTTGAAGCTCTCCTAAGCCTAACCCTCACTGCGAGCACGGGTGTTTGTTAAGGAGAGCGATGAAGAGCTCATGACGGTCTAAAAACATGACCCTCCAGCCCCTTCCCCTGTTTTGTTTTTCTTCACTGTGCTCATCACTCTCTGACATTATCCAGTAGAGTCCTTTGCTTGGTGGGTGTGGTTCCGCGCAAAGGCAGACGGTTGCCCACCCAGATGCATCCTCTCCTCCTCCTTGGTCCCCGGCCAGACCCTGATCCCTAGCCCCTCTTGAAGTTGGATGTGGCCAGGGGCTAGGCTTTCACTCCCAGAGAGGAAACGGGAGCGATGGCTACCTTCCCCTCCCACACCCCCAGCCTGGGCTTTAGCTGGGGTGGCCCCTGCATGTTCCCTTCCACCCTCCTTGACAGCTACACAGACGTGGCAGCAGCCCAGCTCCACTGAAGCAGGAGAGGACAGTATCGTAGGTGCTTGGCAGAGCAAGGACTTGGAAGGAACCTGGGCTCTCCCCAGTGACCAGGTGGAGCAGGGCTGCCCACCAGCCTGGGACACACATCTTAAATTACTACTGCTTGAGAGAGATTTACTTCTTTGTTCTTTAATTTTTTTCTTTTTTTAACTTTTTGGCTGCATCCCACGGCTAGCAGGATCTTAGTTTCCCGGCCAGGAATTGCACCCAGGCCCCAGCAGTGAGAGCACCGAGTCCCAACCACTGGACCGCCAGGGAATTCCTTCTTTGTTCTTTAATTTAACGAACGTTGGGGTCTTTTTGTTCAGCAATCCAACCTCACCCTAACTAACATATCCTGATGCTTTCTAACAGCTGGGCTTTGTCTTCTTTGTTCACTGCAGTGTTCCCAGTGCCTAGAATAATACCTGGCTCGTAGGAGGTGCTCAAACTAATATTTGCTACAGAAACGAACCGAGCCAGACTGCCCGTGCTTGAGTCACTAACAAGACATTTGACCTTAACCCCATGGAACTCAGTCTCCTCACCTGTAAAATGGGGATAGTTATTGGACCTTTTTGATTACTGAGATTAATATATTTAGAGCTCATAGAGCCGTGCTTCAGACACAGGAAGCACTCAGTATGTGTTAGATATTGTTAGCATGATTATTGCATAAATGTTGTGTTTTCCTTTGAGGTCTTCAGCAATTCTGAAAACAATTTCATGTTAAATTAGAAGAAACTTCAGGGATAAAGAAGCCGTGGCAGCTTGGATAGTAGATGTGTCCATATCTGCCATTGGCTGGCACAGATGAAGTGGATTTACCCATTAATTGTTCATTTCATGAACTCCGTGTGATGGCTTTGGGAAATGCATGCAGGTATGTATGCAAATTACATGCAAATCCACATAAAAGTAGCCTGCTTTGTGCCTCTGCATTTACTAGCAAGAATGCTGGTGGCTTTATACTCTGTTCGGGTTATGTCACGTTCCGTTCCTCATGTGCACTCTCAGGAAGACACACCTGGCTGGAAGGAGGGAGGCGTGTGCAGGTGGATGTATGCCTGTGGGGCTGTGTGCACGTCTGTGGGATGGAGGGCAGAGGTGGCTAGTGAGGGCAGCTGAAATACTGCTCTGCAATCAGATATATGTGGCTGGTCCAAACTAAACGTTAAAATGCCAGGCTCTGAGGCCCTGTATCCAATCAGTCAGCAGCCATCCTACCACCACCCGTTATTATTAAACAGCTCCCTCTAGACCACAAGAGCTGCAAAAGGAGCACAGGAAACTTGTTCCTGGAGCGGGAATGTCAAATATCCTTAGAGTTCCCCAGCCGTGCAAGCTGAGTAATCAGTGAGCCATCTGAGGCTCAGTTTCTGTAAAATGGACACAATGACGCACGGCCTGCGTACCTGACAATTGCTTTGAGGATCAGCTGGGATTATGGGTGTAAAGGGGCTTTGCAGTCCTGTGAATGGTTAATGAGAGGGCTTGGGGTCACCATCATTGTTACTGGGGAAGGGGGAGGGTTTGCAAGGAGCAGCTGCCACGGGGCCACAGAACAGCGTTTAGTATTTGTGGGGCTGAATGAACGGTTTTGTAGTATAATTCCAGAGACTCATACCTCTTGAGCTTTCCAAAGCAATTCAGACTTCAAACAGTCTTCGCCCGCTTATCATTCCACACGGCAGAGTCATTCATTCATACAGGCATGTACTCATTTGTTCATCTAGCAAAGACATTGAGCATCTGCCCTGGGCAGAGTCCTGTGCTGGGTTCCAAGATTAAAAGATGGAAAAGACACGATCTTTGCTCACAAGGACATTTTCCTGCTGTCCTTGCTCCTAAGGACCTTTTTTCTTACACCAGAGCTCACGAACCATCCAGCAGGGGAGACAAACATGTCATCAATAAATGCCACACCACATGCAAGGGACAGTGACAGAAGCCTGGGGAGCAAGAGAGGTGAAGGGGGCTGCACTTCAGAAGGTCAAGGCCACCTGGAGAAATGCATGGTGTCTTGAAGGGCAATCAGGCGCCTGCCAGGTGGACCAGCGGAGGGAACGCTGCGTATGCCAGGGTACAGAGCATGAAGCCACATGGCCACATGCTCCGAAATCAGATTTGGAAAATATGGTTCATGGTGTCAAGAGGTACATTTTCCAGTCACACCAGTCCAGGCATCCCTGACTCCTCCAAATGCCTGTGACATTTATAAACTCCTAAGTCTTGTTGGCAGTCATCGTACACAGTGAGTCCTTGAATTGTCTGCCCTCTGCTGCTGCTGTGTGTCCCATCTCTTCAGAGAGATTGTGAGTCAGCTGACAATGAGACTTTCTATTCTATCTTTAGCTCCCAAGAACCCAGGTCAATGCCTTTCTTGTGAATATTAAGCAGGCAAAAGATGTTTGTTGCAGGAGGCAGCCGAACGGATGACAGCACCGGGATGCTGCTACTTTTGAGCACCCACCTGGATGTTGTGCTACATGCTAATTTGTACACTATCTCATTTAATCCTCGCAGTAACCCTAAGAGGTGGATACTATGAGTGTCTATTTTACAGATGAAGCAACTGAGGCTGTGAGAGATTACTTGCAGAAGAGGTGCAGTCTAGAAGTGATGGAAGTAGGATTTGAATGCAGGTTGACTGGCCCAAGGGCTGCTTTTAGCTCTGACTCTAGCCAAATTTACTGCCCCTATTTCAGTGTGCTTAATAAAGCAGTGTGAATTGGAGTTTTCAGGCTGACGGGTAAGTCCTGAGCTCTAACCAAATTGGGATTACCTCTTCCTATGGCTGCCGCCTAAGCCAGGCGCTCCTTGAGCATGGGGCTGTGCTTGCTTCATCCTTGTACCCCCATACCTAGCATAGCATCTATTCTCCTAGGATGGATAATAAGGGGACCAGGAATTTGTTCAGAGCAACTCTGGAAGACTCCCTGGAGGAAGCCAAGTTTCCGTGAGCCAAACTTGGAACATAGTGAGAGGCAAGCTGGAAAGAGAGTGCGTGTGAAGGCTTGAGGGTGGATGTGTTAAAGCGATTTATGGGTTGCTGTGGGCTTTGATGGAGTAGAGAGAAGCTAGAAATGTGTTGGGGGGAGCCCCAAACACCCAAGCTACTTCAAGGGTACAGCTGGCACACTTTGTGCTCCACACATGAATCCCTCCCCCTCCATGGGCCCAGAGCCAAGACCACCTTTGGAGGGATGAAGGTCCTTGCTCCCCTTAGGAGGTAGATAGGCATCTCCAGGTGAGATACCACTGGAAGCTGTTGGGAAACTGGTGGCCTAGTTGAGAAGCATCATTTGTAGGCGGCAATTAATTAATTAAACATTTTTCAAATGCCTATTATATTTTTGGGGCGATTCTAGCAACTGGGACAATGTAATGGTTCTCATAGAAGTTCTATTTTAGTGCCAGGAAGTAAAGCAAGTAAGTAAACTAACAAGCAAGCTAGATAATATCAGGTGGTAACAAATGTTCTGAAGAAAATAAAACAAGGCGGTAGCACAGAAGTGATGGCGGGGAGAGGGAGGTCAGTGGAGGCCAGTCAGAGGAGGTGACATTTGGGCTGAGAAGACCTGAATGACCAAATGGCACCAAACATGCCAAAAACTGGGGGAAGTGGGGGCGGGAAGTATTCCAGCCAGAGGGCACAGCACAGGCAAAGGTCCTGGGGTTGGCACAAACGTGATGAATTAGATGTATGAAAAGACCAGAGTGGCTGGAGGGTGGTGAGCCAAGGGGAGAGGGGTCCAAAATGGGGTGAGAGAAGCATGTGGGGCCAGAGGGTGCAGGGTCTGGTGGGATGATTTTATTCCAAGTGCCGAGGTGTATTAGCTAGCTGTTGCTACGTAACAAATTCCCCAGAAATTTAGCAGCTTAAACAAAACACATTTTCAATCTCACAGTTTCTGTGGGCCAGGGGTCTGACTGGTCTTTGCTGGGTCCTCTGCTTAGGGTCTCTCACAGGTTGCAACCAAAATGTTTGCTGGTCTTATGTGGTTGTTGGCAGGACACAGTTTCTCATGGGCTATAGATTGGAGGCCACCTTCAGTTCCTCACCATGAAGGCCACTCCACACGGCGGCTTGCTTCATCAAAGCACACAAGCCAAAGAGGCAGCAGAGTGAGTCTGATAGCAAGATGGAAGTCACCGTCTCTTGTAACCTAATCATAGAAATGGCATCTGTCACCTTCGCTAAATATGTTAGAAGCAAGTTATGGGTCCTGCCCTCACTCAGGGAGTACCAAGAGGTGGGGATCATTGGGGGTCATCTTAGAAGTCTGCCTACCACTCACAGGAAGCCACTGGGGGTGTCTGAACTGGGAGGTAACATATTTTCAAAGGCTCACTTTGGCTTTCTTGAGTATTGGGAGCGTGAGTGGGGAGCATGAGTGTTCCCTTGTTGGGAACAAGGCTGGAAGCAGGAAGGCCAGTGGGACTTCTGTAAAGGACGATGCCAGTTTGGACTAAGGAGATCCCAGTGGAGGTAGAGACATAGCACCAAAGGGCCTTGCTAGTGGACAGGAGGTGGGTGTGAGGGAAGAGGAAGCAGGGATGAGTCCCGAACTCACTGGAGATCATGTGCCTCCTGCCTGTGGGATGGCGGTGCCCTTGGCTGTTGGGACGTGTGCTCTGCGTTTTTCTCCTGGGAGAGACGGGGTGGCAGTATCCCCATCCTCCTTACCCAAGGTCACTCATTTGCTGGCTGGCTGGCCAGCACTAGGAGCACCGGCTGTGAGCAGAGAACAGATGTCTCCTTGTGCCAGGCTGAGGGAATGACCCCATGTCCTTGGTCTCATTGGTCTGCCCACGCTCAGGCCAACCAAGCCAGGATGCTGGAAGCTGTGCTCACAAAGTCAGCCAGAGCTGGAGGGGGCTAAAGGGTGGGGATGTGTGTGTGTGTGTGTCTGAGAAATGCTACATTTGGAATAAGGTTCAGGGCAGAGAAAGTTACTAAACCCAATCCTAGAATGTAGGCCATCCCTAGAAAATACATTCCAGATAAACACTTTAATTATTTACCTAAAGAATACCACTTCCATTAAATATTTACCTGCTATATGTGAAAAAACAAAGAAATAAATAATTATGATGTCAAGACTCACTGCTAAGCACTTGATAGATCTCATTTAATCCTCATAACAACCCAGTGAAATAGGCACTAGTATTATCCCATTTCATTGATGGGAAAACTGAGGCTTAGAGAAATTAAGCAACTTGCTCAAGGTGACAGAGCCAAGGAACAAGAGAACCAGGTTCGTCCCAGGTCTGTCCGACTCCAAACCCATGTTCTTAAGCACGACTACCACTCTGCCTCCATTGAGGCTGGTTAAGGATTCGTTTCCTAGTACCAGAGGTGAAACAGGGGCAGGAGCTTTTCTTCTAAAAAGTGGGTCCAGCCTTGCCAGAGGAGAGCAAAACAAAAGCAAGTTTTATGGGAGGAGACAGAGCTGCTGCCTTGAGAGAGGAAGGGTTCAGCTCTCACCAGTACAAGCGGCGGATGGTGCCCCCTGGTGGTGGTGGTGGAGAAGGGCAGTGGGTGGGAACAAATTGGAGCTTGGGGTTTGCCAGTTAGTGAGGGGACCGATACAGAGCAGTGTCGTCCTCGGAGCAGAGAGCTGGTTCCACTGAGTCATCCTGCCCCCAGGCAAAGGGCCAGAGCACGTCTCCCTTCCTGGGGCCCACGGGGTGCCAGGTCAGCCAGGCACTCATCACAGGTGACACAGGCCAGTAACCCAAATGACATCACCAAATGCCATCCACCGTCTTATCCTTCAAACCTAGCCTCTGCACCTAAATTCAGATTCCTGCACATACCACACTGGCATCATCTTGTTTACAATTTAGGGCCTAGGATTTGGGCTAATTTAGAGGCAACCAAAGGGGAAGCCCTCACGCCCGGTTTGCTTTTGCTTAGGGACCAGCCACCACGTGGGGGATTTCCTGCGGACCCCAACCACGTAGCTCCCCAAGGCCCAGCCTCAGGGGGAGTCAGACAGCGGCCGCTTACAAGATAAGATAGGAAGTGCTCTGTAGCTCGGGGAGCATAGAAGAGGGGTGAGGGATTCTGCTTGGCGATTTGGGGAAGGTTCTGAAAACATCAGGATACCTCCGGTATTTGTCCCACCCCTGTTTTGAACCTCTTGATCAGGCATCACAAAGTGTGTTGACTCTGGGAATAAATACAGAAATGGAGCCGATAAACTGAGTCTCTGAAGGTGTCTCTCCACATCACCTGCAGTGTTTTTCCTCAATCTGTAAGAGGCCCCCTTCCCAGGGAGGCAGCACGGTGAGTGGGGTGGCAGGGGAGTCAGGATGCCTGCGTTCTATTTCCAGCAGCTACCACTGACTCACGGTGTGACCTTGCTGAGGTCACAGCTATGTTTTCCTTGCTGGGGGAAAATCAGAGGTGGCAAAGCTTGCATTTTCCCAAGGCATGGGAGTCTTGGAATATGGGGGGCCTGTCTGCTCCCCACGAGCCCCAGCCATGTCTGCTCCTTCTGCTATTCACAAAAAAAGCCTTTCGATTTGGATTCAAGGCACTTTGGGGGACACAAAGCAAGAAGCAAGGCGTTCCTGCCACAGCAAGACTTACCGCCACTTTTATATGCAGTGTCTCTCCAAACACTTTTCAGCTCACGTTCCAAACCAATATTTCCCCACGTTGCCTTCACAGTGGCTGTGGAAGGGGAGAGGGAAGGTATTTTCCCTCTAGTTTCAGGATGAGGCAGTCAAGGCCCAGAGTGTCATTTCTCAACATTTTCATTACCGGGGACCCTTTGATTCTTTTACAACCGTGCAACCCCCTGTTTTGCAGGCCCTTGCTAAATGCTCTGAACTTATTAGGTAGAAATTCATCTGTTTCCATGAATCAAAGTCACCAGTTTCTGCTCAACACAGAAGAATTAGGGCTATCACTGAGTTCATTGCCAAGAACTGCGGCATTTGCTCTGGGTGACCTCCTTACAGGAAAAGGCCCAATTTTCACCAGAGTTTTTGAAATTCTGAAAAGAGTTGATCCTCAGGGGGCCCAAGGATCCCCGACTGGGAAGTATTTCCCTAGAGAGGTCGAGTGGCCTGTGAAAGGTTTTGTGGCTAAGGGTAGGGCCAGGACCAGGTCCAGGGGCCTGACACTCCGGCCAGGGCTCCAGCCTACCAGACCACTTGGCAGGCAGGTAGGTGCTCTCAGACACACAGGCCCAGGGGGGCACGTGTGTAGGATGGCAGCCCAGCCAAACGCAGATGCCCCGAGCAACGATGCTAGGGGCTCAGACGGGTAAGGAATAGGTTCCCCTCAGTGCTAGAGTGAGGGACCAGAGCCAAGCCTGAGGCTGGAGGGGTGGAGGGTGTAACCGATCGTTCCAGGGTGTTCCTGGAGAGTTGTAATGGGGGGACCCGTTTGTTCTGCCACCTGCCTTTGCCTTGACACGGCAATAATGCATTATTTATGCAGCCTGGGGTGTTCACCCACTCTGGGACGATTCAGACGTTTCCCCCAGACCTGCCTCATCAAAGGGATGAGACCAGAATGGGGGCTGAGCCCTTGCAGCGGGGGATGACCAAGACAAACTGGGGACCCTGGGAGAGTGGGGACACAGACAGGAGACTCAGGAGGTCTGGTGTGGAGGCCTGGGGTGTAGGCAGGCCCCCAAGTGCCTCAGAGCTTCCCTCAGGGCTCTGTACCCCTCCTCACCCAAGGCTCTGTTGAGCCTGTGGCTGTGTCCCAGAGGCTGAGGCTTTGATCCATCGGAAGGCGTCAAGCTGTGTGTACCTTTGGAAAAAGGCCAGGGCTTAGCTTTGTGGCTTCAGAATTCAAGGCTCCATCAATCCGCATGGGGCCAGGGGCCAGGGCACGGGCTCTGGGGGCCTGCTGCCCAACAGCTGTTCCTGGGTTATTTTGGTCCAGGGGGAGCTTATCAATTCCAGGACACTTGGACCAAAATAGCCAACAGCAGGACAATCTCTTGGTGGCTCTGTGGGGACTTCTCCTTAGAAAAGTTTCTAAATGGGGTTGGGAAGGGAAAGGAGTTTGACTTGGGGGCTGGTGAAGGCTCTGAGGCTACACATGCCATTCCTTGCTGTCCTTCCAGCCTTGGCACCGCCCTGACCACCTTCCTTGGGGACCAAAGCTGGGGGCTGGTTGAGGATGGAGTAGAAATTAAGAGGGAAAAGATCATTTTTATTTATTTTTTATTATTTATTTTTTTGCGGTACGCGGGCCTCTCACTGTTGTGGCCTCTTCCGCTGCGGAGCACAGGCTCCGGACGCACAGGCTCAGCGGCCATGGCTCACGGGCCCAGCCGCTCCGCGGCACGCGGGATCTTCCCGGACCAGGGCACGAACCCGCGTCCCCCGCATCGACAGGCGGATTCTCAACCACTGCGCCACCAGGGAAGCCCGAAAAGATCATTTTTAAACTCTGTTTCTTGACTCTGTGTTCCTCCCCCAAAGCTGGTGTCATGCATATTACCTTTTCCCATCTTACAGATGGGGCACACGGGGTCCAGAGTGTGGAAGCACTGGAACTGAGGCCACACAGCTGGGAACCCTGGCCTCTGAGGCCTCTGAGGGAGCCTCTCGGCTGGGACTTGGTTAGATCAGCAGCAGATCCGCGCCCAGGTGGCTGCCAGTTCCCCGACAAACTCAGGGCCAGCGTGGAAACTGCTGACTGGCCCCTGGCTTTCCTTCGGGCCACAGCGGGGGCCCTGGCAGCGCCTACTGGTTGACTCCGCCTGTCTCACTGAGATGGGTTAAGTGCCGGTGGAGGAAAGGTGGAAGGAGGACCAGCCACCCTGGAGCTCCCTGGAGCCCTCTGGAGCCCCGCCCAACTCCGGATCAACAGCCCCTGGCGCGGCCCACGAGAGCCCGCCGGGAATGCCCTGGCGCAGAGCCAGAGGGACCCAGGTCGCGCTCCCTTTTGCAAGGGGTGGCGCGCGGGGAGCGCGCTTTGGCACCAGGCGGGCGCGGGGGTGCGGGGCGCACGACCGTGACACGCCCTCTGAAATCCACTGGGGCTGGGGGCGCTTGGTCACTGAACTTGGTCGTCGAGTGTTCCGCGCCAAGTCCGCAAGACAGGTCTTATTGCCCGGTGTCGGAAATAAGCTGCCCGGGCGGGGCCGCGTATGGGACGGCCACTCCGCCACCCCTGCCGCTCCCGCCTCTCTCCCGGGATTTTCCAGCGGGTTAATTTCCTGTTCGGGTAAATCCTTCGCGAGGCCCTCGGCTCTCCCTCCCCGGAGCTGCCCCCTCCGCCCGAGCCTCCCGGGCTCCCCTGGTCGGTCCGCGCTGCGCTCCATCGCCCCGCGCGCCCGGGCGCAAGCCCTCCCCGCCCCGGCAGCCCTCCGGCTCCCAGCGTCTGGCCGCCGGAACCCCGCGCGCCGCCCCGCGCCAGGGCTCGGCCCCAGAGCCGCGTCCGCGTCGCCGCCGCTCGCGCGGGTCCCGGCTATGCGCCCCCGCGCCGCGCCCCGCGCCCCCGCCGGCGCCGGCGCCGCGCTGGGGCTCTGCAGCCTCCTGCTGCTGCTCCCGCCAGGACCCGCGTGCCCCGCGGGCTGCGCCTGCACCGATCCGCACACCGTGGACTGCCGCGACCGCGGGCTGCCCAGCGTGCCCGACCCCTTCCCCCTGGACGTGCGCAAGCTTCTGGTGGCCGGTAACCGCATCCAGCACATCCCCGAGGGCTTCTTCATCTTCTACGGCGACCTGGTCTACCTGGACTTCAGGAACAACTCTCTGCGCTCTCTGGAGGAGGGCACGTTCAGCGGCTCGGCCAAGCTCGCCTTCCTCGACCTCAGCTACAACAACCTGACCCAGCTGGGCGCCGGCGCCTTCCGCTCGGCCGGGAGGCTGGTCAAGCTGAGCCTGGCCAACAACAACCTGGCGGGCGTGCACGAGGCCGCCTTCGAAACCCTGGAGTCGCTGCAGGTGCTGGAGCTCAACGACAACAACCTGCGCAGCCTCAACGTGGCCGCCCTGGCCGCGCTGCCTGCGCTGCGCACCCTGCGCCTGGACGGGAACCCCTGGCTCTGCGACTGCGACTTCGCCCACCTCTTCTCCTGGATCCAGGAGAACGTGTCCAAGCTGCCCAAAGGTGAGCCTGCCGGCCGGACCGGGAAGCGGAAAGGAGTGAGGCAGAGCGCGCGGGGAGAGCCTAGGGCAGCGGCCTCGCTGGAAGGGGAGGCCTGGGCGCCCATGGCCACTGTCCTGGATGACAGTTGCTCCCGGTGTAACCCTCCCAGGTTCCCAGAACTTTCCCTGGGACTCTGCTAGGGAAGGGGAGTGGGGAGGGACACATCTGGGATTCTCTGGAGATTCTGGGCCTGGTTGCCCTGCTTTCCCCCCTGTTTCTCCAGTAGTGTTTGGGACCTGGATTTCCGAGATCATCCTGTGGGGCTTTGGGTCCTAGTACTGGTGGGTGTGGGTTATTTCTGGGCCCCTCCTAAGTGGAAGACACCCTACTCCGTGGGTAGCATTTCAGCACCCATCTCACTACACTGAACATGGGGAGGGAGCCCACCAGGTCTAAGAGCTCTCCAAGGGCTTCTGTAACCTGAGTAGGTCTTCCTTTCTCAGCTCCCAGTTTGCTCTTCTGTCTAAAAGGAGTGAGGAATATTCCTGGTGAGGAAAAGCAGCAGCTTGCTAAGAGCCAGTCATGCAGTAAAGATTGGCCGTTCAGTAGCTTTTCAGCCCAGACGTGAAATTGCTGAACAGTCTTGTGGGCTGGGGCACCCTTTGCTTGCCTCGTGCACTTTTCTGGCAGTGACATGGACATACGTCCCCACCTGGCAGACAGGAACATAAGGGAACAGCAGGTAAGAGAGCCTGTGAAGGCCAGTGGGAAGGAAGCAAAGGCAGAGCTGAGGAGAGGGGACTCCAGCATACATAAGAATGAGCCCCATGACAGGGAGCGGGTGAAATGCCCTTCTTTTCAGTGGATTCCAGGCTTCCCCTGGTGAGCATGTGAGCAGCGACCTCTCAGAGCCAGACTCCACCTCCCACCTTGACCCCGAGGGTTTGTCAGAACAGGAACCAGAGCTGAAAGACCCACAGTATAAAAGGTGACATAGATGTGGATTTATCGTGGGTACATATATATTTTTTCCATTTATTGAGAATTCAGAAATGCTGCTCATCTGTGTCCGGAATTCCTGTGCTCGCTTATTCATTCTGTACTGTCACTAGCACAAATCCCAGGTATTAGGGGCCGTCACTTCTCTGCAGACACGGGCCCCTGAGCTGGAACTTTAAGCCCAGGCTGGCTCTCCCACATGAGCAAGTCCTAAAAAGATCTGACCTGCAAGGTACAGAGTCGCCTGACTTTAAACTTTGCCTTCACTCACTCCCCAGACCCTCCCCACCAGAAGACAGGAAGGTCCAGATGCAGACGTCACTGTTGAACGGCGGTTCCCCTTGGTTCTCATGGCATCTGCCTTTGCTTCTTGGTAGAGTTGGCATCATGAACCCCAGCTGTCAGTTGAGGTGCTGTCATTGGCTCCCACCATCATTCACTCGAGGGCTAGGGGTGACGGGTCAGGAGCTGTGGATTTCAGTCTCAGTTGTGCCGTGGCTGGCTGTGACCTTGACCGGGACAGGTATCCTGTCTGGGCTTCGGTTTCGTCATCTTTACAGTACTTTGGTTGCCCTCTGAGGCCTCTACTGGAGTCCTGGCTTAAAAACTGGGTGACTCTGGGAAAGTTCTTTGAACCTCCTCTTCCTCCTGTGTGAAATTGGGACACAGTGGTGCTGACCAATCCATCTGACCAGTGATTGTCAAGATAAAGCGGGTAAATTAAAGAGCAAAGAATATAAAATGTTATCCTTCCTACTGTCTGTAATGTAGGAAAGCGAAGAGCCATCAGATGAGGATGTGTGGCTGGGGGTAAGGATGGACGGGTCCAGAGCAAGCAACAGTGTCCAGGCCCTGGGGAAGAGTTGGTCTCATTCAGGCGGGGAGAGGATGGAGACAGCAGCATGGCAGCATGGGGGCTTCCGGCATCTCCTGGGGTGAAGCACTGAAAGCAGCTCTGACCTCACTGCCCATGTTCTGTGGCCAGAGCAGCGTCCCGAGCTCTGTGAACCGGAAGTGGGGCGGTTGCGAAGCACCTAGCCCAGGCCTTGACGTGGGAGAGCTGAGCTCCCACGTAGACTCAGATTATGACCCTAGACAAGCCCCTGACCTTCTTTGTGCCTCCGTTTCCCTGCCTCTGACTTCACACTGAAGATCAAAATCCTACAGCGTGTTTGCGGCGAGGGTTGCGCGAAGTCGGCTCTGTCGAGGGTGTGGTAATCTTAGCAAGGAGTAGATGATCTAGGTGATCGCTAGGTGTCAGTCACCCCCTTCCCTCCTCCTCCTGCATTTGGGCCTCTCATGTTTTCACCGGTGCAGCAGGCAAGGGGGCCAAGTGCCCAGACTCTGGCACAGAGCTGCTTAGTTCAAATCCTGCCTCTACTTCTCACTAGTTCGGAGGATTGAAAGGGTATTATCTATAAAGTACTTAGAGCAGTGCCTGACACACAGTATGTACTAACAAGCATTAGTGCTGTTACTATTACCCCGTTTTCTCTGGAAGGCCCAGAGAGGTGATGCGAGTGACTTGCCCAAGGTCACACAGAGAGTTAGAAGCAGCTGGGAGTGCACCAGGGCCTCCTGGCTCCCCGCCCCCCGCCCCTGGCCACGCTGACTACCCACTTCCCACCAAGGAAAGCCAGGCACCATGGGGCACAAGCTCCAAGGCTTTCTAGGCAGGCACCCAGGGGAGGGAATTCAGAGGAAGGAGCAGAGGAGACCCACCCTCATTGTCTTTCCTTCACCTCCCCTGTCCCTCCTCCCCCAGAGAAGCAAATTGAACAAGTGACCTTGAGCAAGTGACCTTGACTAGCCCTGACAGCACAAAAAATGTGATCGGGGCTTCCCTGGTGGCGCAGTGGTTGAGAGTCCGCCTGCCGATGCAGGGGACACGGGTTCGTGCCCCGGTCCGGGAAGATCCCACATGCTGCGGAGCGGCTGGGCCCGTGAGCCATGGCCGCTGAGCCTGCGCGTCCGGAGCCTGCGCTCCGCAACGGGAGAGGCCACAACAGTGAGAGGCCCGCGTACTGTAAAAAAAAAAAAAATGTGATCGTCTGCCAGTGAGCCTCCTTGCTGATGGGAGCGCTCAGCCACCCGTCGGGGCAGCCGGTCCCCTCTGTGCAGGCTCCTCAGGGCTTGATGGGGAAGCGGGGCACGGAGGCATCTGGGTCTGAGGACTCAGGGGGAGCCGGCCTGCCGGTGCTGGGTCTGAAGCAAGAGAGCAAGGGGACGCCTGCCAGAATGCCCACTGGCCACCTTAGCAACAGCAAACAAGCAAACCAACCCCAAACAAGCAAACAAACGAGCAAAACTCCAGGATGCCCAATTCACTCTGAATTTCAGATCAACGCGGCCTAATATTTTAGTATCAGTGTGTCCCGTGCCACGTTGGGATATTCTCACACACAGGATTACTTGCTGTTCTTCTGAAATTCACGTCACTGGCCGTCCTGTGTTTTGCCCGGTGGCCCTGCCTTATGGCGGTGGTTTGTGGTTTATAAGTGCCGTCTCTTTTAATACAATACCTGCGCCTGGCAAGTACCTTTACCCACAACTTCCCCAACAACAAGCAAACGAGGTGCAAAGGTCACATCGTTAGTGACTGAGAAGAGCTTGCACTCAGGAGCGTCTGACCCCACCCCTGTTGCTTTCTGGAGGGTGAGAATAGCCCCAGCACTGTCCTACCATCCCCGACTCTCATGGGTGACAGCTGACCTTCCAGCCCCAGATTCTGCACCTGGTCTGTTGGTTCTCCCAGTAGATAGTAGGTCCTGGGCCAAGTGGGACAGTATACCATCAAGGGAACAGTGACCATCCCTCTTTCAGTAGAAGGGCTCCAGACCTGGAAGCAAGAGACCTGGGAAATCGCTCAAGTGACCAGCAGGATAGAGAGGGAGAGATGGGGAAGGTGTGGGGAGACAGGGAAGCATGAGCACCTTCTCAGCAGACAGTGATCTTTAAGAAGCCCTCCAGCCCCTCCCATTGCCTTCCCATTACAGCAGCCCAGTGAGGTGGGTAGGGAATGAAAACACACGGGTGATGAGAAACCTGTGTGCTAATCACCTAGGGAGCTTGTTTGACATGCAGATTCCTGGGGCCCCAGACCTACTGGATGTGTGCCTGGGGGGTGAGGCCCAGGGATCTGCATTTTAATTCCCCCCACCCCCAGCCCCTGAAAGGGGCTTGCAGTGCACACTCACTAAAGCTTGAAAACCGTGTTGGAGGGGGAAGTCATTTTGCTGCAGCTGTGGAAATGCTGTGTGACGTTATACGACTTTCCTGTCTCTCTGTGTCTCAGATTTTTCTTTGGTAAACAAAGGAGTATGGGTAGGAGGATTTTAAGGTTCCTTCCAACTCTAAAGTTCTATGGTTTCAAGGGAAGGGAAGACTGTCTGTGTCTTAAAGTTTGGGAAGTTGAGGCCTGGGGAGACCAGGTCCCTCCAGAGACCCCTCTGTTGGAATCCAGGTGGCCGTAGTCTCTGTGCGGTGGGGAGGGGGCAGATCACTCAGGCAGCCCGGGGCTGTGGGCTCACAGGACATCTCATATGTCCCAGCCTTGAGCCTGGAGCCTCAGGCGGGAAAGGCCACTGGGTATGAGGAACCATAGCCGACAGGCAAGGGGCTGTCTCTGTGCTCAGAGGTGCATGGAGCCAGCAGGCTTCCCCGGGGACACAGACCGCACGGAGCCCTGAGTGTGTATTATGGGAGAAGCCCAAGCAGGAGCTGGGGCCTGGGGGTGAGGGGTGCTGAATAAATAGTGAGGCACCTTCTGTCACCTCCCTTTGCAGCCGTGGCTTCGTGTGGCCTGCAGGACACAGCCCACAGCCCCAGGGGAGAGATCTGAGCTGCAACTGGGACCTTGACAAGGGAGGCTGTGGGGAGGCAAGGGCTGGGAGAAGCGGGGACTGGGGGGAAATTAAACACGGCTGCATGTCATGCCTTGAGTCTGTTCACCCTGGCCCCTTGGGTGGGTACAAGCCTCCGAGACAAGGTCCACTGTAGTGCCTGGAGCACCCGGGCATTCTGTGGTGTGGCTCAGCCCCTGCAGGGTGGACCCTGCAGGCAGAGTCCTGTCGAGGAGGGGGTTCATGGCAAGTGGGGTGCTCACCAGTTATATCACTAACCCTGCCTGCTTAGCAGACCAGACTCGTGGCCTTCTGGGGGAGCCCGCCCCCCATCTCCCAGTAACTCCACCTCCCTTTCCTGATGTCAGATGCCGTGAGGGCCTGATTTGGTCAGATGAGTGGGGACTTGTTGTCATACTGACAGAAGAAACAGTAATTCAGCCAAAGGAGCACGAGCTGATGCTTGCCTGGAGGTCACACAGGTCCTTTTCGCCCAGGTGACTCCAAGGTGACTCGTTTTCTTTGAAAATAAAAGCATTTTATTTTTCTGATTATAAAATAACAGGTCCTTTGTAGACTTGGGAAATGTAGATAAATATCATGAAGAGAATAAAAACCACGCAGAATCCCACTGCTACGAAAGTTTTACTGTGTTTAGTTCTGGTTTTATTCTTATGCACATATATATATTTTAAACAAATTGATATTATACTATATATCTTATTACTGACTCTTTTCCTCTTACTGAGTTGTGAGAGTTACCTGTCATTATAGCTCTTTGAAAATTTAACATTTTACGGTCATGTAAGAGGTCATTTTATGTCTAGTCATTGAACCTGTCTCCTGTTGTTAGAAATGTGCATTGTTTTTTTTTTCTGTTTTGTATATACACGGTGCTGAACTGAACATCCTCATTCATGTAAATTCGTGGACATCTCCGCTTATTTCTCTGGGGTGGATTCTTTGAGGTGGAATCACCAGGTCAGAGTCTATGGTTATGTTAAATCCCTGGATACCTTTTTGCCTAATTGCACCCCAGACAGCAGGCTCTGTTGGCAAATGGAAAGTACCTGTCTCACCGTGCCTCTCCCAGGTTTATGTATTATTATTATTTTTTTATTTTTTGCGGTACGCGAGCCTCTCACCGCCGTGGCCTCTCCCGTTGCGGAGCACAGGCTCCGGACACGCAGGCCCAGCGGCCATGGCTCACGGGCCCAGCCCCTCCGCGGCATGTGGGATCTTCCCGGACCGGGGCACGAACCCGCATCCCCTGCATCAGCAGGCGGACTCCCAACCACTGCGCCACCAGGGAAGCCCTGTATTATTATTTTTAAACATGCTTTCGAATTTAATAGACAGAACAATGACATCCCCTTATTGCTATAATTTGCATGATTTGCTCGCCAGCGGAGTGGACCGCTCCCTTGTGTTTTACACTTAAGAGAACCACGTTGCTGGCAGGGGTTGACTGAGGTCTTGCTCGCTCTTGCAAGGGGCTTCCTCCTGTGGTTCACAGGCCTGTACATCTCCTGGTGTCATAGGCTCATGTGTTTTTAACTTATGTCTTAATTAGAGTTGATTCCCCGGTGTCACCTTTCTCACCATCCCCGGGGTCCCAGTCGGGTGTCAGCTTCTACAGACACCACGATCTGGAGTCCGGGGGAGAGTCAACTGCAAACATGACCTGAGACAGCCCTGCCCTGTCTCTCTTCTCCCTGGAGAGCCCCACCCGGTCCCGCTACTCTGTCCCAAACGTTGGATCTTTCTGGAAATGTCACCTCCATCCTGCTGTTCTATCAATTAACTCAAAGGGCGACCTCATTGCCGGGCTAGCAGACAGAGGACCCGCCTTCCTTCCCAGCTAGGACAGCCCCGGGGGAGCACAGGCAGTTGGGGATTTGCTCTGGAGAGGTCAGTGTCACTGTTACCTGAAGCTGACAGGCTGCCATCTGACTCAGATACCCAAAGGCGTAGGCCTTTCAGCCAAGTGGCCGTCCAGTGCCCGCTGTCCCAGAACCCCGTGGTCTCCGAGGTAGCTGGGAGTGAGGTGCTTGGCAGGCCTTGTCCTTCGGGCTGGCAGTGTGATGATGGCCCAGAAGGGCCTCCTCGTGGGTGGGTTGTCGTGAGGACCGGAATTGGGTGTGTTCACGGTTATGTGAGCCAAACCGTATCCTGAACTTGGTCACTGTAGGAGAACAGCAGAGTGTGTCAGTCCAGTCCTGGGAGTGTCCTGGGCTCCTGCCCTCGGGTCTTTGCCCAAACAGTGCCAGCCAGGTCCCCGATTCTTCCCTCCTGCCCTTCCCCACCTCTGCTTCTCTGCCCTTCTGGTTTTGACTTGGCCTTCCAGCCTCCAACCCTCTGGGCCTCAAGGCCGGGTTGGGAGTCTGGCCTGTGTGACCTCATTGGATGCTGTGTTATCTCTATGGCCACTACTTGAGCTTGCCAGTTCACAGGTCTGGCCTGTTTTGAGGACACAAACCGCGTCTTTTTCTCCTTGAGTCCCCAGCAGCTGGTGCAGTATATGGCATGTTTGGAAACCTTTTGTTGGCTTCCATTGCACTTAGGACAAGCCAGCTCCCTCCTAGGTCCCACGAGGCTCCTCTGTCCCGTGAACACGCCAGGTGCCAGTGACCAACCAGGACCTCCTAACTTACGGCTCCCTCTCCTGCTAAGACGTTTCCCAACCCAAATGGCTGCGTCTTCCTCATCATCACGTCCCCAGGAGATGTCCCCTCCTCAGAGAGGCCTTCCCTGACCACCCCGCCCAAGCAGTCCTGTCGCCACCCTCTCCTCGTCATATCTGCTTGTTGTGTCTGTGGCGTCTCGCTCACTGAGTCCACATTATCTCGTTCACAAGTCTTGTCCCTCTAGAAACAGGAGCGCCAGATCAGCACGCTCCCTGCTGTGTCCCTAGCGCCTGGGGCCATGCCCAGCGTAGAAGGGGCTCCGTGGGGCAGTAGGCATGTGTGAGTGAGTGGACGAATGCACACTCCCGAGGGCTGCGTCACAAGGGCCATTGGGGGGACAGGCCGACATCACTGGCCTTGGCTTTTGTCCCCACCAAATACCCCCTCTCCGACCTCGGTCGGCCAAGGATATCCAGATCACCCTTTAGCAAAGACAGAGCCCAGAGAGGGGTTCTCTAGCTCCTTCAGCAGATTCTGTGTGATCCTGGTCAAGTCCTGAGGCTCAGGCTCTCCACTGCGAAGGCGGGAGGGAGCTAGCTGTGCCCGCCCCATCTGTTGGAGCAGTGCTGGCAAGACGGCGGGGCGGCCATTCACTCTGGGAGTCTGTTAGCCTCTGCTCTGCGAGGTGCAGTGAGAATGGCTGGTGGGGGGAATTCAGGACACTGAGGCCGCCGATCTCAGTTTACCCCGATGAATGGGAAACCAGCTGCCTCTGACATAAGCAGACAGAAGGGTGTCTTGTAAGCATGTGGGTGTCACCAGGAACCCAAGTCCTGAACAGTCAGGCCTCCAGGAGCTCGTGGCTGAGACCCGAGAGGCTGCAGGGAACACAGCGCCTCCTTTTTTCACCCTCTGCTTCTCACACTTTTTTTACCCCCCTTCACATACTGATGGACTTTCTGTATTTTTCCATCCATGTGGCCAAAAATACGCTGCTCCGTTCACGAGACCAGCTGAGGCTGCGCGAGACTGTGCTGTCTTGGTCCCAATTTCCAGGTCCGGGGAGGAGGCTCTGGCGGGCAGAGCTTAGGGATGGGGGCTGGGCACGCCATGCACTAGACATCCAGCTAGGCAGCCGTGACCGTGGCCGAGCGTCCAGTGAACTGTCTGACGGCAGATAAATCCCCCGACATTCCTGGGCCCTGGTGTTCCCTCTGTCAAATGCAGGTGATAGCACCTGCCCTTTGACCTCGAGTGATGTCACGTGAAGATGCTCAGAGTACAGCTTCCGCCAGCACTGCACGTAGAAGCTGTTCTTTTCTTCCTTATCCAATTCATAGAAATGTGCAAACAGGCTTACAAATCTCACCGGATTTAAGCCTTTCCTGTCAAATCCCAGATGTCTACAATCCCCGGAGACGGGCATTATCTGTGTGTTCACAGCCCATCCTCCCAGTGGCTCTCAGCCTGGCCCCTCTGCTTCAGAGTCTGCCCATCAAGGAGCCCCCGGGTGCCTCATCTCTTCCATCCTCTGGGCTGGTCATGGGATAAATGCCAAGGGCAGAAGTCAGGACCTTGAGGGAGCTGCGGGTCACTCGGGACCCAGAGAGCTAGGAATCGGGGTCCCTGTCCCCACTTCCTTGTTAGCCAGCAGTCGACCTGTGTCATGTCCTCTTTCTCAGTTGCTCTAGATCATGAGTGGTGACCCCAGACGCCCCTGGGGGCTGTAGGTGGGAGTCATCAGAGAGGGAGGGGCAGGAGGGGAACCACATGCACACGAGAAACAACCTAGGGCACCGTGCTGGCCGAATCCCCCGGAACACGGTGGTGGCTGCGCTCCTCTCCCCAGCCACACGCGTTAGACCCTGGGGCTAGATGACCTCGAAGGCCTCTTCTGTCTCTGACTTTGGCTTGGTCTGTGCCCTCCCCAGCCAGCCTCCTCTGGGTCGCGGGATGAGAGGGTCTGGAAGCCGCTCGCCCCCAGCTCCCAGCACAGGTTTCCTGGGTGGGTTCCCTTGGCATATAGGCCCCATCACCCCAGTATCTCTCTTTCAAATCAGCAGGTGCAAAAGTATGTTCCTCTCTTCTCCCTGGTCATGTGAAGAAAAGGCCCTCCCCTCACATTATTAGAAAGAATGGCATTGCTTTTGCACAAGACACCAACGAGATGATGTCCCTTTTTAAACATAACCAACATAAATGATCGTCTGCATCAGAAATGAAGATGCCACATGGTCCCGTTGAGGGGCTGAGAGCTTAGAGCTGACAGTCAGGACACCCTGGACCTGCTGCCACCTCCTTGACCTGGGCAGGTCACCTGACTTGTCTGGGCTGTGGTTCCCTCATCTGTTACCCCGAGGTTTATTTGAAAGATCAGGGAAATACTGATGTCAAAGAGTTTTAGAAGAAACTGGGGGCATGCAGAATAATTGTCTTTTTTTTTTATATATATATAAGCTTAATTTATCACAAGAATTTAATGCTTAGGGGAGATTTTTTTAAAATTTATTTATTTATTTTTGGCTGTGTTGGGTCTTCGTTTCTGTGCGACGGCTTTCTCTAGTTGCGGCAAGTAGGGTACACTCTTCATCGCGGTGTGCGGGCCTCTCACTATCGCGGCCTGTCTTGTTGCGGAGCACAGGCTCCAGACACACAGGCTCAGTAGTTGTGGCTCACGGGCCCAGCTGCTCTGCGGCATGTGGGATCTTCCCAGACCAGGGCTGGAACCCGTGTCCCCTGCATTGGCAGGCAGATTCTCAACCACTGCGCCACCAGGGAAGCCCCAGAATAACTGTCTTGAAGGATGAAGTTTTCTACTCACACATCTCTAGAAATAGGAAGAGTGGAAGCCATGCAGGGCCACATGGGGAAGCACTAGGGATGGTCAGGAGACAGAAGGAATGAAAGGAAAAACAGGTGAGAGTCTTTATTGTGGTTTTTGCAGGAAGGAATGGGCACGGCAGGGTAAGCAGAGGAGGCAGGTTAAAGGTTGGCTAGTTTGAATAATTTCAGGAGGCTCTGGCTAAAAGGGTGATCCTTAGCTGTCGTGTACCTGGCCCTGTGGTGATTTAGGGCAGGGAGATAGTGTCTCGGACTGCAAGAACCTGATAAAAGGAGGTGGGTGCGGTATGGACTTGGGTTGATAGCTTTGCATGTCAAGGGTGTGCTCACTGGTGAGGGTTTACTGTCTCTAGGAGCTGGCCAACCCCGGGAGGGACAGTCCATCCCCGGTGGCAAGGCCCCAAGATGCCAAAGCTATATAAAATATAGAATGTAAAAATCATGATTAATACAAGGGTCATTGCAGATATAATTGAGTAGGATGAGATCGTTAGGGTGCACCCTAATCCAGTATGACTGGTGTCCTTAGAAAAAAGAGGAGGTTTGAACACAGATGGGCGCAGAAAAAAACACCAGATGAAGGTGAAGGTTGAGCTCAGTGATGCCTTTACAAGCCAAGGAACGCCAAAAATTGCAAACAAACCACCAGATGCTAGGAGAGGGGAAGCAGCCTCTCTCACAGCGCTCAGCAGGAAGCAGCCCTGCCCACACCTCGGTCTCAGACCTCTAGACTTCAGAGCTATGAGACAATACATTTCTGTTGTAAAGCCCCCAGTCTGTGGTGCTGTGTTACGGCAGCCCTGGGACGATACTGCAGGGGATAACGATAAACACCCTCCTTGCCAGAGGCAGGGGGATGGATTCGGTAGCCTCCAAAATGGCATCCAGCCCTTGGATTTTATGACGTCAAGAACCAGTTGCTTCACTTCCTTTGCATGTGGGAAAATAAGGTTCTAAAGGAACAAATCGGGCACTTGTCTATGTGGCTGAGGGCTGTCCCTGCTTCCTGCCCTGAGCAGGCTTCTCCCATTGGCTCCATTTATTGCGTGTCTACTATGTTCCAGGCACTGAACTAAGCACTCTAGGGCAGCTCCACCCAGTAGGAATAGGATTCAAAGCACGTCTAGAATTTTAAACTTGCTAGTAGCCACATTTAAGTAAATCAAACGAGTAGGTGAAATGAATTTCAGTATTTTATTTAATCCAGCGCATCCAAAATGCTATTCTTTCAACTTATCAATAGAAAACTCATTCATGAGATACTTTTCCATTCTTTGTTTTGTACAAAGTCTTCAAAATCTGGGTGTGTTTTATACTCACAGCACATCTAAGTCCAGAATGGCCGTGATCAAGTTCTCAACATGTGGCTGGTGGCTACTGTAGTGGACAGTGTAGCTCTAAGTCTATGGGTGTCTTCCAAAGAGGTCAGTGCCAGGCGCACCCCATTTTACAGGTGAGAACTCCAAGGCACAGACAGGTTAATGTAACTTGGCCAAGGTCACCAGCCAAGAAGTGATAGAGGGAGGGATGAGCCAGGGCCTTTGTCACCAATCATTGCATGGCTTCTTAAATATCATGTCAGAACCAGGTCCTTTATCCGCAAGCCCACCCTCTCAGGTCCACAGCTCCTGCTTTAGGTGCAGAACGAAACTTAGTGAGTCTTGCCAACTCAGAACCTTGACTTGGAGGAAATCAAAGCTGACGAACATATTAGTGGAAACCAGAGTAGACTAAACACCTGTTGAAAGCAAGTTCAGCTCCTACTTTCTGCTCTTCTGAGAGCTTTATCTGGAACAATGACCCCTCCCTGCTTGCCAGAAAGATATCAATCACGTCCTTCCTCTGCTCAGAACTCTTCAGTAACTCCCATGTCACTGAGATTAGAAGCCAAGGTTCTTCCAGGGGCTTCTAAGCAGCCCCCACCCCCATGATCTGACCTCCTCCTTTCTTTCTGGCCTAATTTCCTACGACTCCCCTTTCATTCACTCTGATCCAGGCACCCAGACCCCTTATTGTTCCCCAAACACACCAGGCATATTTCAACCCCAGGGCCTTTGCACTTGCTGCTCCCTCCACCTGGAGCACCCTTTCCTGATGTCGACATGACTTTCTCCCTCATTCCTTTTAGCCGCTTGCTCAAATACCATTTTCTCACCAAGCCTTTCCTCCCAGCCCCACTGAATCCTGCGACCCGCCGCTTCCAGCTCTCCTTCCCTCCGCACTTTGCTTCTCTTTCTCCATAACACCTGTCACCATCTGCTGCATAATACATATTACTGATTTACTCGTGGTCTGTCTGGTTCCCCTCACTAAATTGTAGTCACAAATGATTTTTTCACTGTTTTTACCCCAGAGCTGGCCTATATTAGGTGCTCAATATGTGTTTGTTGACTGAATGAATGACTCAGTGATGGATGCTAACACAAGGCAAAGGGGAGAAGGGCAGAGTCGAGGTGGCCTCCAGAACCATCCCCCTTGCTTAGAGAAAACAGTTTGGTAAACTAACTCTCAGCAAAGTGGTAGTGACTTGAGGGCTAACCAGGAATAATACAGTAAAGGCAGAAGGAAGGGACCGCTGCTCACTGTGGAGGCACAGTCTGTGTAGAATTTCAGATGCGGGGAGGCCTGGAGGGAAGGTCGGAGCCCCCAGGCCTCACCAAACTGCAGCCTGTAAGCAGTTACCTGGGCTTCCTGTCTGTTGGAAATTGCCAGAGACTCTTTGTATTTGGAGAATAAGACCATATTGACATAGGAAAATGGATGTTTAACAAAGGACAGACGTGGAAGGACATAGCCCCTGTCTCCTGATGTCTGAGGAGCTGTCACTGAATGTGAGCAACTTGTTTTGGCCTCTGAAGATGGACCCATGGTTACGAACTACAAAGACACTGATTGTGACACTCTATGAGGAGGGACGGCCAGCTGTTGGGCTCCGTGAATGGCCCCGAATTATTCTGATCTCTGTTTCCATCCTTACACCTCCTCTCTGACTCTGACCTTCCTCCCTCTTATAAGGACCCTTGTGACTACATTGGAGCCACCTGGACAGTCCATACCCTGAACTTAATCATATCTTCAAATGTAACATTTTCTCAGATTCCAGGAATTAGGACTTGGTCATTTGGGGGGCATTTTTCTGTCACCACGGGGAAGTAACTTCACTTCTCCAGGCCAGTTTCTCCACCTGTGAAAGGAGAGGGTCAGATAAGGATGCATCCTCTCCACCTGCACACGTTGTTTCTAACGACCCCCCCCCAAACGCCGTACCCTGAAGTCACTTCCCAACAGCCCACAACTCTGGCCCCAGTGACAGCAGTTGCCACAGTACCAGGGCCCGCTGAAAACTGCAGGGTGAAGGTGTCCGCCACCGGGATCCTGGGGCTCCCCCTGGTCCCCGCTGCCAGAGGAAGCGTAAATCTAAAAAAAAAAAAAAAAACAGCCTGGTTCCTGACTTCCCAGAAAAATCAGAATTTCTGTGTTGGTAAATTGTTTCGGAGCCATCCGGGGCATAGAGAGAGCTTTATGGGTTGAGAGGGAAGTACCAGCACTCGTGGGAAGACGTCCTGGAGTGGTCGTCACGGGCAGCACAGATGGGGCAGCCACCAGGTCACTCCAGAGAGAGGCAGGTAAGTGAAGTCCAACCCATGACCCATATGTGAGTGAGCCTGACCAAGACTGAGGACACCGTGGTGTCGTGGAGAGAGGATGGGCTGTGATGACAGCCAGGCCTGCCCTTAAGTCCAGACCCTCCCAGACGACTTGTATGACTTCAGGTGAGTCACACGGCTTCTTAGAGCCCTGGTCTCTGCATCTAAAACCTACCCCACATTTGCACCCATGTTCGTAGCAGCACTATTCACAATAGCCAGAAGGTGAGAGCAACACAAGTGTCCATCGATGGATGAATGATAAACAAAATGTGGTCCATCCATACAACAGAATATTGTTTAGCCTGAAAAGGAGGGAAATTCTGACACACACTACAACATGGATGAACCTGAGAACATGATGCTAAGTGAAAGGGGCCAGTCATAAGAGGACAAATACTGTATGATCCCACTTATCTGAGGCACCTTGGAAGAGGCAAATTCATAGACACAGAACTGTGGTTGCCAGCGTCTGGGAGGACGGAAGAATGGAGGGTTAGTGTTTAATGGGAACAGGGATTTAGTTCTGCAGAATGAAAAGAGCTCTAGAGATGGACGGTGGTGATAGTGGCACAACAATGTGAATGTACTTTATGCCACAGAACTGCACGCTGAAAAATGGTTAAGATGGCAAATTCTACCACAAAATTTAAATTAGAAAAATGGGGCTACAAAAAAAATACTCCAAAGCAGGCATCCCAGCCTCGGCATCATGGGCAGTATGGGCTGGCTAATTCTTCGCCTTGGGGGTCACCCTGGCACTGTTGGGTGGTTAGTAACATCCCTTCTTCTACCCAGTAGATGCCAGTAGCACTCCACCTAGTGTGAGAACCAAAGATATCTCCAGACATCGTCAAATGCCCACTGAGGGGCAAGATCACCCCCAGATGAGAACCACTCTTCAAAAGGGCTGTGGAGAAAGAGGATTAAATGACACGGTAATGGGGAAGTACTTATCATAGTTCCTGGCAAATGATGAGTTTCAGTAAATATGACTTCCCCATAGAACGTCATCTCCACAGTGAAATCTGAGCGGGCCTGCTTAACACACACACCCCTCCTCACCCCCGGGACCGCTTCCTCCAGCTGGCCAGTGAGTCCACTGACAGAGATTAACTTGGGACACTGGGTGCTCAGCGGGGCAGGTCTAAGGAGGGAGGCCCAGTGGGGGACTCTGAGCAGTATAGAGCATCAATCCCCATGAGTAGTGGGAGGTACCAGGCTCAAGAGGCCAGTCTTAGACTTCCTCATGCTGGCCTTGCCGGAAGGTTCTAACCAGTTCATCAGTTATAATAACTAGACACAGGTTGGTATCCTCAGCCCAGGGCCCAACTTGTAACAAATGTCTGTGATGGATGATGGAGGTGGCAGCCCTGGTGGTGATGGTGGTAGAAATACTGGAGGTGGGCATCAGGGTGGAGATGGCGGACGTGGGGAGGTGGGCATCAGGGTGGAGATGGTGGACATGGGGCGGTAGAGAAGGTGGACATGGGGAGGTGGGCATCAGGGTGGAGATGGCGGACGTGGGGAGGTGGGCATCAGGGTGGACGTGGTGGACATGGGTGAGGTAGAGAAGGTGGACATGGGGAGGTGGTCATGGGGAGGTGGTCCTCAGGGTGGAGGTGGAGGACATGGGGGAGTGGGCATCATTTTGGAAATGGTGGACTTGGCCAAGGTGGGCATCACGACAGAGATGGTGGATATAGCAATGGTGGTGGTCAAGTTGATGGCAGTGGTGGTGAGAGTGGAAATGCTTGCCAGCTTCCCAGAGAATAAAAGTGTAAGCTGTCAGGATCATCTCTGCTCATTTCTTACCGGGGGAGGACAGTCTGGGCAAACCGCATTGTGAGTCAGTCAGTTTTCCATGCTTGTGTGTGTGACTAATGTCAGGGTCCTGAGGTTCGGGGTGGGAGTCAGGCTGGAGTGGAGGACAGCAGACACAAGTCTCAACCCTGGTGCAGGATCCACTCTTCCGTGCTGCTCCTTCTACAGGACATGCTCTGCGGAGCGAGAACCAAGCAGGAGCCCTTGACCCAAAACTGCAGCTGCATCTTCCTCTAGTAGAAATCAGCTGATTACTTAATCTGATGAAGTGTCTGCCGGCTGATACGGTGAGAAGTGGGAATTTTCCCCTATGTGGTGATACTTAATGAAGGTGGTGGTAGGGAGCAAAGGTCAGCACTGTGAAACATGAGAGCTGGTGTTCCCTGGCATCGTGCTCCCCAGAAGCATGAGCAAGCCCTGCCTGCCCTCTGCGATGCCCCCTCGTGCAGTCTTCCCGTGTAACACGCAGTGGCTGCAGCAGGGGCCACAGCACATGCAACTCCAGGTGCTTGTAGTGAGCTAAGAACCTGATGCCTCAAAAGAGTACTAAACGGGGAGTCAGGAGACCTGGGTTCTGTCCAGACTCCATGTGACCTTAGACAAGTTGCCCAACTTCTCTGGGCCTCTCATCTGTAAAGTAAAGGAGAGAGGTTGGGGAGGGGCACCTTCAAGTCTAACTCTGTATGATGCTGTGACGTCAGGAGGCTGAAAGTCTGGCTGTGCATGTAAAAGAACCAAAGCTGCTGCTTTTTCCTGGTCCTTTGGGTTTGGGTTCTGGAAGGCTGGCAGGGAGGGCCTGGCTGGGTGTTTCACCAGCCCAGGCCGAGCCCTCTTACTCCAACGAGCAGAAGAGGAGAGTGGAAGAGGCAGTGGAGAACTCTGGCCAAGGCCAATGGGACCGACAGCAGTGGTCCTGGACAATGTCCTTCCTCCCGGCTGTGGGACAGGGAACCCCCTTCCCTGGGAGCTGTAGCGCCAGCAGTGAGCTGGGTGGAGGGGATCAGCCTGACTCTCTCGCCAGTGTTTCTTCTCATCAGGGCCTTCTCGTACCTTGGTAAGCCTTGCGAAGGTCTTAGCACAGGTCTTGGGCAGGCACTTTACAGAAAAACAACTCCAAGTGGGTGGTGAGCACACCATACAATGGTCAGCTCTCCTGGTAATCAGAGAAATGCAAATCCAATCACCAGTGTGCACTTTTATGGCTTATCAGGTTGGCAAAGATGAAAAAGTGACAAAATCCATTGTGGGCGTGAGTTCGGGGACTCTCACACAACCTCCAACTTGGCAGAATGTGTCTTGGGGAAATAATTTAAAACGTGTACGTGCTACTCATAGCAGCTTTGCTTCTAGTAAGAAAAAAACTGGAAACATTCGGTGATTGGGCAAGTAAATCATGGCTCATCTGCACAATAAAATACGCTGTAGCCATTACAAATGATGTTTGATAATTATATTGGTGGAATGAAAGATGTTCCCAGAATGGTTATCCACCAGAGTGGCGGAGTGTATTTCTACTCTGGGGAGTACGTGCACACACAGAAGAAAAAAATCTAGCAAGGTGTAAGCCAGTGTGTTAAACATGTATTTGTGAGTTCTTTTATCCCGCTTCTTTTTGTTTACTTCTATTGTTTCGGTGTATACAGAGGCTTTGCATAATAAGTGGAATTAGGAAAGCAAAAATATATTTTTAATGACAAAAAGCATTTAGTGGCAGTTCCCGAGAGGCCAGATCAGGGGAAAGGCCTGGCTGCAGGCCTGTTTGCTGGCATGGGCGAGAGATAAATCTTACTCTGCCTTCTGCTGTGTCACCATCTATTTCGGGAGAGTGGCAGCAATTCACGCTCTCCGGCTCAGGTGTCAGCTGCTGGGGAGATGTCATCAGTCAAGGGCAGAGGACCAGGAAGGGCGGCAGCAGGCAGGGAGCCAAGCCACCCTGCACGAGGAATGGCCCATCTCTTCAGAGTGTGCCTGGTGGAAAGAAGGAGGTGCTTCTGAAGCAAAGGAGCAGTGAACCACATTCCGCCTGGACCCAAACGAGCCAGAGCCCACTTTGTTTTAGTGGAAGGTCAATCTGTGTTGAAGGAAGACCCCTAACAAGACAGAAGGTAGGAACTCAGCTTCCCATCAGTCGTGCCTATTCCCCGAGTTGTCTCCCTAGGAGGGGAGATGGGTTGCACAGAATCAATTGCACTTCCTCCAGAGCCTGGAACCGCCAAACACGTGGTTTTGTGGGACAGCAGGGCAGAGTGAGATGATTTGTGACTGTGGAACAGGGGCTGACCTGACTCTGTTTTCATATAATCCATTGGTTAATTGGGCCTCTTGACTGTAAACAACAGAAGCCAACTCTGGTTAATGTAAGCAAGAAAAGGACTCATTGCAGGTATGTCAGGTAATTCACAGAACTGAAGAGAAAGCTGGGGAAGCAGGCTCAGAAAAGAATGAGGCAGCCCTGGGAGTCTGGAAAGGAAAAACCAGTTGAGGAGTTCTCCAGGGCGGGGCTGCTGGATTGAACGGGCTCTGGCCATACTTTTTGGTCAGTCCACTCAAGTTTCAGTGTATTGGGACAGAGAGACTCTGGTGAGGGGCCATGCATTTGAAGAAAGTCTCACTAAGATGTACCCATGGGGTGAGAGGTGATTGCCCAAAATGAAATCTGGGAGCAGACTCCAAATGAGGAGAGATGGAGGTGAGAAGCTGAAGGATGACAAATGACTGTTACACATAAGACACCTGGACTGGGTTGAATTGCATCCTTCAAAGGGATATGTCCAAGCCCTAATGCCTGGAACCTATGAAGGTGACCTTATTTGGAAAAAGAGTCTGTCCATATAACTGAGTTAAGGATCTCGAGGTGAGATCATCCTGGATTTAGGATGGGCCCTAAATCCAATGACAGGTGTGCTTGTAAGAGAAAGAGAGATGTGAAAGAGATACAGAGCAGAAAGCCACATGACGACAGAGGCAGAGATCGGAGTGATGCTCCCACAAGCCAAGGGATGCCACGAGCCAACAGGAGCTGGAAGAGGCCAGGAAGGACTCTCCCCTCGAGCCCTCAGAGGGAGCCTGGCCCTCGGGCACTTTAATTTTAGACTTCCGGCCTCAGCAACTACGAGAGAACGAATTTGTCTCAAGCCACCTGTTTTGTGATAATTTGTTACCGCAGTCCTAGGAAATGCGACAACACCCAGACCCTTTAGAATGACCTCTGCCCGCGGAGTACTCTGGGCTTGGGCCACCACTGGAAGTGACGTGGGTTCCAAACTGGGTTTACAAGTTTCCTGTGCAGGTTTGGCTTAAGTCTGTGACTCACTGGGTCTCAGTATCCCCACAATAACTCGTGCAAGCATTTTTAAGACAATAGGGGAGGGTAATGGCTAACAGCATAGGCTCTGGAGTCAGACCGCCTGACTCCAAATCCTGGCTCCATCATTTCTCAGCTGGAGAACCGGAAGCAGGTAACAGAAGTAGCATTCAGCTTCTTTGTCTGCTGACCGGGGTCACTATAGTACTAGCCACAGAGCTTGTTTTATGGATTAGAGGAGTGTAGACAGTGCAATGCTTAGAAGACTATCCAGCATGTGGTAAGGCTGCAGGGGGTTATAGCTGATTTGCCCTCACTGTTTGCAGAGTTACTTTGTTCTAATCCATCTGTGTCCAAAGAGCAGTGAATGTTTCCACCTCCCAAGAGGGAAAAGCATGGGAGAAATACATACAGCTTCTTCTTCCTCCTAGTGAGCTGCAAGGTACATGGCGATGAATTTAGGGTAAAGGACTTCTGTCCTGCAAGGGAGGGACCTGTGCTTGTCCAGCACCATCAGCCATTAGGTGGGATGGACTGTCTGTTTGGGGAGGTAGTCTAGGAACCCCTCTGTGGCCGCGCAGCTAAGCCCCACTCTCCAATCCTGTCTTTATTCATACATCATTCAAAAATACTTTTGAAAGTTCTAGGTACTGGGAATACAGCAGGGAACAAAACCAAAAGCCCGACCTCCCAGAGCTGACAATTGAGTGGAGAGGGGCAGGGAAGCAGGAAATAAACAGATAGATACACATATACCATGTCAGGTGGTCCCATAGAGAAAAATAAAGCCAGGTACAGGGGATGGGGAGTGATCGTGGGGCTGGGGAGAGCATCTCTGATAAAGTGACATCATCGCTGATAAAGTGACATCTGAACAGAGACCTTAAGGAAGTGGAGTGAGCCAGGCAGAGGGAACAGGTGCAAAGGCCCTGAGGTAGGCCTGTGCATGGGGTGTCTGAGGAATGGCAAGCAAGGTGGAGTGAGGGGTTTGCGGGAACAGTGATAGGGATCGTGGATTTCACTTTGGGAAACATGAGGAGCCTTAGTGGCGGTGGTGGTGGGAGGTGTTGAGCAGGAGAATGATGGGATATAAGTTTTTCTGTAAAAGTCTCATTCTGGCTGCTGAAGGGAGAATTGGGGCAGCCAGTAGGGTAGACACCGGAAGACAGCATAGACTCCTGCAGTTTTATCAGTAACAAAACTGATGTTCTCACCTATTTCCCCTGAGTCCTGTGTCTCTCAATCATTCAGTTCCAAACTCAGGGCGGGAACTGAGTTATCTATTGAACCCACCAGCTATTACTAGTATTATTTCAGAAATCACGTGTAATAAATAGGAAGAGGTCTCCGCATCTCGGATGCACTTCACTGAAGAAGACAGAGAAATCACAAAAGTTGATAGCTCCCAGCATTTTTGCCAGTAAAGAACCTATTGTATTAATGTTTCCAGACCCTGAGTTTGAAAGATTTTGTCTACCAAATTGCATGTTCGAGTAAATAGCCCCTGAGGCCTTCTCACAAACAAGTGACTGATTGGCCTTTTGACAACTAGTCCTTGCTTACAGAACCCCAGCCCACCTGCAGGACCCCGGCTGGGAACCATGCACGAGGATCCTTCTCACCCAGATATTTCTGAGTTGTTTTAGATTTTCCCAGTTTTCCTGATGTTCGTGTGCTGTGTGCCAGGCCCTGAGCTGGCAGCTGTGTCTGCAGACGTGAGAGACACAGGCCGCCCCGTGGAAGAGTTGACTTTTGTGGAGGAGGTGTGGGGGGCCAGGAAGGGAGGGGTCTGATTCAGGGGAAGGGGGAACACAGGAAGCATTCAGGGCAGGCTTCCCAGAGGAGGTGTTTCCTGGGTTGAGTTTTGAACAGGAGTTGGCAAACTTTCTATTAAGGGCTGGATAGTAAATATTTTAGGCCTCGTGAGCCATAGAATCTCTTGCAACTACTCAAACTTGCCATTGTAGCTCGAAAGCAGCCTTAGCTAATGTGTAAACCAGGGGGTCTAGCTTTGTTCCAGTAAGACTTTATTTACAAATACATGTGGGAGAGGGAAGGAAGGGCAATTTGGGCCTGGAGCTGTAGTTTGCAGGTGTACCTCTGGTCTTGAAGAATAAGGAAGTGGTCCCCGGGCTCTTGTTCCAGGTGGGATAGAGAGTACGGAATATGACGATGCTTCCCAAATGTGGCCTTTTATCAGTGGTCACTTTTTTCCAGGCAAAATGAGAGCAATGAGGGCACTGTGGTGAGTGTTTTTTAAGGCCAGTGTATTAACTGATTTGCTGTTATCCTCCCTTTCTTAACTTTAATGGTGTACCAATGTTCTCTCTTTTATAAGATGATGATGGCATGTGTGTTTAATGTCCTGAGAAGAATTATCAGCTGCAGCCCTGTGTCAGTCTCCTCTATTTCTTATTTTTATTTATTTATTTATTTATTATTTTTTGCGGTACGCGGGCCTCTCACTGTTGTGGCCTCTCCCGCTGCGGAGCACAGGCTCCGGACGCGCAGGCTCAGTGGCCATGGCTCACGGGCCCAGCTGCTCTGTGGCATGTGGGATCTTCCCGGACCCAGGCACGAACCTGTGTCTCCTGCATCGGCAGGTGGACTCTCAACCACTGCGCCACCAGGGAAGCCCTATTTCTTATTTTAAAAAAAATTTGTACCATTATGTAAAAGTCAAAAGCCGGAGGATCATAGCTGTAGACTCTAGGCTTCTGAGAGATCTTAGTCACAGGCGGGTGGTCTTACCCTAAACTTATGACCATGCCTTGCAGTCCCTGGCTGCCTCTGGGATGCAGGACAGGCAGAAACCCACTGCCCCAGGGGGGTACAAACGCACATGCCTGCACAGGGGCCAGCAGGTGACATGAATGAGTGAGCAGGCTCACAGCATGTGTCCTGTCGCATTAGGGCAGCCTGACAGTGGTCTCCATGTGACAACATTGCCTTATCTGCTGATTTGAATGTTTTTTTAGATTCTTAAGATAAAAGACCACTATTGTTGCTTTGACAAAAAAAAAAAAAATCTTTTGCAATCTGAGCCTGGCTCAGCGTTGCCATCCTTTAATCTTTTAATCCAGATTCTCAGATCCTGGCCATGACGCGCTCCATCGACTCCACACGCAGCCACTGGACATCAGCCTGTGGCAGCCATTTGGGAAGATATTGTATTTGAGGGTCGCTATCCTAGCCCAGGAGGGCGCCTCTAATGTCATTCTCACCCACACTTCCAGATTCCATCCGGGCCTCTTGCCTGCAATGCCTTTCTCATTCCTCCCCAGGAATCCCCTGAACTCAAAGGTATGTGTTCATTCCATAAATACGGATGAGTATTACCAGACCTTCCACACACTCTGGCTCTTCATTCTCTGAATCTGTAAAGCCCAAAGTCGAGTCTCAACCATATATTGTCTTCCTTCCCCATTGCTTGATGTACTTTAGTTTGGGCTCCTCTGTCAGATTATAAACTTCCTGAGGCTGAGGATGTCACTTTCTTCAGCGTTACAGACAACATAGAGTGACGGGAAAAACACAGGCTTTGGAGTAAAACAAAGTGAGAGGATAGTTTGAATTTGGGCTTCCCTATTTAACAGTACGTGAATTGCCAAAGATTTCTAAGACCCGCTTCCTCAGCTATGAATTGATGCCGCTCACCTCCCAGTAGGAGGTCAACTATAAATGACGTGTGTTAAGGGGTGTGCACTGCATCAGAACATAACAGGTGCTCAGTAAATACTACCCACCCCCTGCACACACACATTCTTCCCAGTTTAGGGCGTGGATGAAGGCGCAGGAAGTAGTAGGTGAATGATACTGGATTGAGAGATATGCCTAGTCTTCCTTTTCAGAAATCTGCCCAGTGTGCCTCTGGGTCCCCCCCCAGGGTTTCTCAGCCCTGTTTTCTACCCAGGTTTGACTTACCTGGGACCAACCTTTTGCAACATGGCTGCTAATCCTTGATGAAATGCCCCATGCAGGCTGTTTAGGAGACTATGGCCTTCATTTAAAAAGAAGGAGCAGGCCAATAAACACATGAAAAGATGCTGGATATCACTAGTCAGTAGAGAAATGCAAATCAAAACCACCAGGAAAATGAATACTACTTCACTTCCATTAGGATGGCCAATTTTTAAAATGTAAAATAACACGTGTGGGCAAGGATATAGAGAAATTGGAACCCTTGTGCACTGTTTTTGTTTTTTTTAATATTTATTTATTTATTTATTTTTATTTGGTTGTGCCAGGTCTTAGTTGTGGCAGACGGGCTCCCTAGTTGCAGCTCCAGGGCTCCTTAGTTGCGGCTCACCAGCTCCTTAGTTGCAGCACATGGGCTCCTTAGTTGCGGCAGGTGGGCTCCTTAACTGCAGCTCGTGAGCTCCTTAGATGCAGCTCGCCAGCTCCTTAGTTGCGGCACACAGGCTCCTTAGTTGTGACATGCAAACTCTTAGTTGCGGCATCTAGTTCCCTGACCAGGGATCGAACCCGGGCCCCCTGCATTGGGAGTGCAGAGTCTCATCCACTGCACTATCAAGGAAGGCCCCTCTTGTGCACTGTTTATGGGAGTATAAACTGTGTAGCCATAGCGGAAATCACTATGGTCGTTCATCAAAAAATTAAATGTAGAATTACAATCTGATCCCTCAATTCCACTTCTCAGTTATGTACCTAAAAGAATTGAAAGCAGAGACTTCAACAAGTCTATTGTATGCCAAGGTTTATAGCAGCATTATTTACAATAGCCAAAAGGTGGAGACAACCCAAGTGCCCATCAGTAATGAATGGATAAACAAAATGTGGTGTCACCATACAATGGAATATTATTCAGCCTTAAGAAAGAAGGAACTTCTGGGGCTTCCCTGGTGGCGCAGTGGTTGAGAGTCTGCCTGCCGATGCAGGGGACACGGGTTCGTGCCCCGGTTCGGGAAGATCCCACATGCCGTGGAGCGGCTGGGCCCATGAGCCATGGCCACTGAGCCTGCGCGTCGTCTGGAGCCTGTGCTCTGCAACGGGAGAGGCCACGACAGTGAGAGGCCTGCATACCGCAAAAAAAAAAAAAAAAAAAAAAAAAAGAAGGAATTTCTGATACATGCTACAACATGGCTGGACCTCGCAGACATTATGCTAGGTGAAATAAGCCAGTCACAAAATGACAAATACTGTATGATTCCACTTATATGATTAGGCAATTCATGGAGACAGAAAGTAGGGAGTGGTCGCCAAGGGCTGGGAATGAGGCAAGGGGAGTTACTGTTTAATGGGTACAGAGTATGGGGGATGACAAAGTTTTGGAAATAAATAGTGGTGATGGTCATACATCATGGTATATGTACTTAATGCCAATGAATTTATACACTTAAAAATAGTTAAAATGATAACCATATGTTATGCATATTTTACCAAAATTTTAAAAATACAAAGAATAAGACAGAGAAGGAAAGGAAAGGGAGGAGGAGGAGGGAGGAGACGGAGGAAGAGCAGAGAAGGAGGCTCCACTGGCTCTGTAGTCAGGATGACTCTGGACATGCAGATCTTTCTGGCATTAAGGATCCTTAACGAGTTCCACCTCCCTATCTCAGATGTCTTGAGCAAGTAGAGGAAAGGAGAGTTTCATTTAAATTTCTGCCTCATCCTAATGTAATTAGAGAAGCATCTCTCCTGCTGCTGCTGAAAGTGTAGAGAGCACTGTGATGGCCGATTTTATGTGTCAACTTGACTGGGTCGTGGGTGCCCTGTTATTTGGTCAGACATTATTCTGGGTGTGTCTGTGAGGGTGTTTGGGGATGAAATTAACACTTGAATCAGTAGACTGAGTAAAGCAGATGACCCTTCCTAATGTGGGTGGACCTCATCCAATCAGTTAAAGGCCTGATTACAGCAAAAAGGCTGACCCTCCTTCGAGTAGGGGGGAACCCCTCCTGCATGACTGCCTAGGGCTGGGACATCAGTTCCTTCTTGCCTTCGGATAGAACGGTAACACTGACCCTCCCTGGGTCCTGAGCCAGTGGGCATTCGTACTGTAACTATACCACCAGCTTTCCTGGGTCTCCAGCTTCCCGACTGCAGATCTTGGGACTTGTCAGCTCCATAGTTCCATGAGCCAATTCCTTATAAGTATCTCCACGTATACTCATCCTGTTGGTTCTGTTTCTTTGGAGAACCCTGACTAACAAAGCCACCCTCATCAGATACCTGGAGTCAGGCCTGCTCACAATTTGAAACCTTGAAAATCTGAATGATACTAACAGTGGCTTTTTCAAGCTTGAATCGTGGCCAGGCACCCTGGTAAGAGCTTTTCAGATATCCCCTCATTACATGCTCAGAGCATCATCACAAGGCAGTGCTTGGGGAGACAGGGCCTGGGCCAGGATCATAGGATATCAGGAGGTAGAGCCAGGGCCCCCCCCGGGGGTCTGTTCGAACACTCACAGTATGGTCTCCCTCCACATCTGCACTTCACAGTACCCACGGAGCACTTCTCCTGACCAGGGAGAGGCTATGCCAGCACCTTGACCTTTCCAGATCAGGGCCTGGGGACCAGGAGGGTTGCTGGAGAGTTCCAGAACATCTCTTTAAAAGACGATTGCAACAAAAAGAATAAAATACCTAGGAATAAACCTACCTAAGGAGACAAAAATCTGTATACAGAAAATTATAAGACACTGATGAAAGAAATTAAAGATGATACAAACAGATGGAGAGATATACCATGTTCTTGGATTGGAAGAATCAACATTGTGAAAATGACTGTACTACCCAAAGCAATCTACAGATTCAGTGCTATCCCTATCAAACTACCAATGGCATTTTTCACAGAACTAGAACAAAAAATTGCACAATTTGTATGGAAACACAAAAGATCCCAAATAGCCAAAGAAATCTTGAGAAAGAAAAACGGAGCTGGAGGAATCAGGCTCCTGGACTTCAGAATATACTACAAAGCTACAGTAATCAAGACAGTATGGTACTGGCACAAAAACAGAAATATAGATCAATGGAATAGGATAGAAAGCTCAGAGGTAAACCCGTGCACATATGGTCACCTTATTTTGATAAAGGACGCAAGAATATACAATGGAGAAAAGACACCCTCTTCAATAAGTGGTGCTGGGAAAACTGGACAGCTACATGTAAAAGAATGAAAATAGAACACTCCCTAACATCATACACAAAAATAAACTCCAAATGGATTAAAGACCTAAATATAAGGCCAGACACTATAAAACTCTTAGAGGAGAACATAGGTAGAAAACTCTATGACATAAATCACACCAAGATCCTTTTTGACCCACCTCCTAGAGAAATGGAAATAAAAATAAACAAATGGGACCTAATGAAACTTAAAAGCTTTTGCACAGCAAAGGAAACCATAAACAAGACGAAAAAACAACCCTCAGAATGGGAGAAAATATTTGCAAATGAAGCAACTGACAAAGGATTAATCTCCAAAACTTATAAGCAGCTTATGCAGCTCAATATCAAAAAAAAAAACAACCCAATCCAAAAATGGGCAGAAGACCTAAATAGGCATTTCTCCAAAGAAGATATACAGATTGCCTACAAACACATGAAAGCATGCTCAACATCACTAATCATTAGAGAAATGCAAGTCAAAACTACAGTGAGGTATCACCTCACACCCATCAGAGTGGCCATCATGAAAAAATCTACAAACAGTAAATGCTGGAGAGGGTGTGGAGAAAAGGGAACCCCTTGCACTGTTGGTGGGAATGTAAACTGATACAGCCACTATGGAGAACAGTATGGAGGTTCCTTAAAAAACTAAAAATAGAACTACCATACGACCCAGCAATCCCACTACTGGGCATATACCCTGAGAAAACCATAATTCAAAAAGAGTCATGCACGATGTTCATTGCAGCTCTATTTACAATAGCCTGGACATGGAAGCAGCATAAGTGTCCATCGGCAGATGAATGGATAAAGAAGATGTGGCACATATATACAGGGGAATATTACTCAGCCATAAAAAGAAACGAAATTGAGTTATTTGTAGTGAGGTGAATGGACCTAGAGTCTGTCATACAGAGTGAAGTAAGTCAGAAAGAGAAAAACAAATACCATATGCTAACACATATATATGGAATCTAAAAAAAAAAAAATGGTCATGAAGAACCTAGGGGCAGGACAGGAATAAAGACATAGACCTACTAGAGAATGGACTTGAGGACACGCGAAGGGGAAGGGTAAGCTGGGACAAAGTGAGAGAGTGGCATGGACATACATACACTACCAAATGTAAAATAGATAGCTAGTGGGAAGCAGCCAGATAGCACAGGGCGATCAGCTCAGAGCTTTGTGACTACCTAGAGGGGTGGGATAGGGAGGGTGTGAGGGAGACGCAAGGGGGAGGAGATATGGGGATATATATATGTATAGCTGACTCACTTTGTTATAAAGCAGAAACTAACACACCATTGTAAAGCAATTATACTCCAATAAAGATGTTAAAAAAGAAAGAAAGAAAGAAAGAAAGGAATGCTCTACACCATAAAAAAAAAGAAAAATAGACGCTGCCTGGAGGAGGGAACTTGTTCTGAGGCCCTGGGTGGGGCTGGTGCAGCCTTAGGTCTCCCTGCCTGGGAAAGTGGGTGGGACCGCATAGTGGCTGGTGTCAGTCTAGGCTCTGTCTGTTTCCTGGCGGTGTGGCCTTGGGCAAGTCACTTGACTTCTCTGTGTCTCACTTTGAACACCTGTAAAGTGGGGATGACTAGAGGCTCCTCTTTGGGTTGGCCTGAGGATTCAGTGAGCTAATGTGTATAAAGCCCTAAGAGCAGGGCCTGGCACACATGAAGTGCCCCATAAATACTGGTTCTTGTTTACTATTCTTAACTCAGACAGCTGAGGAGGTGGGCTCAGAAAAGGAGGGAGGGGCTTCCCTGGTGGTGCAGTGGTTGAGAGTCCGCCTGCCGATGCAGGGGACACGGGTTTGTGCCCCGGTCCAGGAAGATCCCACATGCCGTGGAGCGGCTGGGCCTGTGAGCCATGGCCGCTGAGCCTGCGCGCCTGGAGCCTGTGCTCCGCAACGGGAGAGGCCACAACAGTGAGAGGCCCGCGTGCCTCAGAAAAAAAAAAAAAAAGAAAAGAAAAAGAGGGAGAACATTCCAAATCGAGTAGGGACATCACATGGACTCCCCTCCTCCCCTCCACAGCTCATGACCAGCCATCCTCCCTCTGTCCCTCCGGGCCTCCCCCAGAGACCCCTACCCCGCACTCTCCTCGCAACTTCTCTCCAGCTTTCACTGGACCTCTTGTGCGACTTCTCACTCTCTCTCCTAAAATATCACTATTTATGCTTGTGTCCTGCTGCCCCTTTTAGACCTAAGTTCCTTGAGGCCAGGACTGCGTCTTCCTCTTTTTCTCTCCTCCCTCTTTCCCTCCCTTCCTCCCTCCCTCCCCCTGCTTCCTGACTTCTTTCTTTTGTCCTTTCTTTCTCTCTCTCCTTTCTTTTCTTTTCTTTTTTTGGTATCTAACATTAAGCTTTACCCATTTTGTTTAATGCATGAATTAAAAAGCCATTTAACAACTAAATGTCTGCCTAGTAGCCAAGAGCAGCCCTGCCTTAGAAGCTTACCTACTTAGCTGAGCATTTCAGTCTAAAGCAGCAGTTCTCAACCAGGGGATTCTGTCTCCTTCCCCGACCTCCTCCTGGGGACATGTGGCACTGTCTGGAGACATTATTGATTGTCACACTGGGTGGGGATGCTACTGGCATCTCGTGGGTAGAGGACAGGGATAATGATAAACATCCTGCAGTATATAGGACAGCCTCCTACCTCAAAGAATTATCCAGGCCCGAATGTTGGTAGTGCTGAGGTTGAGAAACCCTGGTCTAGAGTAGCTCCGGCAGGAGAGAAGAGGGGACCCCAAAGTCAGATTACTCCAACTCCTGAGTTCTGCAGTTGGCCTTGACTGTGTCCTTACAGCAGCCGGCAGTGGTGCCCTGCCCCCCTCTGCTGGGTCCTGCTGACTCTCTTTTCTCTGCCCTTTGTGAGCTACGGAAACCCATTAAGTCAGTGTATCTTGTGATGGCTCCATTGAGCGTGGGTCCAGAGCCTCCCACTCCTGGTGGGCTTGTGTGGGGGGTTTTTCAAGCAAGCCTGCTTCCTCTAGCCACAGAGAAATGTGATATGACAGTTTGTAAAAGTGTCGCTTTGTAAAAATGCCAGGCGTAATCTCAAGGCACAAAGAACACCGTAGAAATCAGAATCGACTTGAGGAGTCGTGGCCAGCAAAGGTTGGAATTAAATGGCAGGCTCTGTGGGCTCGTGTTGTTTTGTTGGGGTGTTTGCCAGTTAATACAGCTCATTGAAAAAATGACTTCTAGACCTTTTCTCTCTTTAATAATGACCTGTTACGGGTTTGAAAATGGCAAATATTATCTTCGTTTTAGAAACTGCCTGAGCTTCATGTGGTCCAATGGTGTCCATCTTTTTTATTTTTGTAACATCTTTGGCTGGTGGGGAGGGGTGGGGTGGATGTTAAGAAGAGGCAGGTCAATTGATTTTCCTGCTTTTCCATTGAAAAAAATAATGTCTGCAAGGGAACCCCACAATAACTCTTCATAAAGCTCTCCTGTTCTGTTCAAATGCATTTAAAATGCTCAGAAGTAAACAAAAGCTTGGCTTAAGAAAAGAAATAGTCAAAAACGTAGTCAAGTGTAAACTGGAGAAACCTGCAGAGCTTTGGTCCAGCTAATTCCTTGGATATCTAAGGTAGGCATCCATTCAGGGAGAGGAGGGAACGTGAGTATGGTTGCTGAGCAACAGTTCCCATGGGGAGAAGAGCATCAGTGGGTTGGCTATAGACTGCATAAAAGATGGGTCAGGACAGAAGGAAGGAGGAAGCTCAGTCATTCTTCCTCCACCTTCTGTTTCTGAGCTAGAAGGGAAGATACACAATAAAGACCCAAAGGGTGGTGGCAGGATTGCTGTGCAATTAGCAGGGCTGCTCTTTGCAGAACAGAAACCAGCTAATTATTGAGGTGAGGAATCATTCTGACTTTCAGATTATGCTAGATATGGGTTGAAGGCAGCTTTCTGAAACCAGGAAGCACTGAAAAAGAGAATAATTGAAGGTTTCCTGAGTACTGAAAGGATGCCAAAGATACACAGAAATTGCAGGCAGGTGAGCTTAATGTCAAAACGGTGTCTTCATATCCCTGTGAAGCTGTGTTGCTGAAGGCAAGGTGTGTAAATTCTCTGTGCTTCAGTTTTCTCATTCATAAAATGGGTGTAATAATAGTTGTGAGAATTAAGAGTTAATATAGAACTTAGAACAGTGTTTGCATGTAGTAAGTGCAATATGAATATTAGGTACTATTACTTTATTTTTCTCTCCTCTTCCAGAACAAAGACAGGTCTGACCTTTTTATGCATTTTAATATCATGCATTTTCTTATATTCGAAGTTCGTGAAATTATGACAGTAACTTGACTTTGTATGTAGTTCATATTGTATATCCATCAGGATGTGCAGATTATGCTTGATAACGAACAGTCTTTAGAGCTTAATACTAACACAAGTCTGTATCTTTTGTTCTTGTCCAGTGAGGATTGTTTTTAGTCTACTAGGGTTGCCATAACAAAATACCACAGATTGGGTGGCTTAAACAACAGAAATTTATTTTATCACAGTTCCAGAGGCTAGAAGTCCAAGACCAAGGTGTGTGCAGGCTTGGTTTCTGCTGAGGCCTGTTTTCCTGGCTTGCAGATGGCCACCTTCTCGATGTTTCTTCACATGGCCCTTCCTCTGTGCACACACAGAGAGAAAGAGAGAGCTCTCTGTTATCTCTTCCTCTTCTTATAAAGACACCAATCCTATTGATCAGGGCCCCACCCTTATGACCCCATTTAACCTTAATTACCTCCCTAGAGACCCTATGTCCAAATATAGTCACATTGGAGGTTAGGTCTTCAACATATGAATTTGGGGTGGGGGGAGATACAATCTAGTCCATAACAGGATTGGGGGTGGAGGTGGGCCTTTCTTCATAGTATTTATTTGAAGACCCCGGTTCTCAGGGGCTTCATCTCAGCACATGCCCATCTCTCCCGCCCCAGCTCATGCTGAATGAACTCACTTTGATGCCCCAGCTGCACAGTTCCCCGAACTCTGAGTTCTTTGCCAGCTTCCTTCTTCTCTACCTGGACTGTTCTTCCATAACTGCTTCCATCTCATCCTTTAGACCTTAGTCGACACCCTATCTACAGATGGTCCTTTGTCCCAGGCAAGCCTCAGCTTTAGGCTCCTACGAGTAAGTAGAAGGGGTAAAATTCACCAGCCTGCAGTTCTTGTAGCTGCCCTACCATTTCACTTGATGGTAGATGGGGTACCCTGAGGGGAACCGCTAACTGATAGAGGAGCAGTCATACAGCGGTATCTCTAAAATGCCATGAATCCATTACACTAGGAACATGTCCCTCACCCCCAGGTGACCGACAACTGCTGTCACCACCACTCCTCTTGGTGGCAGCCATGAGAAGACAGTGTTGGCTTCCTGTGCCCCGGCCCCTCTCTTCCTGGCTTTCCTCTCCAGCCCCACACCTGCTTTCTGTTCCTTTTGGAGGCACAGTGGCTGCAGGCCAGGTCTCTGGAGGCAATGGTTTGAGTTAGAGTCCAAGCTAGGCCACTTACTAGCTGTGCCACTTTGGACAAGTTACTTTACCTCTCTGAGCCTGTTTCCTCATCTGTAAAATGGGGATGATGGCAGGACCTATCTCACAGAGTTGTGAGGATTAAACTATTTCTGATGTGTGAAGTGCTTAGAACAGTGCCTGGCCCATGGTAAGCTCTAGATTGCATTTATTGCTGTTGCTATGAAGCACTGTCTCAGCACATACCCAGATGTAACATTTGCTTTGAACTGTGGATTTGAAACTTCTTTTTAAATTAGCCAAACACTTTTCAAGTGAGATCTTAAAGGGAACCCCAATATATAAAACAGAGTTTACAAGGGCTCTTCTGGTTGTAGCGGGGTGGGTGTCCCAGGAACTCTCTCTCAAACCCCTCAGTCTCTCTCACCAACTAGAAGATAATGTTTCTCACGTGTGCCTCGTGGACCAGCGGCATCAGAATCACCTGGATTTTAAAAATGCAGAGGCTGGGGTCCCAGTGCAGCCTGCTGAATTGGATTCTCCAGGGGGCGGAGCCTGGGAATCTGGATTTCGGTATAGTCTTCAGGTGATTCTGAAGCACAGAGGAGCTCATGCAAGCATCATAACTACATATTTATTTTCCCCACTCCTGCCAAGGGAAAACCCTTCTAGGGTAGTGAGTGGAGTTTCTACAGCGCTACACTGATCCTCTGTTCAATTTCTCCTGGGTGGCAGTGGAAAGGAGGCTGGCATTCTTCTTGGGAAGCTGCCTTACACACTGGAGGGTACTGCCATTGGTTGGCACCGCCCCTCCGCATCTCACAGCCTTGCCCTGCCCTCTGCCCCGAGGGCGCTGGGTATTACCAGATCTGGATTACGGTCTACAGAGCTTCTAAACCCTAAAAAGATTATGCTCCCTTCCATCACCACCTTGAGTGATTCAAAATCAAAATTGCCACACCTTAAAGAAAGGGAGACCAGCACATTCTGGTTTCTTCCATGTGATTCCCCTGAGGCCTTTTGAAAACGTTTAAATTGCATTCAAGTCAACTTTTCCCCCCTTTTGTGTTTGGGGGCACGCGCCTGCTTTGCACCTGGTAAGCACTCACCTTGCTAACTTGTAGGCAATCCTGGGCTGCAGCCTAAACCTCTCTCTCGTTCTGCCTGCCTTTCTCACAGGGCTTGACGAAATCCAATGCTCCCTGCCCATGGAGAACAGGAGGATATTCCTGCAAGAGCTGTCGGAGGCCAGCTTCAGCGAGTGCAAGTTCAGCCTCTCGCTCACAGACCTGTTCATCATCATCTTCTCTGGCGTGGCTGTGTCCATCGCCGCCATCATCTCCAGCTTTTTTCTGGCCACCGTGGTGCAGTGCTTCCAGAGGTGCGCCCCCAACAAAGACACTGAGGACGAAGATGAGGATGAGGACGACTGAACCACCTGCACCCCCTCCTCGCTCTCCAGACCCCCAGCAGGTGGCGCTCCTCCGAGGGAAATGCTGAAAACGGAGAAGAATTGACCATCAGTGACCAGAGCAGCGCCTGCTCTGAGCCTTGCCCCCTGGGCGCACCCGCTGAGACCGCTGATCTCAGAGTTTAGAATCCGCAGAGCGAAGGAGCCCAGGAAGGATTCCCCGAGGAGAGCCTGCCTCTCGGCTTGAGGTGCGTGTGGGCAGAAGATGACCGAGTCAGGTTTCAGAGGTGACAGCTGAAAACAGCACGGGGGATGTGAAGACTGGCAGCTCTCACCTGCAAAGGTGACTTTGTGCCGTCCATTTCTCTGACCTGGACCGCAGAACCAGGCAGCTTCTCCTTCCTGCTGAGAGGCAGCAGCCTAGACAGTGGGGATTGGAGTTCAGGTCCGTCTCCACAGGAGTGGGACTTCTGCCCCTTCTGGAATGGGCTTCGGCCACCTTAGGGTGTTATGCAGAGAACAACCCCACGTCTGGCTAAAGTGGCACCGAGGAAGAAGCTAAGACCTGGCCGAAGGGTGTCTGTTGTTGTATTTTGGTGAGCAGGTCAGGAAAATATTTGTTGACAGAACTCAAACCCCGATCCTTATCCTAAGAGGTGGCAACTGGTAAAGGAAGAACAGTCGTTTCTGTACACTTGTGATGGCCTCTGCTGAGAGTCACTCTTCCCTCTGAAGCACAGCAGTTGTTTCCATCTTGCCCCGCCATTTCCTTCAGCCTTGAGTCCCGCCTTGACTGAATAACGCCTGTTCATTCTCTGTGCTGGCACCGTTCCAGACTTGTCATCTCCAGAACTTGCGATAAACTTTCCTGGAGGCCAGGATTCCAAAAAGCAGGTTATATCGGACCAATAAAATGTTAAAAAAAAAAAACAAAAAACCTGGGACTTGGCTTCTGTAGAACCTCCATCAGTGGCCTTAGGGTGTGTGTGACATTCTTTGGAGCATAGGCTGTGACAGGCAGTGTTTTCCAGGATGCGGACTGCAGCACTTTGGTTCAGAGACAGTAGGAAACAATGCCATGCACCCAGCAGGTTGATGCAAGATGATGGGTATCGGCAGCGTCGGACCTTGCTGGGGACTGACACTTAGACGAGGGGCTGGTGAGAAGCTCCTGGGATATTTGGGGAAGCATCTTTCCATTGTTTCCCATAATATATTCCTTATATTTCTTCCTCATTGCTCTCTTGCATCTTTGCCTCCACAAAGAATTACTGAGTGCTTGCTAAGTGCCCTGGTCCAGGAATTGTGGGTACACCTTCCAGAAGGAAGGTGGGGCCCCAGCTCGCTTGGGCCTCAATAATCTTATGGGTAGAATATGAAACAAACAAGTAAACAAAACTATAATTGTAGGTAGTGATAAGCACCATGAAGGAAAGAAATGAGACCTTGTGACAGAGAGTAAGTGGGAGGAACCGGTCAAGGGTGGATGGATGGGTGTATTAGGCAGGGCTCTCTAGAGAAACAGGATCAACAGGAGCTCTGTCTGTCTATCCATCTATCTGCATTACAAGGAATTGGCTCAGGCAGTTATGGGAACTGAGAAGTCCCACAGTCTGCAGCCAGCCAGCTGGAGACCCAAGGAATGCTGGTGGTGCACTTCTGGTCTGAGTCCAAAGGCCTGATAGCCAGGAGAGGCAATGGTTAAGTTCTAGTTTGAGGGCCGGAGAAAACTCAGCTCAAGTAGTCAGGCAGAGGGAGAGGAAGGGGGGAGGGAGAGGGAGGGAGAGATGGAGAGGGAGATGGAGATGGAGAGAGAGCGAGAGAGGGAGAGAGGGGAGAGAGGGGAGAGAGAGAGAGAGAGAGAGAGAGGGAGAGAGAGAAATTCCTCCTTTCTCCGCCTTTTTGTTCTATTCAGATCCCGATTGATTCGGTGCTGCCCACCCACTTTGGGGAGGGGCATCTGCTTTACTCAGTCTACAGATTCAAATCCTAATCTCATCCAGAAACACCCTCACAGACACACCCAGAAAGAATGTTTAACCAAATAACTGGGTACCCTATGACCCAGTCAAATTGATGCATAAAATCAGCCGTCACTCGGGGGCCACTGATTGGGTCGTTTTGAGCTGAATCCTGCCTCCTTCTCCCACCTCCTTGCTTCCCTCTCCCCTTCTCTCCTTTCCTCCTCTTCCACTCTCTGTCTCTACTCTTCTTTCTCCTCTTCACCCTCGAGGAGACTCCTGGTCACCTTTCTAGCCCCCAGCATTGTTGGCTCCAGTGGAGAAGACCCCTGGTTCAGAGGGGCTGTCTTCTCAGAGTCGCTGGGCAAATGGAGAAGTGGGCCAGCATCTTCCCAGACTCCATGGCAACCTCCGTGGGCCCCACCCTCAGTGCAGGTAACGCTTCCATTGAGGAAACAATATAGGCAAACAAATGGTCATCACGAACCGTTAGGTGCTGCTCGAATTCCTGTCGAAAGGTTCCAGCCATCATTTGTACCTTATTGTGAATGAAGGTTCCTGGAGACAGTTTTCAGTCAGGAGAGAGAACTGCACTGATGGGCCATCATAGGGGAGATAGAAAAGACCATGGAGTAGGGGGCCGAGGGCTCAGAGGACACGAAACAATCTAACACCAGCACCTCCCCAGCCTGGCCACAGACTCAGCTGGGACTTGTGTGGGGTTGGAATTACGGTCTGTCATCACAGTCTCCAATCGCCATTCCCAGGAGCATCCTACCAGGGACACAACTAAAGGCCCTGGATCCAACTGGGCCCCCACCAAAGGCACACTGTGTTTTTCCCAGAATCCTAGGGAGGTGATACCCCAAGTTGTGGAAACTGCACTAGACCCTTGTTATAATAGGTTCTGATAGATGAATTCCCTCTTAATAAGTCTATTTTAATCCTTCAGTCCACTTCAAGTGGTTCATTGTGGTCAGCAGGCTCAGCTCTTTGCTCGGAAGACACACACCCTGCAGAGTGTAGGGGCCGGTGGTCATTTACTGAATGGATGAGTGAGCAAGGGAGGGGCCCCAAGGCTTGCTGGGTGCCAATTAACCATCATTTCTGCGGACTGCAACCTAGAGGTTTGAAAAGAACATGATTTGGGGGAAAAAGAAGAGTTTTCAAGTATTGGCAGTTGAAACAGTCATCTCCTGGATATAAAGTTCCCGTGAAACACTGGGGACATGGGGACATTAGGGACATCTGTGGTCAAATCCAAGGAAATATACTGACCAGGAGCCACAGCTCAACTGGGGAAACGCCTTTGAGAAGTGACATTGCACAAGCAGCAGGTGATGATTTAGTGCTCTCTGTTGCATCTCAAGTTATCATTAACAACCATGGTAATGCTGCATACCAGTTGAGGGCCTCCTCTGCGCCGGACATCCCCCGCGCAGATCTCCCAGATCTCCACTAGTGTCATTTGGGTCTCAAGTGTCACCTCCTCAGAGCCACTCTCATCACGCCATCCTGTATTATCTTTTGCACAGCGTGTACCACCTCTTTGTTTACATGTTCATTGTCTACCTTTTCTGAACTAGAACATGAGCTCCCCAAGGGCAGGAACTCAGGCCCTTTGTGTCTCCAGCATTTGAACAGTAGTGGCACAACCAGTATGCATGTGGGGTGAAAAAGCAAACAAATGAATTCCAGGCACAGTACTAGAAACTCTAAAAACCTGAGCTCTACTTAAGCATACTCACAACTCAGGTGGAGAGCTGCTATCATCCTCATTTTGTCGACTGAAAAAAACTGCACAACCTAAAAACTGAGAGTTATGTTTTATGCGGTGGGAAGTTTTAGGACTTCAAGCCGGGGAGGGAGCATCTCCAGTAGCCCTGAGAACTGCTCCAAGGAGGCAACAGTGGGCAGCTAGGATATATAGGAATTTTGCAACAAAGGGTAGGTAGTCTGAACGTCAAAAGATTATTGTTAATTAAAGAAAGCCAGACCTCTGAAGGAATTTAGTGCTCTTCTATATATGGGAAGGTGCAAGAGTCTGGGCTTACTGAAATTATTCCTTTGATATGCACCTCACCTATCTGGGGCCAGTATCCTGTGTTTTCATATCCTGAGTTTCCTCGGGGCTCACCGAGGGGGAGTGGCTGCAGTCTGATGGCTGCTAGATAGCAGGTATTCTTTTCCTTCTTGAGTTCCCTCAGGGCTCACCAGATCGCCATGGCCGTGGCTACAATCACTGATGACTGTGATCCTTTGTTTACTGACATGGCAGGCAATATTCCATTTCTCAGTTTCATAGGTGAGCAAACCAAAGCTCAGAGAAGGTGGTGGATGACAGGACACGACAGAGCCAGAACAGATTTGTGGCTGTAGGACTCCAAAGCTGTGCTCTCGGTTATAATAGTTCATGTGTATCGAGAGCACTGTCCATGCTAGGTGCTGAACCAAGCCCTTTGTACAACTCACCCCTGTAAAGGCAGTATATTTGTCAGGGTTCTCCAATAGGATGTGTGTATATATATATATATATATATATACATATAAATATATATATATATATATATATATATATGATTTATTTTAAGGAATTCGCTCATGTGATGTGGAGGCTCACAAGTCCACAATCTGCAGGACGGGCCAGCAGGCTGGAGACCCAAGGAAGAGCCAATGTAGCAGTTCAAGTCTGGAGGCATCTGCTGCACACACCCTCTTGCCCAGGGGCGGTCAGTCTTTTATTCTATTAAGGCCTTCAACTTATTAGATGAGGCCCACCCACATTATGGAGGGCAATCTGCTTTACTCAAAGTCCACTGATTGCAATGTTAATTTAATCTAAAAACACCCTCATAGAAACATCCGGAATAATGTTTGACCTCACGTCTGGGCACCGTGGCCCAGCCAACTTGACATGTAAAATAAACCATTACAGGCAGGTACCATTATTGTCTCACCTTTATGGATCCATCACCTCCATGTGGTCATTGAGAGATCTGATTTGGTCTTGGGAATAACTTACCTGGTGGGATAAATCTAGTTAGTGTTGGAGTAGGCTTTGTGCTCTGACCACTGCATGCCCTCTCTACGCCCAACTGCATATTCCCTTCTCAGGTCAGCAGAAGCTGGCCTGGCAGGAACAGCACAGAATGGCACATTTCCTGGGGTTGTATGCTAGACTCCAGGAAAAGCAACCTGCACTTGCTAGGTGCACCCAGAATGAGTTTATTTTAAGCCTCAAGTTCAACATCTCAGACCCATTCAGGAGAATCAAAACCACCAAAGTATCTTGTCTTACCATCTTGCTCTCCTTAAGATCTGATGACCAGAAGGTTCTGGCAGCATCACAAATGAATTCCTCTCATCGTGAACACAGCAGGAACCACCAGTGTGGCCCTTGGACCTGGGCAATGGGCCCCTATTTGGGCCCAGTGCTTTGGAGGGCCCTGTTCCAGCTCTCCTCCAGTTGTCCTCTTCCTCTGGGGTAAAGAATCTGTGAGGCCAAGGGTGCACTCCCACCCAGCACCAGTGCCCTATTTTAGCACATCCTCAGGATCCCAGAATTCTCTGCACAAATGACCCCAAGCTCGGGGGTGGGCCCCTTCCCAGCATCCCTCCTCCAGGGTGAACTGAGCGACCAGGCAGTGGATGTTGGCTGGGCATGTGAACAGAGGCTGGGTGTGTAGGCTGAGGTATCCACATATGGGTACCCAAGACCCTTAGAGGCTCAGGATGGAGCCAGGGCTGGGAAGAGAGAGGGGAAGGTCATACGGCTCAGCTCTCCCCACACTGCCATATTCTGGGGCAGATTTCCAGGAATTCAAGAATCATCATTTAAACCTGGTCTTCCAAGTCATTAGGAAGGTATTTTTGTCAAGGTAGCTGGGTGGAACGTTTTCTTAGCAGTTTATCTTTATGACTTATGAATGTTTAGATATGGGTGTGTGGAGGGTATTTGTACTCTGGTTCTGGCTTCACAGATGGTACAGGTAGGCCTGGGTACCACAGTAGAGACCAAAGGGTGGCCACACACCCTGGCTCTGGCCCTAGAACTGAATATTGCTTCTTCCCTATGGGGCTGGTCCACAGGAACCTTTATACAGAAAGGCTGAAAAATGCATGCACACTGATTGCTTTCCCCAGTGATGGAGAGATTTGCACTGAACATCCATGCGTCCCCCTCCCCATCCGCCAATCCTCCTCCTTCTCCCCCTCTCCCTCCCCCCTCTCCTTTCCTTCTCCTCCGCCCACCAATGCTATAGGCTTGAACTCTAGGTGCAGTCAGTGGCTGGAGACAGGTGGTTTTTACACCCTTATTACACTTAACTGGACCCTGGAACACATCAAGGCTCTATTTCCTTAACATCTCACCACCACCGACTGAGCCAGCTGCAGGCCCTGGACCTTGGCCATAAAATTCTTTTTAGTGGTCTCTAATGACCTTGAAGGTTAAGTGATTTATTATTTGCAAAGTGGTCTACTCTCACCAAACCTCCCCAAAGCAGACCCCTGTGGATTTCATTTGCCTGCAACCAACAAGGTAGCCTTGTTCTTTAAGACTCCAGGCTAATGAACACACATCCAAACTTATTATTTTTCCACGTAAAAGAATTTTTCAAAACAGAAAGGAACATTGTTCTCTGTTGTTTGCAAACGTGATCCATTTTCTGAAAACATGTCTTTCCAGGGTATAAGTGAGACAGCCTTGGAAAACATACAATGTGCTTTTCTGGTAAAACGTCACGTGCATGCTCAGGACGTTAGTCATGAACTCAATTGCTCTCTGGAGATCTTTGGTACCAGCGCTGGGAGTGCTTTTCCAGTACAGATCCACAATCCCCAAGTGAGCCCCTGACTGTGAATAATCAGAGTGGGGCAACCGCACGTCAACCAGCCTCAAAAGGAGCCCTCGGGGGTGGAGGGTCAGTCTCCAGTGGAATGTCCACCTATCCTCATACCTGATGCCCTGGGCTGTGCCAGGGACCCTCTGGGAGCCTCAAGCCCTCCCCTGTGAGCAGAGAAACACTGACTGGTTGGCAGAGTTGATGAGAATACAGTGGAACGGTGGGAGGGACACCTTCCCTCCTCTTCCAGAATCTTCCTCCAGAATCCTTAAGCATTCATAGAAGAGGGTGCTGTCGAAAGAGAACAGTAGGATCAGAGCTCGAACCCCAGCATCAGGTAACAGGAGCCGAGTTCCAGCAGGTATCACAGGAGCTCAGTTCTCATTTCTACATGTTGTAATCAGCCCCCAGCCCCGCTGCCAGTGACCTAACAGTCCCAGCTGCATCTGGGGCTCACGAGCCTGCATAAATGTCAGAGGCCACTTTTGCTCGCATGTCCCCAGGGTCCACTCACCAGGAATACACATGAGGCCACATCAATACTCAGATTATGTTGTCCTGGTGGATCCTGCCAGCCTGACTGCAAGTCAGCAGAAGTACCATCACCCCAGGCTATCCCCCAGCCCACAGACACTATGTATTTATGGGAATGGAGAGCCTCTCTCAGCCTCGAAATCCAGCATGAACTGGCATCCGCCAAGCATCCATCACATCTGCTGAGGGTTGACACTTGCTTTGGGCAGTGTGGCCTCCACCAGCCATGCGGTGGCTCCTTGGGGGGCCCCTCCCCACACCATCCCTGCCCTGTCCAGGTTTTTAATCCCAGACTTCCATCCCTCACTCACCCTGCAGAACCACATTGTATTACCCATGGAAATGGGGACAATGCCCCAGGTGTGGGGTCAGACTAGACCATAGGCCAGGCTTAGAACCAGACCCCCTAAGAGCCTCCCAGTTTCCCCGTCTCTCCAGCCTCCTCCCTCAGGTTTCCACTCAGGTTTATCAACATAAGCAAATAGATTCCCTGGGAAGGGCTGCCACCACCTGCAGCCACGGCAACCAGCCAGCTTCCAAACCAGAGAAGGCTCAGGTAGGACGGGGATATGGACATCAAAGCCAATCAGCACCTGCGTTCCTTCCTGATTGATGGGGGAGGCTGCAGATTCTGCTGAGATTGGGGGAAGCGCTGGGCTCTCCACACCCTAGGAGCTGCCTGAGAAGGTAAGAAATGCAGGGGCAGTTTAAGAAAATTGAAATTGTATCAAGTATCTTTTCTGACCACAACGCTATGAGACTAGATATCAATTACTGGAAAAATCTGTAAAAACTACAAACACCTGGAGGCTAAACAATACACTACTTAATAACGAAGAGATCACTGAAGAAATCAAAGAGGAAATCAAAAAATACCAAGAAAAAATGACAGTGAAAACACAATGACCCAAAACCTATGGGATGCAGAAAAAGCAGTTCTAAGAGGGAAGTTTATAGCAATACAATCCTACCTCAAGAAACAAGAAACATCTCAAATAAACAACCTAACCTTACACCTAAAGCAATTAGAGAAAGAGGAACAAAAATACCTCAAAGTTAGCAGAAGGAAAGAAATCATAAAGATCAGATCAGAAATAAATGAAAAAGAAATGAAGGAAACAATAGCAAAGATCAATAAAAATAAAAGTTGATTCTTTGAGAAGATAAACAAATTGGTAAACCATTAGCCAGACTCATCAAGAAAAAAAGGGAGAAGACTCAAATCAACAGAATTAGAAATGAAAAAGGAGAAGTAACAACTGACACAGCAGAAATACAAAGGATCATGAGAGATTACTACAAGCAACTCTATGCCAATAAAATGGACAACCTGGAAGAAATGGACACATTCTTAGAAAAGCACAACCTTCTGAGACTGAACGAGGAAGAAATAGAAAATATAAACAGAAAAATCACAAGCACTGAAATTGATACTGTGATTAAAAATCTTCCAACAAACAGAAGCCCAGGACCAGATGACTTCACAGGCAAATTCTATCAAATATTTAGGGATGAGCTAACACCTATCCTTCTCAAACTCTTCCAAAATATAGCAGAGGGAGGTACTCTCCCCAACTTATCCTACAAGGCCACCATCGCCCTGATACCAAAACCAGACCAAGATGTCACAAAGAAAGAAAACTACAGGCCAATATCACTGATGAACATAGATGCAAAAATTCTCAACAAAATACTAGCAAACAGAATCCAACAGCACATTAAAAGGATCACACACATGATCAAGTGGGATTATACCAGGAACGCAAGGATTCTTCAATATACGCAAACCAATCAATGTGATAAACCATATTAACAAATTGAAGGAGAAAAATAATATGATCACCTCAATAGATGCTGAAAAAACTTTCGACAAAATTCAACACTGATTTATGATAAAAACCCTCCAGAAAGTAGACATAGAGGGAAACTTACCTCAACATAATAAAGGCCATATATGACAAACCCACAGCCAACATCGTCCTCAATGGTGAAAAACTGAAACCATTTCCACTAAGATCAGGAACAAGACAAGGTTGCCCACTCTCACCTCTATTATGCAACATAGTTTTGGAAGTTTTAGCCACAGCACTCAGAAAAGAAAAATAAATAAAAGGAATCCAAATTGGAAAAGAAGAAGTAAAATTGTCACTGTTTGCAGATGACATGATACTATACGTAGAGAATCCTAAAGACACTACCAGAAAACTACTAGAGCTAATCAATGAATTTGGTAAAGTAGCAGGATACAAAATTAATGCACAGAAATCTCTTGCATTCCTATACACTAATGATGAAAAATCTGAAAGAGAAATTAAGGAAACACTCCCATTTACCATTGCAACAAAAAGAATAGAATACCTAGGAATAAAACTACCTAAGGTGACAAAAGACCTGTATGCAGAAAACTATAAGACACTGATGAAAGAAACTAAAGATGATACAAACAGATGGAGAGATATACCATGTTCTTGGATTGGAAGAATCAACATTGTGAAAATGACTATACTACCCAAAGCAACTACAGATTCAATGCAATCCCTATCAAACTACCAACGGCATTTTTCACAGAACTAGAACAAAATATTTCACAATTTGTATGGAAACACAAAAGACCCTGAATAGCCAAAGCAATCTTGAGAAAGAAAAATGGAGCTGGAAGAATCAGGCTCCCTGACTTCAGACTATACTACAAAGCTACAGAAATCCAGACAGTATGGTACTGGCACAAAAACAGAAAGATAGATCAATGGAACAGGATAGAAAGCCCACAGATAAACCCACACACATACGGTCACCTTATTTTGATAAAGGAGGCAAGAATATACAATGGAGAAAAGACAGCCTCTTCAATACGTGGTGCTGGGAAAACTGGACAGCTACATGTAAAAGAATGAAATTAGAACACTCCCTAACACCATACACAAAAGTAAACTCAAAATGGATTAAAGACCTAAATGCAGGCCAGACACTACAAAACTCTTAGAGGAAAACATAGGCAGAACACTCTATGACATAAATCACACCAAGATCCTTTTTGACCCACCTCCTAGAGAAATGGAAATGAAAACAAAAATAAACAAATAAGACCTAATGAAACTTAAAAGCTTTTGCACAGCCAAGGAAACCATAAACAAGACGAAAAGACAACCCTCAGAATGGGAGAAAATATTTGCAAATGAAGCAACTGACAAAGGATTAATCTCCAAAATTCACAAGCAGCTCATGCAGCTCAATATCAAAAAACCAAACAACCCAATCCAAAAATGGGCAGAAGACCTGAATAGACATTTCTCCAAAGAAGAAATACAGATCGCCAACAAACACATGAAAGAATTTTCAACATTACTAATCATTAGAGAAATGCAAATCAAAGCTACAACGAGGTATCACCTCACACCCGTCGGAATGGCCATCATGAAAAAAATATATAAACCATGAATGCTGGAGAGGGTGTGGAGAAAAGGGAACCCTCTTGCACTGTTGGTGGGAATGTAAATTGATACAGCCTTTATGGAGAACAGTATGTAAGTTCCTTAAAAAACTAAAAATAGAACTACCATACGACCCAGCAATCCCACTACTGGGCATATACCCTGAGAAAACCATAATTCAAAAAGAGTCATGTACCACAATGTTCATTGCAGCTCTATTCATAATAGCCAGGACATGGAAGCAACCTAAGTGTCCATCAACAGGTGAATGGATAAAGAAGATATGGCATGTATATACAATGGAATATTACTCAGCCATAAAAAGAAATGAAATTGAGTTATTTGTAGTGAGGTGGATGGACCTAGAGTCTGTCATACAGAGTGAAGTAAGTCAGAAAGAGAAAAACAAATACTGTATGCTAACACATATATATGGAATCTGAAAAAAAAAAAGTGGTTCTCAGAACCTAGGGGCAGGACAGGAATAAAGGCACAGATGTAGAGAATGGACTTGAGGACACAGGGAGGGGGAAGGGTAAGCTGGGATGAAGTGGGAGAGTGGTATAGACTTATACATACTACCAAATGTAAAATGGGTAGCTAGTGGGTAGCAGCTACATAGCACAGGGAGATCAGCTCGGTGCTTTGTGACCACCTAGACGGGTGGGATAGGGAGGGTGGAGGGGAGACGCAAGGGAGAGGAGATATGGGGATATATGTATATGTATAGCTGATTCACTTTGTTATAAAGCAGAAACTAACACACCATTGTAAAGCAATTGTACTCCAATAAAGGTGCTAAAAAAAAAAGAAAGAAAGATAAAGAAAAAAAATGCAGGAGCAGGACATCCCCACCAGGTGGCTCTGAACTGGCACTGTGGATGTCTCCTCCTGCCCCATGGAATCCTCTGTACCCAGAGATGCTCCATGAGGTCAGAGCCAGTGGGTCACCATCACTGAACACCAACCCTTGACCAGGACTGGCAGAAAGGAGCCCTCAACTGTCGCATGAACAGGGAAACACACAGTATCCCATCTGAAGAGGGCCACACTATGTGGCCTCCCTCAAGGAAGGAAGTCCAAGAGGGTGAGGAGGTGGGATAGAGTCCAGGCTGGGGTCCAAGCCAGCTTATTGCAGTTGACCTACAGCCACTGAAATGGTCCAAACAGAGTATTTGGGAGGAGTATTACTGGAGCATTAAAATAGCAGAGTAATAAAAGTTTCTGGTATGTGAGTATCAGGGTATTCACATGAGTATTGGGAGGGCAAGCAAGCTGGCCCTCAGATTGTGTGGTGCTGCTGTGAGTGGTCCCTGAGTTTGCTGACTCCTCCCCTTCTCCCCACGCAGGTCCCCATCGCTCACTCTTTTCAGCCCCTTGGCTTCTTCAGTCAAGGGCCCTTGCAGTTGGCTGTCCCCTCATCCTGGGATGCTCTCCCCATAGATCTTTTCTCCTTCTTGTCATTTAGCTCAAAGGTCACTTTCTCAAAAAGTCCTTCCTGCCCATCCCAGCTGAAGAAACCCTTACCTGTCACCCTCTAACCCATTATCACCCTGTTTCATTCTCTTCACAGGACTCGTTGTGTGGGCTTCTCGGGTTTTGTTTGCTTGCTTGTGTACTGTTTCCTCCTCTCTGGATTGTGAAGTGCAAGATCAAGGTCCATGCTTGTCTTGTTTGTCTTGTAAGCCCAGAGCCTAGCCCTGTTGTGGGTTTGGCAGGAACCTGATAAATATCTGTGAAGTAGATGGATGAGGTGGGTGGATGGATGGATGGATGGATGGATGGATGGGTGGATGGATGGGACGGTGGATGGATGGGTGAGTAGGTGAACAGATGAATGGATGAGTGGGTGGATGGATGGATCAGTGGGTGGATGGATGGGTGAGTAGGTGAGCAGATGAATGGATCAGTGGGTGGATGGATGGATCAATTTCCACCATTTCTAAAGACTTGAAAGCCACACATAACGTGTGACGAATACAACAAAGGAAGGATTTACAAGACATGCTGAGTACGTTAAAGTGCTTCTTCACCTTGCAGAGGGCACAGTTCTGAGCCTTGGGCTGCAGTAATGTCAGGAACCACTTGTATTTCCTTCCTTAGCAGTTGCCCATCTTTGTTGTAGCTCTGAATCTTTCCCCTCTGCCCGGTGTGGGCTGCTGATTATGGATGCAAACCCCCAGACTTCACAGCTTGCCTTTAGTCTGAGAGCCGGGAGAACAAGCCCCCCTCAGATCACCACATCCTGTGGGGCGATGGTGGTGGCTGCCTCTTCTCCTCTTTGGACCCTCCCCCCCCACCCCCTCCATGTTCGCCTCTCCTTGGCATGACCAAGCTTGGCATTGGTGGCTGGGTACTGAAAGATTTCCATTCGTGACCACCCGACCCCTAATTACTTCTATTAAGTACTTGGACAGCTTTCCCTGCAAAAAGGACTTGCACCCAAGGAGGATAAGAAGACGATGTTTTTCACCTGTCCTTGCCCACCACCTGCCTCAAGAGGGAGGAGGCTGTGTACCACTCAGGTTACTCAGTTTTCCAGAGATTTGCTCTCAAAGGAGATCAGTCTGTCCCTTGGATGAGTTCTGTCTAAGAGCTTATTCTCTCACTAATTCTGCACCTTCTAAAGTGCTTGATAGCTTGTTGGGGAAACAAGTGTGATAGCAGGAGAGGGAGGGGAGAGCTGGTGCAATGTGGAATTAACTGACTCATTCATTTCTGGTCCCTGTTGTCACTCCCACATCCAGGGAAAGGCAGCATGGAGCTGCCCGACCCAGGACAGAAGTCCAGGTGGGGCATTAAATGCCTGCAGGTCCCATGCCCCTCAAACCATCATCTGACACATTTGTCAAACCTCGCTTCTCTCTGATTCTAAAGAGAGTGTAACAGGCTCCCAGGTTGTCTGACTTTTCACCTTCCCCTCATTTCCCCCAGTTTGTTCTGCCTAAATCCACCTTGTCTTAGATGCTTCTTACTTGGGACTCATTCATTCATTTAAACATTCATTAATTCATTCAACATTTCTTAAGTGCTTCCCCCTGGCCAGGCGCTAGACATACAGCAGCACAGGACAAACAGGCTCTCATCACAGGCAGTTTTCCATCAGAGGACACAAATAAAACAAGTGATCACAATAATGTGATAATTTACTCCAGGGAATGCCAGTGCCTGGGGAACCCAGAGCAGGGGCCAGCTCAGGGTGAGGGGCCAGGAAAAGGGTCCCTGGTGAGAACTAAGGACTCTGTCCAAATCCCTGCACTGGGAGAGGACCAAATCCTAGCAGGGCTTCTAGGAGCATAAGGCCTTGTCCCTAGGAAGACCCTAGCCCCCCATCAAATGCCTGCCTGGGCAAGCTCCAGGAGGCCAAGAAAATTTACTACTGTTCTAGCCAACACCTGAAGTCGACTCCAGTCTCCATTTCTTAGAGATCTACAACTGTTAATCCTTCCTCTGTCCCTTTGAGATGTATATGTACCTCCTACAACTCAGGGGTGCCTTCTCTAGGGCCTGGGGAAGATTCCTGTGAAAAGTAATTATCAGGAAGATAGGGCCTCTCTCCCACTCTCCGTGGGAGGATGGAATCCTGACTTCCACAGCTGTCAGCTAGCAGACACAGCTTTCCTAATTGCATGGACACCAACCAACCCAAGAAAACCAGACCTCTCAGGTTAATGAATTTAGCACTTTTCTATGTGCGGGAAGATGCAAGATCTGGGCTTACTGAAATTATTCCTTTGATATCCACCTTAATTATCTAGGGCCAGTATCCTGTTTTTCTCCATCCTGAATCCCCTCAGAGTGCACTGTTGGGGATGACTGCAGAGGCTGGTGGCTTGATGGCCTCAACATCTTTTGTTTACTGAAATGGCAGGTGACGTTCTTTGTTCACACCGACATTGCAATGGGTTGGGGAAGGACATCACCAGATGCAGTTTCGGGTTAGTTAGGCTTTGCCCATCCTTACGTTCCTGCTGGGGCTTCGCCTAACAGCTATAGCCTTCTCTAGTGCTTACAGTTGGACTGTTTCTTAAATTAATTAATTAATTTGGTTGCACCAGCTCTCAGTTGCGTCTTGCCAGCTCCTTAGTTGTGGCACGTTGAAGCCACCACCTGGGAGTCACACAGCCCTCCCCCCAGGGGTGTGCTAGAACAAGGGCTCACGGAAAAAAGTACTGGTTTGTAGCACTTGCCGATTTCCTCAGTGTAAATATTCCCCCCTTGGCCAATTTCAAGCTCCCAATGTGATGTCACTGAACTAGTGCAGTTGGTCTCACCAGCTGATAGGAGTTGAAAAGAGCACATCACTGCTTTCCTCCCCAGGGTCCCCCAGGCCAACAGCAGTGAGTGATGGAGAGAAGGTAGTCAGGGGTACAGAAGCCCCCCTCCTTTGCCTCAAGGTGGGAAGGGTCCTGGGGGCGCAGGTCGTGCTCCCTGAGGACATGCCATAGCTAAACTTCTGCTGAAACCAGACTTGTGTTCCTTCCCGTTACTACTTCTGCTTCCCTCACTCCCTTACTGGGTTCTTCCAAGGGCTCTCACTCGATAAATCACATGCCCACAGACTCTGGTCTCAGGCTCGGCTTCTAGGGGTCCCAGCCCATGACAGGCCTCTTTGCTAAGCAGTGGCCCAGACCAGGCTCTGTCCTGAGGTTGGCCGGGAGCTCTCCCCACCTGCATGCCGGTTTCTGAGAGTGGCAGGGAGGGAGGACAGGACCATCCCTGATATTTGTGAGGTGGTCAGAACAGCCCTGTACTAGGAAGCTGGAAATCTGGGTCCTGACTCCACTGCCGACCCTGGACAAGGTCCTTCCACTGGATCTTCTTATCTCTCACCAGGAGAAGGACGGGTGCTGACTCCATCATGCCAAGAAGCTTTGAAATTCTTTATTAGGCCCCATTAGTGGAAACTCGGGTTCCTTATGCCAGGTTGGGGTGCTTTCTTCTTTAACAAACACCTCTGGACAGTCTGTGATCAGGTGAGGGGGGAAACTGTTCTCGGGTAGGATTTCTCAGCCTTGGCACCACTGAAATTTGGGCTGGATCATTCTTTGTCGTGGAGGCTGTCCTGTGCCCTACAGGAGGTGCTAAGCAGTGTCCCTGGGCTGTACCCACTAGATGCCAGCGGCACCCTCCTCAGTGTGACAACCAAAAATACCTCCAGACTCTGCCAAGACAACCCCCGGGGGCCAAAATCATACCCGAAAATCTATGAACCTTGAACTGTCATGGCCACTTGTCAAACTATGGTAAGGAGACCCTATGGATTGAATTCCCCACAAACCTCTTTGCCCTGAAAAAAAAGTCTATTTATATTATACTTTCCAATTATATGTGTGTAGAAGTGTACAGATATATTTTCTCTTATTTTTCTTAAAGTTGTCATTACTATCATTATTATTTTAAGGGAAGGAAAGGAAAACTACATGGAATTCTTTATCTGGGGACCCATCAGTTTTGCTTTACCTCCCTCCCCTTCATAACTGTGTCCCCTCTCAAGCACTGTCTTTAGATGGAGGTAGTTCCCTCTGAATCACACTGTTTGTTCTCACTGCTATAAGCAGAAGCTCCTACAAGACCTAAGGGTGGGAGAAGCAAGCAGAAGTAGAGAAATGTGGGAGGGGGCAGCAGGTCACCATCCCTGGGGGGAGAGGCTCATAACCAAACCCATCAGTGGCACAGCACTTTCAGCAGGTCCTAGTTGAGTGGCAGGTTCCAAAGGGTCCTTTAACATGGGGGAACCCCAGAGCCAGAGTGCCTGGCAACCCTCAAAAGATGGCCCATTATAAGCAGTCACTTTACATCCCAAATAGAATCCCTGAAAGCCAGACAGAGGAGTTTGGGCTCATTATGTAATGCAGTAGGGAGTCATTGAAAGTTCTTCATCAAGGGCATGGTGACACCGGCTAACAGGCTCCAAAGCAGGAAGGATCCTGACATTCGCTGAATCTCTAGGCTTTCTGATGCCTCTACAGTTTACAGCAACCTTTCCTGACGGTAATGAGAGGGTAATTAGAGGAGGAAGAGCTCCCGGGCCACCCATCAACTAGACAGAAATGATCACGTAGTCAGTTCCTGGGAGTTTCCTGAACGTCACATTTGTATTGTAAAGTCCTTTCCCATCCAGGGCAGAGCCTAGGGGAGCAGGTGCTCTTAGCAATGGGGGTTCTAAGGGAGCAGGCAGCTTACTACAGGTGCAAGTGCCGATGGGCGCTCTTAGTCAGTGTCTGTCTGGACTGTGGCAGGCTGGCCGTTCCCCACTGTGAACAGCATCGGTTTTGTAACCCCGGCTCTGCCGTTCCAACCAGTGCCTTCCCAGCACTCTGATGCATGGGGCCCAGGGACTTTCTCTGTAAGGAGAGGATTTCCTCAGACTAACCAAAAGAGACAGGAATAAGTGGCACCCTGGATGAGGCTTTTGGGAGGATATCTCTGCCTTCCTGAGTCATAGTCTCAATTCTACTGGATCCTCCTGAGTGACAGGGAGGTTGCTTCAAACAACTACACACACACACACACCTTATTTAATCCTCACAATATTCCCATGAAGGAGGGATCATTAGGCTCCTTTGACAGAGGCGAAAACCAGCTCAGAGAGGTTAAGTGGCTCCTCCAAAGCTGCACAGCCAGAATTCACTTCTGTCCTGAATTCAACCCCAGTTTTCCCTCTTGCCCCATCCAGGCAGAATAGAGAGACAGTTGGAGTTAAGACGAAAACCAGGATGGAGGTGGCAGGGTAGAAAATTATGCTCAGAGAGGTCATGCATCCAGCTCTGCTGAGCAGAGGAGCCCAGAGCCCCCCCTCCTACCCTCTCTGGCTCCACAATCTGCCGAGGGGCCTCAGGAGAAGTGAGCAAGCCTGCTGCCCGCGGCCTCTAGGCTGAGCTGCAGAGTGGGTGGTCAGCATGGGGCTGGCTCCGCTGCGCGTGAACAGTTATATATAACCGAGGATTGATTGCCACTGTCTCCCTGCCCTCTGTCTGCCTCACTGAAGGCTGGCATCCTTCATCTTTACACAAATCCGGCAGCTGGCAGCCTCGCCCTACACCACTGCCCTAGGCCCCAGGTACTGGCCAGCGAGTCCCTTCACATGGTGAAGGGTGAAGGGTGCTGGCTACGGTAGAAGGAAGAGGAAGACATTCACCTTTGGAAAAATATAAGAACAGCAGACAGCAAAGGCAGAAAGAGCTTATGTTGTTTCACAGGGAAAAGAAAGACTTGGAGGAAACATTGAGATAGAAGCAAAATTAGCATAGCTGTGGGACCCTCAGAGCCAGCAGGTGGAAAATAAGAGCTTTAAATGATTCTAAGTATTTCTTATCATTGGTACTTTGCCCCCCCACGTAGAATGGGCTGCCTTGCCCGTTGGATTTCCCGTGGGGTTTGACCATCGATGCTTGGTGACGTGGCAGGGTCCCCGTTGGAGCATCAGTAGTAACATTTTGCAAGGCAACATCCATTCCACGTGGGCCCTGTTCTAATTGTCAGAAACCACTCTTGCTTGTAGGGAGAGGAAGGGGAGTCATGGACTAAGAATTCACATGGCTCAGATCCCTTCCAACCCTAGGATGCTTCAAGCAAAATGGCTACAAAGGTATGTCCTAGGGTGACGCTGGCCCTGAATGGAGAGGATGAAAAGAATAATGATAATAATTACCTTTTGAGCTCTTACCACGTGCCAGGTACTTTCCATACATTTTTCAAATCTCTGTGACAGACAGGTCACATTATCTGTGACATAGATATTATTGTGTTTTTCCCTTGGGGACATTGATGCTCAGACGGAAAGCCACGTGCCCAGTGAGATGCCAGAGTCAGTGGCCATGTCTTTCCCATTATGCTGCCCCACCACCAAAATCAAGAACCATCCAGAAGTTCATAGCTCTGGAAGGGATGGGCAGGGAGACATAATTCCTCTGTAACAGTGAGTTCTTCATTAGAAACAATTCCTTGGGCTTCTTGGGATGAAAGGGGGACCTTGTCATCTCTACCAATGATTTTCAACTGTATTTAGTTTTAGCAAAAAAAAATAATAATAAAAATATTTTTTTTAATCTTCAAATAGAACCTGACACAGAACCCTCGATGCAAGTGGGCTGTGAAGAAGCCCAGCAGCGTGGGATGCCCTGTGATGGGCTGCCCAGCACATCCTTGTCTCCTGGCAGGTGTGTTCATCACCGTTTGCTCCCTGATATTGAAGAAATCAGCAGTATTACCCATGAATGGTCCTGGTGGGGCTCTTTTGTGTACCTACTACCTCCCTAGCACAAGCTCCCCCTTCTGGGCACCTGGCTGACTAGGGCCACCTCTTACCAGTTCTCCTGCCTCCTCTCTCCTCCCACCTCCTGTTTCCCCAGGTCCTGTCCCCAGAATGCCATTTGTCAAGCACAGAGAGGCACACAAGAACCTCCTAAGACTCTTTCTGTAAAGGGTCAGGCTTTTCCAGCCACTTGCTGCCTCTGTTGTATAACTTTCTTGTTTTTGTTCCTTTTGTTTTTACAACTCTTCCGAAATGTAAAAACCATCATCAGTCCACAGGCCAGGCCTGAGAACAAGTGTGGGCTAGATTTGGGTTGTAAGCCATAGTTTGTTGACCCCTGGCTTAGAGAATAAATTACAGTTTGAGCTTGGCATTCAAGGCCTCCTGTGATCTTCTTCAAGCCCTTTTCTGAGCCTTATCCCATATTACTGCCCTTCCCTTTCCTACACACCAGCCAAACTAGGGCGCTCACACTGAACCACACAAGCACTCCCACCTCTGTAGTGCTCCCTTACATCTTCTACCTGGAAATCCATCCACCAATCTCTTCCACCCATCGAAATCCTACATCTCAAACGCTATCTCCTCCATGAAGTTTTCTGGATCCTCCTCCACAAGGCGTGTTGCATATGTGAATGTCAGCCCCCAGAGTTGTACAGTGTACAACCTGGGCAACCAAATGTAGTAGCCTGTCCTGCCCCCAGATGCAAATTACTTCTCCTTTCTCTGAACTTAAAAAAATATACTTTTATTTTATGAAGTATTGTTTCTACCTAGATTCAGAGTTTTCCACACAGGGGTGTTCAGATCTCTAGCTCTTCTGTCTTTTACTACACTATTCTCTTACTGAGTTTACCTCCTAAGAGAAAAAAGTACCTGGGACGTGTCCACTTCTCTCTTCTCCACTTTCCATGTGGCTGATGGCCGTTTCTGAAGATGGCTGCAATGACATCTCCCACCTTATATGGCCTTCTGCAATGTGACTTTGTCATGCTTCCATCACGCGGTGGGGTCCCTCAAGAATGTGAGGGACCTTGAGAGCTCTGAGGAATAGACTATGGGGAAGTCATGCCGGGCTAGTTCCTGGAGAGGAACTTAACTGGTCTGGCAGGTTCTGCTTCCTGCCTCTGTTGAAGTAAGCATCATATAGAAGTTCAAATTGCCTAGGACCACCAAGCGGTAGGAGGCCCAGCCATGGGGGGAGGAACTGGTGGGTCACATGGAGAGGGAGAGGAAGAGGCCAGGAGCACCAAGGAGCCACACAGGGGAAACAAGGAACCATCTGGACATTCCAGCACCATGGACACCTCATGGCGATACTAGGCCACAGACACTTGGTCCCAGTTGAGCTGATCAAAGCTCCCCAGATGAGACGCGGGGAAGCAGAGACGGTGGTTCCTGCTCTACCCGCCTGAATTCCTGAATAATGAGCACCAAAGAAATGGCTGTTGATTTGACATGACTGAGCTTTAGTTTGTACACAACCAGAGCCACCTGGCACATCCCCCATCCTAACCTGCACCAGCATCATCTTCTGGCCTCCAGAGCCAATTAACTGGGCTCCCCTCCAATCTGTCTTCCACTGAGGCGCCAGAGCCATCTTAATAATTGGATCACACTGCTTCCTGCTTAGAAACCTCAAAACCTTTCAAAGCTTTTGCATTAGTCTTAGAGCAAATCTGAACCCTTTACCATGGCCTCTGCCTCTCCAACTCACCTCTCTTGTGCCAAGAACTGCCCCAGCCACATTCTATCAGGTCCTGGAATATGCTGGGGTTTTCCTGCTCCAGGGTTTCAGTACAAGCTCTTCTCCTGGCCTGGACTGCTCTCCCCAGATGCTGAGAGGGCTGGCTTCTCATCAGTCAGCTTGAGCAGCACGTCCCCAGAGAGGTCTTCCCTGGCCACCGGCTCCAAAAGGAACAGCATTTGTCTTGACCACTTGCAGCCCGAGTTCTGGACACAATGCTGGTCAAGGAGTGGATGCTCAGTTTGCAGAATAAATGAATGAATGAATGCCAATCCTCAAGGCCTGGCTCAGGCCCAACGCATCTCTGGAATCCTGCAGGGCTTAGCCGGTACCTGACTCTCAGCAGATATTTGCTGAACAGACGTGGTGATGCCCTCATATAGATTCTACATGTGCCCCCTTTTGTGGGAGCTGGGTGTGCAGAGGGGTGGGGAAGTGGAAGACAATCCTCATTTTCCCACCCCTTGGGGTAACCTGAGGGGGCATCTCAGTCTTCAGAAGGGTCCTAGGTGAGGGGACAGAGAGCTGAAAGTAGTGGTACACCTCCATTCAGTGAAACCTGGGGGAAAAGAATGAGTGATGCGATCAGCCTAGGCTACTCTTGAAACCCACATTATGACATGAGTAAGACAGACAAAGGCTTCCGGCCCCAGGTCCCACACCAGAGAGATCCATAAAGAATTACTGAATTACTATTTACAGTAGCCAAGACATGGAAGCAACCTAAGTGCCCAACAGCAGATGCATGGATAAAGAAGATGTGCTACATATATACAATGGAACATTACTCAGCCATAAAAAAGAATGAAATAATGCCATTTGCAGCAACAGGGATGGACCTAGAGATTAGTGAAGTAAGTCAGAAAGAGAGACAAATACCACGTGACATCACTTATATGTGGAATCTAAAATATGACACAAATGAAAAAGAAACAGACTCACAGATAAAAGGAACAGACTTGTGGTTGCCAAGCAGGAGGAGAGATGGGGGAAGCATGGAGTGGGAGTTTGGGATTAGCAGATGCAAACTAGTATACATAGAATGGTACTACTGTATAGCACAAGGAACTATATTCAATATCTTGTGATAAACCATAATAGAAAAGAAAAAAGAGGCTTCCCCGGTGGCGCAGTGGTTGAAAGTCCGCCTGCCGATGCAGGGGACACGGGTTCGTGCCCTGGTCCGGGAAGATCCCACATGCCGCGGAGCGGCTGGGCCTGTGAGCCATGGCCACGGAGCCTGTGCGTCCGGAGCCTGTGCTCCGCAACGGGAGAGGCCACAACAGTGAGAGGTCCGTGTACCGCAAAAAAAAAAAAAAAAAAAGAAAGAAAGAAAGAATTGCTGAGTTGAAGGTTCTCAAATCATCATGTGTTTGGCCACTTGATCAAGGTTGACAGGAGAGAGCCCAGAAGTGGGAAGACTACCCTCTCCTAGATCCTCAGGTTTCCTGGAGGAGGACATTGGCTCGCCACACCTTTGGCCCACGCTTCCTCCCCTTTCTCCTCCCTCCTCTACCTCCCTTCTTTTCCTTGCCCTCCCCCTCCATCACCTCCACCCTCATCCTCAAAGCCTGCAACTCAGTTTGCGTGGGTCAGTTCAAGTGGAGAGGGTGGCCTGGAGTGCCCGTCTGGCCATAGAGCCAAGCCACAGTCTCTGCTCATAGTGTTATCAGAACAAAGCCAACATTGGGACCTGCAGTCTCCTAGCTCCTGCATCAGCTCACTCAGTTCTGCATATGGGGATAGGGGGAAGAGGCATGACCCCTCGAGTTATTACCCCTCAAGTCTCAACAACAACAGCAGCAGCAATATGTATTGAGCATCTACGTGGGCCAGACACGGGGTCACTGCTGGGTCAGCGTTGATGGATAAGATGGGTGAGGTCTTATGCCCTCCTGGAGCTGGCCTTCCAGAAGAAACAAGAATGCACATCATTTCACATTGTGCTATGTTTGTTCTGTGGAGGAAACCAATAGGGAGAGTGATGGGAACAGCAGAGGTGCTCAGGGAAGGCTTCTTTGAGGAGGTGACATTGAAGCTGAGACCTGGAGGATGAGAAGGAGCAGGTCTAGTAAAAGGGGAAGGGGGTGGGGGAGGTGTAGGAGAGGATTCCAGACAGAGAGGAGAGGTCTCCTGCCTGTCTCCTTCCACTGCCCCCACCTGCCAGAGACAAGGTTATGCAGTCCATTGAAGCTCCTGCACCAACTCCCACCCAGCCGCCAGCAGTGGGAGATTTTACCCAGAGACAGAAAGGCCACCTCTGTCTTGTTTGGAGGTGAGTTAATGTCCCCTACGATGTGCCGCGGAAGAAGGTGACAGCTCTTTGATTTATCTCTCACTGACATTCCTCCCAATGGGTGACAAGGCAGCACCTAAATAGAGCTGAAGTGCATTCGGAGAAGCCCACTTGCATACGTATTTACTCAGGAAGCAGAAACTGCTCCGGACAAAGAAGAAACGATGCGACAGCAAAATGAATTGTTGAGAAGCTGAAAGGGTTTGGCCAAATCCACGGACAGAGGATGGATGCAGGACAAGCTGCCAGTTTGATTACTTATTTATCACATGACTAGATTCTCTTCAAGACAGCCTCAGTGAATAATAATATGGAAGATCAATTTTGAGCTTCTCTGCAAAACAAAAACAAAAGAAAAAAACCCCACCACCTTTAATTGGTATTTTATAAATAATGTTCCTTGATTATACCAGAATACAGATTTGAACCTCCAGTGCTATCTGAATTAGGAAAAATTAAATGTTTTTTTAATGCTTGTTTATACGGAGCACTAGGGTAACATTCTAAAGTGCCTTCAATTTTTATCTTTCCCTCTGACCTTGGAAATTGCATTTGTTTCCTCAAAGCTAACTTTTCCCTTTGACTTTCCTGCATGACCCCGGCAGATAAAATCGCTTTATACCTTCTCTTTCCCTTCTTTGTCTTGCTCACTACCTTGGATTTACTTCTTTGTCCCAAATAGAGGCCATCACAAGAAAAACTGAAGGACTCCTACCAGACTTGGTGAATATGTGGGTTATGTTCTGTGTGAACCAAAGGATGAAAATTAACGTCACTTTGCCTCACTTAAGGAAAGAACAAAGGGAGAAAAGGTAGTAAATCTTTAAAATGACCTCCCCTTTTGTTATCATGTCTCTTTTCTGGGAGGAAAAGGGGTCTTACGAGGTTGAAGGCTTTTCAGAGGAGTACAGCGGCCATCAGTAAAGCCAACGCAGCTTCTGCACTAAACTCTCTCCCTCAAGGGAGCAAAGAGGGATTTGAATTTTCAAGGAGGTTGAGCCCTCCATCTGCAACCACATCAAAGTGGGTCACAGATCCGCTCGAACAGATTTCACTGTCAAATAGGAAGCTGGCGCCAGGCCCAGCCCATGATGGAAACTTAATAGAATAGTTCTCATCCTGGAGTCTTTGGATCGCGTGGAGATGTTGGGGACATGAAAGCGGGCCACAGTGTTAAGTGGAAGAAAAAAATGTCATGTTTTGACAGCGAGTTAACTATCAGACAGCCTCTCCCACTGCCCGCTCATGAATATGTATATGTTTAAAGAGCAGTTGAGTGAGAAGTAATTACCTCCAGTACATTCCTCGGTTTTCTTAAAGTGTCTTCTTGAAACGCCAACTTCCTTTGGCATTTCACAGCTTTCCCCAACAGGCTGAGTGCCCAGGTCCTGAATTCCTGGAGCAATGCTGACTATTGGCATTGCTGTCATAGTCTTTTGTCCCGTGAATCTGATGTCTACCTCTTGGTCACTCAGCAGTGCCCTCAACTAGAAGCAGATTTGGTTAGGTGTAGTGGACTGTTAGAGTCCCATCCAGACCCCTGTGGTGGGCACACTCATCCCCAGCTGCTGTGAGGGTAGATGACCTATGGCTCCTGCTTCTTCTAGAGAACCAGCAGAAGTGGAGCCCTCTTGACAGCCCTGACCCAGGCATCCCACAGCCATGACTCACTGACACAGGAGAACAAAAGGCAGCCCCCTGGCCTCCAGTTGAGATCCATGCTGTGATACACACCCAGCTCCAAATCACCCCCACGCACTGCGGGGGGCGGGGGGCAGGTCAGGTGGAATCGTGCTCCAGCTAAGACCTTGTCCTTGCTTGGCTCTTCCCCTGCGTTGTGGCATGTACCTCATGTTCTTCCCCTCCCCCAGTCAATCCTGTGTGCCTTCACCCCTGTGTTAATCTCTGCTTCTAGGGAACGGGACCTAAGACATTTGAATATGCAGGGACCCAAAAGTCACCAACAAGGCACACTGACCAACAGAGAGAAAACTCATCTTCATTATCTTTGCAGAAAGGCTTTTGAACTTGAAAGCACAGAGCCTGACAATGAACATCTAGGGTGTTTTCTCATCACTTGGTGGGATTACAGATTGCAGCTGCAGCTCTGTTCACGTGGGGAATAAGTAACTTTCTCATAAGTAAACTCTTCTACCGGTAATGGCTATACAGTAATATGAGACTGAGTGGGTCAGGATTGGACATGGCTCGAGGATAGTGGCAAGGATAACAAACAGCCCAGGAGCTAAAAATGGGCATCTCCAACAGTGCTTGCACTATCTTGGGGAGTAGCTTCAGTAGTGGTCTGAGACCCTCAGAATGTACCCAGTCCCTGATATCTCTATGGAAATCTCCATAGTACCATTGCTTATGTTTGCATGATACATATGTTATACCTAAGGTAAAAATTCTGGCTTATGATAGCATTAGCAGAATCATTTAACATCACTTGAGTTATATGGTGAGTGTTAAATTTTATAGGTTCAGAAAAGTTTTTTTTTTAAATAAAGAGCATCTTCCAGAAACCTACAGAAAATATCATAATTAATGGTGAATCAAGAGAAGCATTATGAGCTATGTGCATTAATATGTCTTTGGTATTATTCAATATTGCACTAAGGGTCCTAGCCAGCTTTACAAGAAAAGAACAAATAAATAATAGGTATAAGACAAATAAATATTAGGTATAAATATTTGAAATGAATAATGTAGATGATACGATTGCCTACATAGAAAATCCAAGAGAATCCACCAGTAAACTTATTTGAACTAATATGTCAGTTCAGCAAGATGGACAGGTACAAAAGTCATGTACACAAATCAGGACCTCTCAGACTTCCAGTCCTTGAACAAATACCTAACTACAAGTTTAGGAATATTGGATAAACTCTAATGCAAATTGCTTTTAATGCATAGCTGAACCCACAAAGGAAAAAAGGAAGTATTTATATTCTGGAAGCAAATGGAGCTTGAAACTAGAGTGGTGAGAAAGTGAACTAATAGAATGTCTGATGGGGCAAAGGAGAGGTAGTGCAGGGAATCATTATGGGCCCAGGAACCTAGGTGCCTGGGTTTTCAGACCCACATGGGGAATGAGTAGGAAACTAGTCTGCAAAAGACAGGCAACTGGAATTAACATCACTACATATAGCTGTACCATCAAGATCTTGCCTTAAGTGAAAGAATGGATTCTGGAAGTCCACCTGCTACTGTAGGGATGGTTCTGGGTGGGGAAAAATTGTTTCCCCTCATAAATTCAATCATCCAGCCTGTTCCTTAGGTAGGTTTGCAGCCTATTTTATATTCACTATGTGGTCTAGAAAACTCCAAGATGAGAAACATAGTTAAAATTTGTCCCATGAAACTGACATCACTGGGACACTTGAAAAACACTTGAAAAACACAAGAGCAAAATGATCTTGGAGGGTGATCCAAGAGCAGGAGCTACGAGAAATTCCCACAGATAAAGCCTGGTGAAGATGAGCTCACAAACCAAAATTAAAACACTCATTCTAAAATATTCCTCCAAGAGTCAGGGTCAGCAACCCATAATAATCAGGAGGATTAGAACCCTGGAAACTACAGATAGAACGATCTGGAAAAGGCTCTAGAATAAGATATTAGAAATGAATAAAAACATAAAGGAATTAAATGCTTAAAAAATACTAGTTTAAGAAAAAAATTTAAAAATAGAAGCAAGTCAAACTCTTTGAAACTCTTCATCCGAGAGATAAAAACTAAAAATTTCTCGGAATTGGTAAAAGACACCAACCCTCAGATTCAGGAAGCCCAATAAATCCTGGGCAGAATAAAGGAAAATAAACCCATACCTAGATAAACCATATGAAATCCAGAACACCACAGGCAAAAAGCTTATCTTAATAGTGCCAGAGAGAAAAAACAATTACCTACAAAGGAACGGCAATTTGCCTTACAGCTGGCTTCTCAACTCCACCAATGGAAATCAAAAGTCCTTCAAATAGGAATAGTAGCTCCATATTGCTAAGAATGTAATTGCCATCTTAGAATTCTAAATTCAGCAAAGCCTATTCAAGAATGAGGTGGAATAAAAGCATTTTAAGATGAGGACTGAGAGAATTTCCCACTTTTAGCTCTATTAAAAAAGAAAATCCCATCTATAAAAAGGTCTGAGATTCAAAAAGGAATAGTAAGTAAAGAAATTTAAAAACAGGCTGTTAATCTAAACAAATTCAACTGTATAAAACAGAAATAATGACAAGGTTTGGATACAAAAATAAGGGCTAATTAAAATCCTAAAACTCTATCCAACAATGTAATATTATGTAAGAAGGGGGAGGGGTAATTGGCATTAAAATTTTTCTATTGTTTGGAAGGAGGATAGAGGCCCTAATTTTATATTTTACTTCTTTTCTTTTCTTCTCTCTTCTTTCTTTTTTATTTCTTCTTTTCCCTCCCTTTCCCCTTCCTCCATCTTTCAGAATTGAACTATTCTAGATTCTTCATTCATGGCTCATTATCATAATTGGTCCACGAGAGGCCCCTCTCTTGCAGGTATATGTATATACATTTGCATATATTCCCTTTTATTCCCCTTATTCCCTTCCACTCTCTTCCCCACCATAGATAACTACTGTACCATTTGATCTAACCTTAAATTTGCATGTGTCCTTATAAAATGACACTAGCGTCATTTTGTGTGTGTATTTATTTTAATTCACATACATGGTATAGTACATAGTGCTACAGACAGCTTGGTCCTACAATTAGCTGCCCAATCCAGAAACACTTTTGAGAGTGAACAGAAGTGCTCTTATTATTAATACTCCCAGAACAACAGGGAAACCCTGTTGGACCTATAGTCATCTTAACTGCAGACCTTGTTCTTTTACTTAGTTTTTTTTTCACTCGGTAGCATGTTTTTAAGATATAATAATGACAATGACAATAATATTACTTGCTATATAGAAAACATCTTTGCAATTCTGTAAGGTAGACATTGTTATTATCCCCATTTAATGGGTGCGTGAACTGAAGCACAGAGAGATTAAGCATATTGTACAAAGTCACACAACCAAAGAGGACTGAGTCAGTTTTGAACCTAAATTAGTCAGTCTGGCTCTGGAATCTCTGCTATTAACCATAAGACCATAGCTGCCTCTGAATACAAAGAGAATATTCTGAGGGCCTTTGGCAGGACTGGTTGCGTAGTGGTGAGCATAGCTGCCTTCCAACTGTTCTGAGGGTCTTAGTTCATAACTCAGTGGGAAGGTAGCTAACGTTTCTACATTGCATCTGATGTTTTATATGAGTTTTTGGTATATGGCATTTCATTTTCCAAGAATTTTTATTCAAAAATAAGGTTTGATTTCTATAAAATTCTTTTCTGAATTTTTGAGGAAACTAAACTTTTCCTTCTTTAGCCTGTCATTTTGAATTACACTGATAGATTTTTCAGAGGTTGTCTTATATTCCTAGAATGAACCTTAATCACGATATATTACTTTTTTTTTTTTAAGAAGATCTTGGGGGTAGGAGTTTATTAATTAATTAATTTATTTTTGCTGTGTTGGGTCTTCGTTTCTGTGTGAGGGCTTTCTCTAGTTGTGGCAAGCAGGGGCCACTCTTCATCACGGTGCACGGGCCTCTCACCATTGCGGCCTCTCTTGTTGCGGAGCACAGGCTCCAGAAGTGCAGGCTCAGCAGCTGTGGCTCATGGGCCTAGTTGCTCCGCGGCATGTGGGATCCCCCCAGATCAGGACTCGAACCCGTGTCCCTTGCATTAACAGGCAGATTCTCAACCACTGCGCCACCAGGGAAGCCCAATATATTACTTTTTAATACACTGTTGGATTCATTTAGCTGAATTAAGAAGTTTTGCCAAATGAGCCTATAATTTACTTTTCTTCTAATGTACTTATTCAGCTTTGAAATATAAGTTACAGACAGCCTCATAAAATTAATTGCACAGTTTTCTCTGTATTTTCTGGAACAACTTGTGTAAGGCAGGAATTTCCCAAAGATGTGGAAAAATCACATCAAACATCTGAGCCTGGAGGTTTGGGGGAGGGAAGTCTCATTGATTACCATTTCTATTTCTTTAATTTGTCTATTCCAGTTTCTGTTTCTTCTGGCACCGAAACTGCCATTTCATATTTTTCCAGAAATATGTCCTTTTTGGTCTTGGTTTTCAAAACTTATTAACATATTGTTGTTAATATTTTTATTATAACACATTTTATTATGAACTATACATACAAAGAAGACTATATGTAATGTATATGCACAGGCACACACACACACACACACATATGTATACAGTTGAAAAAAATAATAGTAAAATGAAGGCCCATATGTATGCATCACCCGTCTTAGGGCTGCTGTGTGCCCCCATCCCTCCCCTCCTGCCAATTCCATACCCCTATATCTCTTCCAGTGATTTAAGAGAGATTTATTCCAGGAATGTAAGATTGGTTTAACATTTGAAAATCAATCAGTAGAATTAACCATTTCAATAGAATAAAAACAAAAACAAAAATATATGATCATCTCAGTAGATGCAGGAAAAGCATTTGACGAAATTCAATTATCCATTCATGATTTTTCTAAACTCTTAGCAAAATAAGGATAAAATATTATTCCTCAATATAATAAAGGCCACTATGAAAAAAATCTATAGCCAAATTCATACTTAATTATGAAGGACTGAATCCTTTCTCCTTAGGCACAAGGTACAGATGTGTACTCTCACATCTTTTATTCAATGTAGTTCTCTGGTGACTCTCTGGGAGACTAGGTTATTTATGACACTGGTGATTCTGGTGTTTTTAGTGAGGAAGCTATGGGGATTGCAGCATTATATAGTTATGGTACCTGGTTGGTAATTGTTACGACTGGTCGCTGTTTATTGGTGTTGTGATTATGATGGAGATTACTCGTGGTAATTAAATAAAAGCTAAGGATGAAGGTAATAAGGAATGATAGGAAATATAGTTTGATAAGGGCTTTTTGGCTTGAGACTAGCATGGAGAGCTTTAATTGAATAAGGGATGTGGGTTTTTGTAAAATATTTTCTAGTCAGATTAAGTCTAAGAGGGAGGATGCTGACTTATTGATAGGTTTAGGTAGAGAGGTAAACGGTGCGTGACAGTGGGGAAATATCCTAAAAGACTAGAGAATTTGAGGGTATTTGAAGGGTAAATAAATTTTAAGTTTTGTGTGTTCAGATTAATTTCAAGTGCTAGTACAAAGTCCAGGATGGTCACTGGAAGGGCAGTTAATTTTAGGTACAGGGGACCGTTGTTGGGAGGATGTTGTTGGAGATAATAAACCTGGCAAAAACACTTCCAATTAATAGGCGTTTGATGGAGTTAATTAGGGGTGGGTTGTTTTCATTTACTGAGGTTAAGGGAGAGAAGTGAGGTTGTCCTAGTAGTGGGAAGAAGATAAGGCAAGCACTATAGATAGCTGTGAGGGAAGTGGCAACTAGAATTATTAGCAGGGCTCAGGCATTGGTATAAGACGTGTTAGCAGTTTCAGCGATCAGGTCTTTAGAATAGAAGCCGGTGAGGAAAGGCATTCCTGTCAGTGCTAAACTTCCAATAACAAGGGCTGTTGTGGTGAAAGGTACAGCTTTGAATAGGCCTCCTATTTTTCGAATACTTTGTTCATCGTTCAGGCTGTGAATAATAGATCCGGAGCATATGCATAGCATGGCCTTAAAAACAAGCATGTGTGCAGTTGTGTAAGAATGCTAGATAGGGTTGGTTGGTGCCAATTGTTACCATTATTCGGCCTAATGGCTTAAAGTGGAGAAAGCGACAATTTTTTTAATGTTGTTTCAGGTGAGGGTACCTATTGCTGTGAATAGGGTGGTAAGGGATCCTAAGCATAGTGCTATTGTTTGAATAAGTTTGTTGTTTTCTGTTAAAGGGTAAAATAAAATAAGCAAGAAGATTCCTGCTACAACTATTGTGCTTGAGCGGAGTAAGGCTGAGACAGGAGTAGGGCCTTCTATTGCTGACGGGATTTAGGGGTGAAGTCCAAATTGGGCTGATTTTCCAGCTGCAGCTAGTATGAGTCCTATGAGGGGGAGATTTGAGTGATTTAAGTTGAGTATAAAAATTTGTTGCAGGTCTCATGCGTTTAGGTTAAACAGTAATCATGCTATTGGTACAATAAGTTCAGTATCCCCGATGCGGTTATATAGGATTGCCTGGAGAGCGGCCGTGGTTTGCGTCTGCTCTCCCGTATCACCACCCAATGAGCAGGAAAGATATAATTCCGACTCCCTCTCACCCAATAAATAGTTGGAAGAGGTTGTTGGCAGTAACAAGAATTAGCATGGTGATGAGGAAGAGGAGGAGATATTTGAAGAACCAGTTAATGTAGGGATCGGAGTGTGTGTATTATATTGAGAACTCCATAATGGACCACGTGACAAATAACGCTACTGGTACGAATATTATTGAGAAGTAATCTATTTTGAAGCTAAGTGTTAATTTAAGGGTTTGAATGGTGATCCAATGTCAGTTTGAAATAACTATTTCTTGGCCTGTGTGGACAAATAGTATTGTTAGAATTAGGCTGGTAATGAAAGCATATGAGACAGTATTTTTCACATATGATAAATATTTGTCGCTTTTGTAAAGATCTGTATTAGTTATTATAATTGGGATTGTTAGTATAAGCAGTGTGACCAGAGTGAAAGAGGAAAATAGGTTTATTACTTTTACTTGGAGTTGCACCAGTTTTTTGTTTCCTAAGACCAACGGATAACTACTATCCTGTAAAAGCTTGAAAAAGCCATACTGTTAGGCACGGGAGCATGAATTAGCACTTTTTGCATACTTTCTCAGTAAATAAGAAGTTTCAGTCTTCTGTTACTAGAATCACAATCCAGTGTTTTTTTTTTTAAAACTATATTTACAATACAGAGGGCCTAGGATGGTTTTGGGGTTTAGTGACAAGAGTAGGAGGGGTAAAATACGAAGGGCTCTAAGGGTATTTTCTCGTGTGAAAGAGGGTGTAATGTTAATATGGTGTGTGTATTTACTGCATTGTGCTGTAATTAATATAGAGAGAGAGTATAAGGCTGTAATTACAATGTCGGCTCCTATTAAGATAATGGTAAATTTTGATCATAAGAGAGACGATATAAACAGCTCTCCGACCAGATTAATAGCTGGGGGTAAAGCTAAGTTGGTTAGACTCGCTAACAGTCACCAAGTGGCTATTAGTGGGAGGAAGGTTTGTAGGCCTTGGGCTAAGATTATCGTTCAGCTAATGGATTCGCTTGTAATTTGAGTTTGCTAGGCGGAATAGTAGAGATGATGTGAGGCCGTGGGAGATTATTAAAGCGGTGGCTCCTATGTAATTTCAAGGCGTCTGGATAAGATTAGCTGCAGTGACAAGTGCTCTATGGCTGATGGAAGAATATGCGATAAGTGATTTTAGGTCTGTTTGGTGCAGACAGATTGAACTGGTTATGATTATTCCTCATAGCGAAAGCATAAGAAAGGGGTATGCTATGAATTCTGTCAGTGGGTTAAGTATTGCTGTAATTCGGAGTATGCCGTAGCCCCCAAGTTTTAGTAATACGGCTGCAAGGACTATAGAGCCTGCGATGGGGACTTCTACATGTGTTTTGGGTAGTCAAAGGTGGAGGCCATAGAGGGGTATTTGTACCATAAAAGCTATTATGCAGGCTAGTCATATGAAGACATTAGATCAGGAATTGGGTAATGCTTGGGTTCAATATTGGAGTACTAAGAAATTTAGAGATCCCGTAGTGATTTGGATATATACTAATGCTACTAGAAGTGGGAGTGACACGACTAGTGTGTAGAATAAAAAGTAGAGTCCTGCATTAAGGCGTTCTGTCTGGTTACCCTGTCGAGTGATGATAATGAGTGTAGGAACTAGTGTAGCCTCAAATATAATGTAAAATAAAATTAGTTCTGTGGCGGTGTTAGGATTAAAAATGTTTGTAATGTGATTACTATAGTGATGCGTAGTTTTTTTCGAGTCAGTGACTCTTTGAGCAGGAGAGATTGGCTGGCTATTAATATTAGTGGTATGAATCATATTTTAAGATCAATAGCAGTGTAGATGAATCAGAAAAGAACATTAATGAGAAATTAAGGCTGTTATCATTAAACTGATTAAGGAGAAGCTAGCTTGTGAGGCTAATTTAGTAGGCTATGGGCTGTAGCATTAATTCAAATTATATTATTTTTTGATAATCAAGTCAGGGGTATTAATATAATCAAAGGGACAATAAATTTTAGCATTGGAGGAGGTTAAGGTTTTGTATGTAATCAGTGGCGTATGTGTTTGATACTATTACTAGTAAGGATAATCCGAGTGTGGCCTCACAGGCTGTGAACACTAACAGGATGATGGGTATTATGCTGGCTAAGGTGAAGTGTGAATTTGGGATCATTAGGGTTGCCATGACGAATAACGATAATGTTATGCCTTCTAGACATAATAATGAGGATATTAAGTGGGATTGATATATTAGCAGTCCTACAAGAGATACTATGAAAGCTATAATAATATTTATATATACTAAAGGCACTTGGTAATTATGAATTTAGTCATAATCTAATGAGTCGACATCATCTGTTTCATTTTAAACTAAATACCGTATTCAGTTCATTCTAGTCCCTTTTGAGTTCATTCATAGGCCAGGCTAGTTGCCAATAATGAGATTAGGAGCACGGCTATGGTGAGTATTGTTTTTAGATTATTTGTTCGAGTTGCTCAGGGGAGGGGCAGTAGGAGGGCAATTTCTAGGTCAAAGAGAAGACATGTGATTGCTACTAGGAAGAATTTTATAGAAAAAGGCAAGCAGGCTGATCCTATGGGGTCAAATCCACATTCATGAGGACTTGTTTTTTCTGTATAAATATTCAACTGGGGGAGTCAGAAAGCGATGAGTACGAGCAATGAGGCTAGTGCTGTGTTTGTCAATAGGGCCAGTATTAAGTTTATTATTCTTTTTCGGGCTACACCAAAGCTAACTGATTGGAAGTCAATTGTACTAATTAATACTAAAAGAATTATGAGCCTCATCAATGGATAGATACGTAAAGGAAGAGTCATACAACATCTACAAGATGCCAGCATCAAGCAGCGGCCTCAAAGCCGAAGTGATGGTTGGATGTGCAGTGATATTTTAATTGGCGTAGGAAACAGATAACGAGGAAGGTGGACCCAATAATTACGTGCAGTCAGTGGAATCCTGTGTCTATGAAGAAGGTTGATCCGTATACTCTGTCTGAAATTGTAAAGGATGCTTCATAGTACTCTGAGGCTTGTAGGAGTGTAAGATATACGCCTAGGGTGATTGTAATAAAAAGGGCTTGGGGTATATGCTTGCGGTTCCCCTCCATAAGGCTGTGGTGGGCTCGAGTAGTGGACTCGCCAGAAGCTCGTAGCACGGAAGTGTTGAGGAGCAGTACTTCTAGTGGACTTAGAGGGCGAAGCCTGTTGGCGGCCAGCACCCGCCTAATTCAGGTATAGGGGCGAGGCTTGAGTGGTAGATGGCTCAAAATAAGCCAATAAAATAGAGGACTTCTGAGATAATAAGTTGGATGATCCCATATTGAAGTCCTTTTTGAACGATTGGTACGTAATGGCCTTGGAAGGTGCTCTCTCAAATGACATCTCGTCATCACTAATATATTGTTAGAGAGTTAGTAGGCCAAATAGTAGTAATATTATCGAGTTGAAGTGGAATCACATGATTAGGCCCAATGTTATTAAGAGGACTGAAAGGGCTCTGTGAGAGGTCAAGGACTGGGGTTTACTATATGGTATGCATGGGTCTGGTGGGTCATTATGTATTATCATGTAGGTAAAGGCTTACTAGGAGAGTAAAAACATAGGCTTGAATTATTAGCGATGGCAAATTCGAGGACAGTAAGTAGGATAAGAATGATGAACGTAATAAAAGCTGTAGCAGTACTGATGCTTGTTGGTGCTAGAGTTGTCCCTCCAATTAGATGGATCAACAAGTGCCCTGCTGTAATATTGGCTGTCAATCGCATGGCTAATGCTACTGGTTGGATAACTAGGCTGATAGTCTCGGTAAGGTGAGACTCGGTAAGGATGAGGTGGGGGTGGGGGGTGTTCCTTATGGTAGGAAGTGAGCCAATGATGCTTTTGTTTTGTTATGGAAACCTGTAATCATGGTGTGGGCTCACTAGGGAACTGCCATTCCTAAATTCATTGAGAGCTGTGTGGTGGGTGTGAGTGAGTGGGGCAGCAGCCCTAGAAGGTTAGTTGACCCAGTAAATAGAATAAGTGACATTAGTATTAATGATCAAGTCTGCCCCTTGTGATTGTGGGTGCTTATTATTTGTTTGGATGTGAGTTGGACTAGTCGTTGTTGAAGAGAGATTATGCGATTATTAATTAGTTGATTTGATGTTGGAAATAAAATACTTGGAAATAAAATAATTAAAATGACTACAGGGAGGCCAATTATTGTTGGGGCAATGAAAGAGGCAAATAGATTTTCGTTCATTTTGTTTCTCAAGGGGTAGATTGTTTTTGTACTTTGGTGTGTGTTGATTCGGGGTTAGAGTAATGAGTGTATTTTGAGATTTTTAGTTGAAATATAATAAACAGTGATAGAAACATAGATAAAATGGTAATGAATCATGTTGATGTATCTAACTGTGGCATACCATTAAGGAGAGTCTTAGCTCTCAGTCTTTAATTTAAAAAGTAACGCTACTTAGCTTCTTAATGAGCTTATAATATTGATGGGGATCATCTTTCCAAGTATTTTAACGGTACTAGTTCGAGGACAATAGTCATGAAACTGTGGTTTGACCCACAAATCTCTGAACACTGTCCATAACACAAAGCTGGTCATGTTGATATTAGGGTTGTTTGGTTTAGGCATCCTGGGATTGCGTCTGTTTTTAGGCCTAAGGAAGGTATGGCTCATGAGTGCAATACATCTTTGGAGGAAATTAGAATTCGGATTGTTACCTCTATGGGTAATACTACTCAATTGTCTACTTCTAGCAGTCGTAATTCCCCTGGTTTTAAGTCTGATGTTGGGATTATACAGGAGTCGAAACTTAAATCTTCATAGTCAGCATACTCATAACTTCAATACCACTGGTAACCTATAGTTTTTAAGGTAAGGGATGGATTATTAATCTCATCCATCATGCAGAGGATTCGTAATGATGGCAGGGCAATTAAAATCAAAATAATGGCTGGTAAAACCGTTCAAATGGTTTCTATTTCTTGTGCGTCTATTGTGCTGGTATGTGTTAGCTTAGTTGCTAACACTAGTGAAATAATATAAAGAACCAGAGAACTAATTAAAAAGACAATTATTAGTGTGTGGTGTGAAAGTGTGGTAATTCTTCCATGATGGGCGATGTTGCATCTTGAAATCCTAGTTGGAAAGGGTATGCCATAGAGATATAGAGGATTTCCACCTGTGATTTAACTCTGACAAAACTACATAAATTTTTACTAATACCTCGTTTATAGAGAAAGAGATAATGGTTATGGTGTTGGTTTGAAACCAGTAAAAGAGGGTTCAATTCCTTCCTTTCTTGATTATTTTATATTGACGTTAAGTCGGTTCTTCAAATGTGTGATATAGTGGAGGACATCCATTTAACCACTCTAAATTTGTAGTAGTAAGTTCTACTGTTAGGACTTCTCATTTGGATGTGAATGCCTCTTAGATAATGAAAATTATCAATATGACTACTGTTATGAGCCTATTGATGAAATAGTATTTCATGTCGTATAGGCATCTGGGTAGTTGGAGTATTGTCGAGGTATGCCAGATAGACCTAAGAAATGTTGGGGGAAGAAGGTCATGTTGACGCCTACAAATATGATTACAAAGGGAATTTTTGCTTATGTTGAGTTGAGTGTATATCCTGACAATAGTGGGAAACAGTGCACAGACCCTCCTGTGATAGCGAAGACAGCTGCTATTGAGAGTACATAGTGAAAATGCAACTATGTAGTTGGTATCATGAAGAACAATATTTAATGATGAGTTAGCTAGGATAATACCTGTTAACCCACCAACTGTGAAAAGGAAGAGGAAACCTAGGGCCCACATCATGGCTGGGAACAATTTACTATTGTCCTCGTGAAGTGTTGCTAGTCAACTAAACACTTTTACCCCTGTTGGGATAGCAATAATTACAGTGACTGTTGTAAAATATGCTCGTGTGTCAACATCTATACCTACTGTGGGTGTGAGACAGGGGAAGGGTTATCCATTTGTGATAGTGGATAAGAAAACCAAAACTTTAAAGCATCATTGTTTGGGGATCTTTAGCCATAAAAAAAAGTATCAAAATGTCCTAGAATTAAAACTGCTTCATGAAGACAGTGGTGTTGCTCCCAAAGGAAACAAAATAAATGTGTCCCTCTATCAAGTGTTACTTGGGTGTTCTGTCTGAAACATGGGAGATCAGGAGCCTATTCAGGAAGCAAGGGAACTCCTTTGGGGAATGTGATGGGTTTTCCAACCTTAAGTCCAGACTTCTCTGAAGGAGGTAAGGCCAAAATCACAATGGGAAGTAAGGGTGGGGGCTGGGCAGAGTGGAGCTGGGCATTCCTAGAGGGACAGTGTGAATAACCCAACTAGTCTAAAATATAGGTGTTTTTTTTTTTCCCCTTGGGGAGGAGGCAGATTTAAAGACTTTTCTCTGGGTTGTGTTTAGATATTAAAGGGAGTGACTAAAAGGAAACAGTGTCACCTTTGAGGGTGTTTCCTCCCAGAAAGTTGGGATCAGCAGCACAAATTGACATGAAAAGACTATTTCTATTCACTTTAAAAATGGTAAATGAGAAACTGTAAAAGCCATGGAGCAAAGAGAATTGTTAAAAGGTGGGAGTCTGAGGTGCAAAGATTTGAGACGTACATTTCTTATTTTATTTTTAACATCTTTATTGGAGTATAATTGGAGTTTTACAGTGGTGTGTTAGCTTCTGCTTTATAACAAAGTGTATCAGCTATACATATACATATATCACCATATCTCCTCCCTCTTACATCTCCCTCCCACCCTCCCTATCCCACCGCTCTAGGTGGTCAAAAAGCACCGAGCTGATCTCCCTCTGCTATGCAGCTGCTTCCCACTACCTATCGATTTTACATTTGGTAGTGTATATATGTCCATGCCACTCTCTTACTTTATCCCAGTTTACCCTTCCCCCTCTCCGTGTCCACAAGTCCATTCTGTAGTAGGTCTGCGTCTTTATTCCCATCCTGCCCCTAGGTTCTTCATGACCTTTCTTTTTTTTTTTTAGATTCCATATATATGTGTTAGCATACAGTATTTGTTTTTCTCTTTGTGACTTACTTCACTCTGTATGACAGACTCTAGGTCCATCCACCTCACTACAAATAACTCAATTCCGTTTATTTTTATGGCTGAGTAATATTCCATTGTATATGTGTGCCACATCTTCTTTATCCATTCATCTGTTGATAGACACTTAGGTTGCTTCCATGTCCTGGCTATTGTAAATAGAGCTGCAATGAACATTGTGGTACATGACTCTTTTTGAATTTTGGTTTTCTCAGGGTATATGCCCAATAGTGGGATTGCTGGGTCATATGGTAGTTCTGTTTTTAGATTTTTAAGGAAACTCCATACCGTTCTCCATAGTGGCTGTATCAGTTTACATTCCCACAAACAGTGCAAGAGGGTTCCCTTTTCTCCACACCCTCTCCAGCATTTATTGTTTGTAGATTTTTTGTTGATGGCCATTCTGATTGGTGTGAGATGATACCTCATTGTAGTTTTGATTTGCATTTCTCTAATGATTAGTGATGTTGAGCATGCTTTCATGTGTTTGTTGGCAATCTGTATATCTTCTTTGGAGAAATGTCTATTTAGGTCTTCTGCCCATTTCTGGATTGGGTTGTTTGTTTTTTTGATATTGAGCTGCATGAGCTGCTTGTGAATTTTGGATATTAATCCTTTGTCTGTTGCTTCATTTGCAAATATTTTCTCCCATTCTGAGAGTTGTCTTTTTGTCTTGTTTATGGTTTCCTCAGCTGTGCAAAAGTGTTTAAGTTTCATTAGGTCTTATTAGTTTATTTTTGTTTTTATTTCCGTTTCTCTAGAAGGTGGGTCAAAAAGGATCTTGCTGTGATTTATGTCATAGTGTTCTGCCTATGTTTTCCTCTAAGAGTTTTATAGTGTCTGGCCTTACATTTAGGTCTTTAATCCATTTTGAGTTTATTTTTGTGTATGGTGTTAGGAAATATTCTAATTTCATTCTTTTACATGTAGCTGTCCAGTTTTCCCAGCACCACGTATTGAAGAGGCTGTCTTTTCTCCATTGTATATTCTTGCCTCCTTTATCAAAATAGGGTGACCATATGTGTGTGGGTTTATCTGTGGGCTTTCTATCCTGTTCCATTGATCTATCTTTCTGTTTTTGTGCCAGTACCATACTGTCTTGATTACTGTAGCTTTGTAGTATAGTCTGAAGTCAGGGAGTCTGATTCCTCCAGCTCCATTTTTCTTTCACAAGATTGCTTTGGCTATTAGGGGTCTTTTAGGTTTCCATACAAATTGTGCAATTTTTTTTCTAGTTCTGTGAAAAATGCCAGTCGTAGTTTGATAGGGATTGCATTGAATCTGTAGATTGCTTTGGGTAGTATAGTCATTTTCACAATGCTGATTCTTCCAATCCAAGAACATGGTATATCTCTCCATCCGTTTGTATCATCTTTAATTTCTTTCATCAGTGTGTTATAGTTTTCTGCATACACGTCTTTTGTCACCTTAGGTAGTTTTATTCCTAGGTATTCTATTCTTTTTGTTGCAATGGTAAATGGGAGTGTTTCCTTAATTTCTCTTTCAGATTTTTCATCATTAGTGTATAGGAATGCAAGAGATTTCTGTGCATTAATTTTGTATCCTGCTACTTTACCAAATTCATTGATTAGCTCTAGCAGTTGTCTGGTAACATCTTTAGGATTCTCTATGTATAGTATCATGTCATTTGCAAACAGTGACAGTTTTACTTCTTCTTTTCCTATTTTGATTCCTTTTTTTAATTTTTCTTCTCTGATTGCTGTGGCTAACACTTCCAAAACTATGTTGCATAATAGTGGTGAGAGTGGGCAACCTCGTCTTGTTCCTGATCTTAGTGGAAATGGTTTCAGTTTTTCACCATTGAGAACAATTTTGGCTGTGGGTTTGTCATATATGGCCTTTATTATGTTGAAGTAAGTTTCCCTCTATGCCTATTTCTGGAAGATTTTTATCATAAATCTGTGTTGAATTTTGTCAGAAGCTTTTTCTGCATCTACTGAGATTATCATATGGTTTTTATCCTTCAATTTGTTAATATGGTGTATCACATTGATTGGTATGCATATATTGAAGAATTCTTGCATTCCTTGGATAAACCCCACTTGATGATGGTGTATAATCCTTTTAATGTGCTGTTGGTTTCTGTTTTCTAGTATTTTGTTGAGGATTTTTGCATCTATGTTCATCAGTGATATTGGCCTGTAGTTTTCTTTCTTTGCGACATCTTTGTCTGGTTTTGGTGTCAGGGTGATGGTGGCCTCGTAGAATGAGCTTGGGAGTGTTCTTCACTCTGCTATATTTTGGAAGAGTTTGAGAAGGACAGGTGTTAGGTCTTCTCTAAATGTTTGATAGAATTTGCCTGTGAAATCCTCTGGTCCTGGGCTTCTGTTTGTTGGAAGATTTTTAATCACAGTATCAATTTCAGTGCTTGTGATTGTTCAGTTTATATTTTCTATTTCTTCCTGGTTCAGTCTCAGAAGGTTGTGCTTTTCTAAGAATGTATCCATTTCTTCCAGGTTGTCCATTTTATTGGCATAGAGTTGCTTGTAGTAATCTCTCATGATCCTTTGTATTTCTGCAGTATCAGTTGTTACTTCTTTTTCATTTCTAATTCTTTTTATTTGAGTCTTTTCCCTTTTTTTTTTTGAGGAGTTTGGCTAATGGTTTATCAATTTTGTTTATCTTCTCAAAGAAGCAGCTTTTAGTTTTATTGATCTTTGCTATTCTTTCCTTCCTTTCTTTTTCATTTATTTCTGATCTAATTTTTATGATTTCTTTCCTTCTGCTAACTTTGGGGTTTTTTTGTTCTTCTTTCTCTGATTGCTTTAGGTGTAAGGTATTTTTGTTCTTCTTTCTCTGATTGCTTTAGGTGTAAGGTTAGATTGTTTATTTGAGATTTTTCTTCTTTCTTGAGGTAGGATTGTATTGCTATAAACTTCCCTCTTAGAACTGCTTTTGCTGCATCCATAGGTTTTGCGCCATCGTGTGTTCATTGTCATTTTTTTCTAGGTTTTTTTTTTTATTTCCTCTTTGATTTCTTAGTGATCTCTTGGGTATTTAGTAGTGTATTGCTTAGCCTCCATGTGTATGTATTTTTTACAGTTTTCTTCCTGTAATTCATATCTAGTCTCGTAGCATTGTGGTCAGAAAAGGTACTTGATACGATTTCAATTTCTTAAATTTACCAAGACTTGATTTGTGACCCAAAATATGATCTATCCTGGAGAATGTTCCATGAGCACTTGAGAAGAAAGTGTATTCTGTTGGTTTTGGATGGAATGTCCTATAAATATCAATTAAGTTCATCTTGTTTAATGTGTCATTTAAAGCTTGTGTTTCCTTATTTATTTTCATTTTGGGTGATCTGTTCATTGGTGAAAGTGGGGTGTTGAAGTCCCCTCGTATTATTGTGTTACTGTTACTTTCCCCTTTTATGAATGTTAGCATTTGCCTTACGTATTGAGGTGCTCCTATGTTGGGTGCATAAATATTTACAATTGTTATATCTTCTTGGATTGATCCCTTGATCATTATGTAGTGTCCTTCTTTGTCTCTGGTAATAGTCTTTATTTTAAAGTCCATTTTGTCTGATAGGAGAATTGCTACTCCAGCTTTCTTTTGATTTCCATTTGCATGGAATATCTTTTTCCATCCCCTCACTTTCCATCTGTGTGTGTCCCTAGGTCTGAAATGTGTCTCTTGTAGACAGCATATATATGAGTCTTGTGTTTGTATCCATTCAGCTAGTGTATGTCTTTTGGTTGGAGCATTTAATCCATTTACATTTAAGGTAATTATCAATATGTGTCTTCCTATTACCATTTTCTTAATTGTTTTGCATTTGTTATTGTAGGTCTTTTCCTTCTCTTGTGTTTCCTGCCTAGAGAAATTCCTTTAGCATTTGTTGTAAAGCTGGTTTGGTGGTGCTGAATTCTCCATCGAATCTGAATGAGATCCTTCCTGGGTAGAGTAATCTTGGTTGTAAGTTTTTCTCTGTCATCACTTTAAATATGTCCTGCCACACCCTTCTGGCTTGCAGAGTTTTTGCTGAAAGATCAGCTGTTAACCTTATGGAGATTCCCTTGTATTTTATTTGTTGCTTTTCCCTTGCTGCTTTTAATTTTTTTTCTTTGTATTTAATCTTTGATAGTTTGATTAATATGTGTCTTGGCATGTTTCTCCTCGGATTTATCCTGTATGGGACTCTCCATGCTTCCTGGACTTGATTATCTGTTTCCTTTCCCATATTAGGGAAGTTTTCAACTACAATCTCTTCAAATATTTTCTCAGTCCCTTTCCTTTTCTCTTCTTCTTCTGGGACCCCTATTATTCAAATGTTGGTGCATTTAATGTTGTCCCAGAGGTCTCTGAGACTGTCCTCAATTCTTTTCATTCTTTTTTCCTTATTCTGCTCTGCAATAGTTATTTCCACTATTTTATCTTCCAGGTCACTTATCCATTCTTCTGCCTCAGTTATTCTGCTATTGATTCCTTCTAGAGAATTTTAAATTTCATTTATTGCATTGTTCTTCATTGTTTGTTTGCTCTTTATTTCTTCTAGGTCCTTGTTAAACGTTTCTTGTATTTTTTTCCATTCTATTTCCAAGATTTTGGATCATCCTTTCTGTCATTATTCTGGATTCTTTTTCAGGTAGCCTGCCTATTTCCTCTTCATTCGTTTGGTCTGGTGTGATTTTACTTTGCTCCTTCATCTGCTGCGTATTTCTCTGTCTTCTCATTTTGTTTAACTTACTGTGTTTGGGGTCTCTTTTTTGCAGGCTGCAGGTTCGTGGTTCCCATTGTTTTTGGTGTCTGCCCCTAGTGGGTAAGGTTGGTTCAGTGGGTTGTGCAGGCTTCCTGGTGGAGGGGACTGCTGCTTGTGTTCTGGTGGATGAGGCTGGATCTTGTCTTTCTGGTAGACAGGACCGTGTCTGCTGGTGTGTTTTGGGGTGTCTATGACCTTATTATGATTTTAGGCAGCCTCTCTGCTAATGGGCGGGGTCGTGTTCCTGTCTTGCTAGTTGTTTGGTATCGAGTGTCCAGCACTGGAGCTTGCTGTTCTTTGAGTGGAGCTGGGTCTTAGCGTTGAGATGGAGACCTCTGGGAGAGCTCTCGCCAATTGATATTACATGGGGCCAGGAGGTCTCTGGTGGTACAATATCCTGAACTCAGCTCTCCCACCTCAGAGGCTCAGGCCTGACACCTGGCCAGAGGATCAAGACCTTTTGAGCCACACAGCTCAGAAGAAAAGGGAGGAAAAAAAGAATAAATAAATAAAAATAAAATTTTTTAAATAAAAAATAAAAATATTATTTTTAAAAATCCATAATAAACAAAAAAAGAAGAGAGCAGCCAAACCAATAAACAAATTCACCAATGATAACAAGCATAAAAATCAGAAACTAGTCAGTCACATACAGCGAACCCCAAGTCTACAGTTTTTCCCAAAGTCCACTGCCTCAATTTTGGTAAGGTTCATTGTCTATCCTGGTATTCCACAGATGTAGGTTACCTCAAGTTAATTGTGGGGATTTAATCTGCTGCTCCTGAGGCTGCATGGAGAAATTTCCCTTTCTCTTTTGTGTTCGCACAGCTCCTGGGGTTCAGCTTTGGGTCTGGTCCTGCCTCTGCATGTAGGTTGCCCTCTGGCATCTTTTGGAAAGTCTGAGGTCTTCTGCCAGTGTTCAGTAGGTGTTCTGTAGGAGTTGTTCCACATGTAGATGTATTTTTGATGTATTTGTGGAGAGGAAGGTGATCTCCACGTCTTACTCCTCTGCCATCTTGATGGTCCTCGATGAGATGTACATTTCTATGCATTCTTACTTTACATATATTAGAATTACTACTTTGGAAGGAGTTCAGTGGAGGAAATACTTCACATTAAGTACAAAGACGCCACTCTGTACAAATAGCATATGAAATGTTTTTAAATTTTTATTTAGAAATCCTAACTAGTAAAATCACAAAACTACAAAGTGTTTGAGCTATAATCTAAGTGCAGAAACTAACTACTTAAAATGTCAAGGAATAAAATTCCAAACAATTTTTCATTAAAAAGTAAATCTGCTTCTTAAGACATTTAAAAATGATATAAATGAAAGGACACACAAAAAGTTTGGGAATAAGGTAAAACTACACTTAGAGGGAAAACCAAAGCCTTAAATCTGTTCCTCTGAAAAGAAAGAAAAAGGATGACTCTTTCTGCCATCCAGAGCTGTAAGCCACCACTCAGGACCCACTGACCATGGGTCAGATGAGGGTGTCCTTAGCTGAGGTCGGTAACTCACCAGCTCTGAGGTGGTTGGCAGGGTGCTCTGACCTCAGACACTTTGTAGAACCCAGGCAGTGACTGTACATCTCTTCTTTGGTGCCTGAGGCTTTTATAGACCTTTCTAATCATTTCTTCCCTCTTCCAACAACTAACTTCCAATTGGAAAGTGATACCTGATTAGATACCAGAATATCCAGCAGGTTAATTCTGATACTTATTATCTTTCTCCAGATTGATTGAATCAGATTTTCATTTCAGGAAAGAGAAATACTTAGGTTGGAGGGGAAGTCAAAACACATTCCTGGATTCACTCCACAAACATTGATTGAGTTTTACTAATACAGACAGTTGTAGCCCTGGGTGTGATCAGGGAAGGGACTCATCTCTTCCTGACATTGGACAGAAAAAACAAAACCTGAAAGCATCATTGTTGGGGGACCTTTGGCCATATCAATATTATCAAAACGTTCTAGAAATAAAACATCTTCACAGGGACAGTGGTGCTACCCCAAAGAAAACAAAATAAACTTCTCCGTGTATCAAGTTGTCACTCAAGTGTTATGTTGGAATCATAGCAGATAGCGAGCCTATTCTGGGAGCAAGGGCAGTGCTTTTGGGGATGTGGTTGGTCCTCCTGGCTTAAGTCATGGCTTCTCTGATGAAGAGCAGTTCAAAATCACAGTGAGAGTGGTGGTACAGTGGTTAAAAATCTGCCTTCCAATGCAGGGGACACAGGTTCGATCCCTGGTTGGGGAACTAAGATCCCCCATGCTGCAGGGCAACTACACCCACGTGCCACAACTACTGAGCCCATGCATCACATCTACAGAGCCCACGCACTCTGGAGCCTGCAAGCTAAAACTAGAGAGCCTGCGTGCCACAACTACTAAGCCCGTGCGCTCTGGAGCCTGTGCACCACAATGAAAGATTCCACCTGCCACAACTAAGACCCAACGCAGCCCCCCCAAAAAAAAAATCACAGTGAGAAATGAGAGTGGGGTAATGCAGCGTGGAGCTGGGCATTCCTAAAGGGATCCTGTGAATGACTCAAGACAGTGTAAAATATGAGTATATTGTTTCTCAAATATGATTATATTGTTTCCCAGGAGGGAGATTAAAAGATTTTTCTCTGGGTGGAGTTTAGAAACTAAATGGCTGGGCTAAGAGGAGACCGTGTCACCTTTGAGGGTGTTTCCTCCCAGAAAGATAGTATCAGACGAGCAAAATCATTTGAAAGACTAAACCTGAGAATGTGAGCAGAGGGAGAGAGGTGACCAGCCCTGCAAAGTGAGACATTCCCAAGTCTGAGAACCACTAATGGAGGTGCTGTGGGCTCTTTGGGAACTTGGACCAGGGGGAGAAATAAACATGTATCAGTCACACATAACCCTGTCCTCATCATGGCAGCTGCTACCAGAAGTTATCTTCCAGGTTTTTCCCACAGAGGATGCTTCTCAGAGGGCAAATAACACCAGCCATTTTCCAGGGGCCTTGGATGTGGAACCAAAATCCAATTGGCCCCTTTCCAAGTGTATTTTGATAATTACTCTTTTCTCAAACTTGGGTAGATTCAGTACAGATATTGATCAAGGTGACGCCATTAGGCACAGAAATAGAATTCTGTTTCCCCTTCATATTAAGCACTGTTCACAAATACCAACACTTTTCCCACACAAAATTTAGAAGTTATATTTGCTGTTTAATGGTCTGCCATGTTCAGGGATGTCCCCCACCCTGGACTGGATCACATGGAGATTTTTTGAAGTTCAGGACCCTAAGAAAGTAAGACCCTCCCTCTATCCCCAGGATTTATTATGCTTCTCTCTCCCCGCTCTGTTCAATGTGATGCCCAAACGATTTTTATATACCACTGGTCACCAAGACTAGGATTCTTTGAAGAGTATTTGCCATCTTGATAGCTTTCTGGAAGATTCCTTCCACCACATTACTAACCCTTGTAGAGCCTTTGTGTAAAATTGGGTTAAACTGAATTGCACTCAATAGACATTTTAACTCCCAGGCCACCAAACACCTTTATTAATAAGCTGCAATAGAGTGAGATTAGTAACAATGATAATCATCAACATCTCTGTTTATTGAACACAAACTGGGTGAGCAATGGTGCCAGTACATTTTTTTAACACTACCTCAAATAACCTTCACAGAAAATGTAAAGTTCTCTGCTTTTTTCCCAATTGTTAGGTTGGTGGATTCGGGGATGGCCTTGGGAGAGGAACCTGCCCACTTCCACCCAGTGAATAACTGGTAGATTCCCTCAGGTGAGGGGTTCAGAAGGTCACCGGAATTGTCAGACAACCTAAGTGTTAGGAAGGACTGACAGATAGACTTCACATGATGTCACTGGAAATGGGGAAACTGCAGACTCCAAGCTGGGGATGTTTCTATGGGATCCCAGCTTCCATGAGATCCAACTAGGTAAGAAGGATCAAAGTGTTAGAATGTTCTAGAAGTTATAAAAGCCCAGCAACCTCCCTTCCCCCTGAGGGTGGGGACCACCTCTGTCCTCCTTCACTGAGAGCCTGTTTGCTCTGAGGACACACTGTGTTTCTAGGAGGAGGGAGCACGTGTGCACAGAGGCACCATCCTTCCTGCCCAATTCCGAGTCAGCAGGACTCCCAGGGTCTGATGAGAAGCCTGGGTTTGGCATTTCTACCCTGTCCTGATTCCCTGTCCTCATGACCTCATTTGCTGCCCAGGTCAGAGCAGCTGTCTGAGCCCACCAGGGGGACGTCCTGATCCCCTTCTCCAGTCAAAGGGTCTCAAGTGAGATTCCAAAACATCTGCTCCTGGGTCCCTGCTTTGGGTTTTAGAATATTTCTGTGCATCCAGTTTCCTCTCCCAGCATGGACTCAGTAGCCCTCTCTTTCTGCAGCCCACCAACATCACCTCTCCTGGAACCTGAAGCCTGGCTTCAGTGTTAGGACACCCTTCCACCGGGATCAGCAGAAATCAAGGAATTCTTCTCAAGTTCTACTGAGCTATTATGGAAATATGACTAACCCCAAGGCAAAGAGTTTCCCTGCTGCATTTCTGGATCAACTGAAGCACCCAGGAATGTTGGAGGTTGACCCTTCTTGGGTTACAGAGGTGGACCCTGACTCCTCTGGTCTTCCTGGAGGTGACAGCTGATGGGAGACCCTGGGAACCAGTCCCCTACAGAGGCTCTCCCCTCTGTGACTCTCTTGAGCCAGTCCTTGAGCTGACAAAGTTCTCCTCAGGCCCAGTAAGTCCTTTTTCTTTCCCAAGTTAGATCTCTGCTGGCCCTGAAATGTCTTGCCCTCTGTGCCTTTTAAAATGTCCAGGTCCCTGTGTTGACCATCCTTGCCCTCTCCAGTACTTAACAAGGTCTGGCTACACTTTAGATCCACTGTCTTGCTATAAACAAGGAGCTGTTGATCTTTCTTCCTCATCAATAAAGATTTGATGATGACATCACCCTGAGTCTAAACAACCCCAAAGGACAGGCTTATAGATACATGGTGGGTGGGGAGGATGTCTGTGACTCTCTCCAGGCAGGATTGGGCTACAGAGAATGAAGGAACGGAGAGGTGTTACTGAGTCAAAGCTCATACTGCTCACTGCATGACAGCCTAGAAAATTGAGAGACAAGTTGCTGGGGCAAGGAATAGTGACTTTATTGGGAAAGCTGGCTGACAGAGAAGATGGTGGACTCATGTCCCAAAGAACCATCTTGCCTGAGTTAGAATTCAGGCTTCTTTTATATTAAGGGGAGGCAGTAAAGTCGAACATTTCCTGGTTCTGTTCAGACTCTGGAGGGAATGTATTAATTTCTTCTGTTCTGTAGTCATTCACAGGTGGGCCTGGTCAGGATGTTTTCTGTGAGCTAAACAAATGTATTTTAGCTTAATGCTCACTACCTGGGAGACAGTGTTCCCAGAGATGTGCCATTATGTATAATTTAAGTTTATAGGCAACATCGCTTTAGTGATTAACTTGTAATAGAATACAAAACTTCCACCCTGTTACAGAGGGACAAGAGGAGGGAATGTCCATAGGAGCTGGTGTGTTGCCCAGAATAAGGGGGAAGCAGGGAAATCACAGATAACCTGGAGACCATGTCCTCTGGCTGTCACAGAGCTGTGTCCTTTCAAGTCTTGGGACTTGTGTCTAGATCACTGGGGGTCACTGAGGGCCTGGATTTGGGGCTGTGAGTTCCCAATGAACTGGATTTGCTTGCCCTGACCTGCATTAGGCTGCAGTGGCTGCCCCCACCCCCTGCCCAAGAGCATGGAGTCTGGCCAATGGACAGTCTGGAAAGAGAGAGAGTGAATAGCATCCATTGTGGATGAAAAAATGAGGGGCAGGTTAGGTGGGAAGTGGAGGGTCCCCATCTTGGCATTTAGGCCAGGAAAGGATGCTCTTTGGAAATTTTTCAGTTTAGTCTCCTTACTCATCACAGCCTCCAGACTTTGAGAACTGTGCTTTTTAGGAGGATGTCTTTCTCATCCAAGTGACACCAGATTGCCTACTTTGATCTGTAGAAAGGTCATGGGAGATGAAAGTCAAACCAAGACCTATTGGCTGCCTGGCACAAATGAAGGAGGAGCACAGTGGTCTCAGGGACACTGGCCTTTTGTGGGAAAAATCTTCTAATGTCAGGGTTGAGGACTTGCAGAACCCCCTGGGGGCAGGGACTCTGTGGACCAGTTCCCTGGGAGGTCCCCAACACATGAGACACCCCCTAGTACTCAATATCCAATAATGCCCCCTCACATCTCTCTCCTTGATTCATTTAAAGCTTTTATTTATTCTTTTTATAACTGAAAATTGTACCGTTTGGACCTATATCATTCCATTTCTCCCTTCTCCAGCCCCTAGCAACCACCATTATATTCTGCTTCTGAGAAATTTCTTTTCTTTTCTTTCTTTTTTCAGATTGTACTCATAAGTGATACCGTATAGTATTTGCCTTTCTCTCTCTGGCTTACTTCTCTTAGCGTAAAATCCTCCAGGTCCAAACATAATTTTACAAATGGCAGGACTTCCTTCTTTTCATGGATGAATAATATACCATTATGTATATATACCACTTTTTCTTTATCCATTCATCCATCAAAGGACATTTAGGTTGTTTCCATATCTCGGCTATTGTGAATAATGCTGCAGTGAACATGGGTGTTCAGATATCTCTTCAAGTACCTAATACACCCGCAGTGACTATAGCTATTAATATAATATTGTATAGTTGAAATTTGCTGACAGTGGATCTTAAGCATTCTCACCCTCCCCCCGCAACACACACACACAAAAAGTCAACTATATGGTGATGGATATCTTAATTATCCTGATCTTGGTAATCATTTCACAATGTATATGTATATCACATCTTCACATTCCACATTTGATATATCTACAATTATATTTGTCAATTATTACTCAATTAGAAAAATGCATTTACTGAGTATCTAGGGTGTGCCAACTGCTATTCTGGGTGATGGGGAAACATCCAATGAATATAACATCGTCCTGCTCTCATGTTATCCCATATGTACAAACCTTACATTCTATTGAGGCAGACAAAAAAAAATACAAAATCAGAAAAATAAATTTAATACAGGCAGACCTGTACCTAGACTATAGTAGTTCAGAATGAGCCCCTCCATCCCCAAAATGTGCTACTTTGGTATGCATATTATTTTGAGCTATAGGCAATCAAGACCCAGCAGACTGAAACAAACAAAGAAAACCTTTTACCTCTCTCTGAACTACCTAAATAAATTCAGAAGGGGAGCCTGGGCCAGAGAGAGAGCTATTACCAAGAGATAACTTTATCTGAATGAAGTATCTATATGGCAGGACAACTATCTAATTACCAAACATCTGCTCTTCTGTGAATCACCTTCCTGCCCTTTGAAGCCCAGGCCCCCTCTCCCATTCCGTGTCCTGAGATCACACATAAGCCTCAACTGCTTGGCTTCTCCTTGGTCTTACTGTGCTGAACGTTCCCATTTAAACTTCTTTTTTTCTCCTGTTAATCTGTCCTATGTTAACTTGATTATTAGACCAGTTGAAGAACGTTTAAGGGTAGAGGAAACGTGTCTCCTCCCGAACAATGATAAAAATGAATGTGCAAACTGAAACTACAACCCAATCTTAATAATCAAAAAGAAAAACTATGGTTATCCTGTGGCCTTTAAAAAATCTAAGAACTTCCTTGCTGTGGTTATAAATATATAGGTAAATTAAAACTAGTACTTAGTACACTGTAATTTAAAACATTTAGAGCTAAAGTATTTTGTTTCTTTGTGAGAAAATTACCAAGAGTAGTGTGAAAGGGTGACTGCCTTCTTCTTATGGCATAACTGATGACAGGGAGCCAACATCTCTTCTATGCTTTGGAAATTGTCATCCTCCTTTCTAAGTCTGGATCAGCCTCCCACATTTGGTCTTTCGTCCATCTGATATCATGGGTTCTGTGAGTGTGAAGGACAACTATTCCTTAAAAGGCTAAATTCCCTAATTACTTTCAGGGAAAGTCTTTTAAAGACAGGAGAGTGTTGTGGGGTGTATGATTAGCTCCTGGACATTCTTCTGATTGGCTGATGGTGATGTAATTGGGAGTCAGCATCATCAACCTTCTGGTTCCAACTGGTCTGTGGTGTATGTGCTTGTGGTCTGGATACAATTAACTTCTTCCACCTGATGGGAGGTTCTGTATCTGCAAAACAACTCAAAGGCTATGGCTCAGAATATTATCTATAGCTTGTGAGGAAGAACTAAATGTTCTTTACTTTGTTTAATGGCTAAAGTATTATTATTTTGTCTTGCTTGACTGTTTTCCTTTGTTTCTGCATTTTCTCATATTTTGTTATTCAATTTATTCTTTGTAACTTGGGGAAGTCCTAGGAGGCTAAGGATTTTCTGCAAACAAGAGGCAGGAGGAGAATATGGTGGGGATCTGCCCCGGGAAGGCCCCAGAGAGTCCTGCTTGGTGACACTTTCATGTACAATTTATAGGTTCAAATAGAACACAAGTGCTATTTCTTCCATATCCAACTTGCTTACGTTATCAGTAGCCTGCTAATGTTGACTTTCCCCAATTTGCATTGCAGTGCAAAATAACATTTGGCTATAAACTGATGTTAAATTGTTCCATGCACCTGCAGTTACAGACATTTACTGCCTCACTGGGCTTCTTATTCAGTTGTGGGACCACAAGGTGATAAAGACACAGTCCCTTCCCTTTATGAGATAATCTCTAACAGGTAAGATTGTCAAGGTAGAAAAATAATTGTAAAACATAACTTTTTCATATGATCCAGCAATCTTGGTATCTACCCAAATGAGTTGAAAACTTATGTCCACACCATTGTGCACACAGATACTCATGGTGGCAAACCAAGAAAGCAACCAAGATGTTGTTCAGTAGATGACTAAATAAACTCTGGTATGTTTAGACAATGGAATGTTATCAAAACATGAAAAGACATGGAGGAAACTTACATGTATATCTTTAACTGAGAAGCCAATCTGAAAAGGCTACATACTGGATGATTCCAATTATATAACATTTTGGATAAAGCAAAGCTCTGGGGAAATAAAAAATATAAGTGGTTGCCAGGGTTGCAGGAATGGAAAGATAAATAGCAGAGTAAAGAGGATCTTTACGGCAGTAAAACTACTCTGTAGGGTATACAATTATGTATTTGCCAAAACTCAGAGAATACACACCACCAAGGGTGAACCTTAGTGTAAAGTATGAAATTTGGTTGATAATGATGTCTCAATGTAGACTCATGATTTATACTAAATCTTCTACTCTGGTGGAGATGTTGATAGAGTGGCTGTGCATATGGTGGGGTCATGAGTTAAATGGGAACTCTCTGTACTTTCTGCTGTTTCACTATGAATCAAAAATTGCTCTAAGAAATAAAATCTGGGGCTTCCCTGGTGGCGCAGTGGTTGGGAGTCCACCTGCCAGTGCAGGGGACACAGGTTCGAGCCCTGGTCCGGGAGGACCCCACATGCCGCAGAGCAACTAGGCTCGTGTGCCACAACTACTGAACCTGTGCTCTGGAGCCAGCGAGCCACAGCTGCCGAGCCCGTGTGCCACAACTACTGAAGCCTGTGCGCCTAGAGCCCGTGCTCCGCGACGGGAGAGGCCGCCTCAGTGAGGGGCCCACGCACCGCAGTGAGGAGTGGCCCCCGTTCGCCGCAGCTAGAGGGAGCCCGCGTGCAGCAACGAAGACCCAACGGAGTCAAAAACAAATTTTAAAAATTAAAATAAAATAAATAAATAAAATCTATTATAAATATAATTGTAATCCTTCTAGCTCTAAAATTTAATTATTTTAAATATGTTCTAAAGGAGAAAAAAATTAATGCTCATTGTTTGTTTGTTTTTGGCTGCGTCAGGTTTTAGTTGCGGCACTTGGGATCTTCCTTGAGGCACGCGGGAATCTTTTGCTGCAGCGTAGTCTCTTTGTTGTGGCGCACGGGCTTCTCTCTAGTTGTGGTGTTCAGGTTTTCCCTCTCTAGTTGTGGCCCGTGGGCTTAGTTGCCCTGCGGCATGTGGGTGGGATCTTAGTTCCCCAACCAGGGATTAAACACGTGTCCCCTGAATTAGAAGGAGGATTCTTTACCACTGGACCACCAGGGAAGTCCCAATGCTCATTGATTTTTAAAATCAGTTTTTAAGTCCTATTTGTTTTGAGACTCCAAACCAAGGTAAACATTTTTTTAAACCCACATGCATTCTTTAAAATACTAAATGTCCTTTATAGTTTTATAAGAATATTTATAACTTTAATATTTAAATGATTCACAGCACAATTATTTAGTCAACTAGCATTTACATAACAGCAGATTTTTAAAAAAATACTGAACCGTGCTGTCCTGTCTGCCAAACAGGCCAAATTTATATCCTCTGACCTGATCAACCAGCAGGTGGCCTACAAGACTTGAGGCTCAGAATGTCTATAACTAGAGATGAATCCAATCACTTCTGTGTCCACGCCCAACCCTCCCTGCACTGGCTACTAGAGCAGCTTGGTAAATCATGATTCATTGGTGGCCACATGTAAATGCTGAGACACATTTCATGTCCTGGGTTTGTTCTCCTCCCCTGTTGCAAGGAATAGAGGGTAAGCTAGAGGGATAAAGAATCCTGGGGGCTTCTGCTATGGAGGAAAAGACTCATTTAATAATGTCTTACTGTTTGCCAGGTTGGGTGCCAAGCCCACAAGTGCATCATCTCATTGGATCCTACAAAAATCCCAGAAACCAAAAAAAAAAAAAAAAAAGTCCCAGAAACTAGGTTTGTAACATTGTCTTTCTTTCACAAGAAAACTGAGCTTTTAACCTAAGGTCCCCCCAACTCTATATCCCCTCCCTTACTGAGTCAACAACACCAGCCCCTGAATCCTCAGCAGGGAGCTTTGCTGTGAATGCCCTTTGTTAGGGTCACTATGATGGTTAAAATTTTTCTCTATGAATATTGCTGTGCAAAAAAATGATGGTAAAGAACGAATTCTGGATGAGGGTGTTTCTGGAAGAAATTAACATTGGAAACAGTAGACTGAGTGAAGAGATCTGCCCTCATCAGTATGGGTGGGCATCATGCAATCCTTGGGTTCTGCATGAAACAAAGAGGACAAGTTCTCTCCTCCTCTCTCTTCTTACCCATGAATATCAAAGCTTCTGGCTCTCAAGCTTCCATACTGTGAAACTCAAACCAGCGGTCCCCTGGTTCTCAGGTCTTTGGCCTCAGACTTGGAGTAACACCATCAGCTTACCTGATTCTCAACCTTAATCCTCAGTCTGAGTTATACCACTGGCTTTGTTGACTCTCTAGTTTACAGACAGCAAGCTGAGGGACTTCTCAGCCTCTGTAATCATGCAAGCCCATTCCCATAATAAATCTCCTTTAATATATATACAGGTGACCCTGGAAAACACTGGTTTGAAATGATCAGATTCACTCACACACAGAATTTTTCAGGAGTAAATATAGTTCTACAGGATCTAGTTAGTGGAACCAAGGATGTGGGAATGAGGCTATGGAGGGCAGACAATAAGTTATATGGGGATTTTTCAACTGAGAAGGGGGTGGTAACCCTCACTGACACATTGCTCAGCAATCAAACGTACCCTGTTGGTTACTCAGGAGAACCCTGACAAATACAGTCTTACCACAGGCAAGGAGGTCACCTACACCCACAAGTGTTTTGTTATACATTATACATTCTGATTATTTGATGGCAAAACATGCTATTCTAGTCTTCCCTGTTGGTGAGAAATAGGTTTTATGGGAATAAATTCAATCTCTCATTGATATAATCTAGCCCCTGAAAGGATATAATTTTTTTAAATAAATTTATTTATTTATTTATTTTTGGCTGTGTTGAGTCTTCGTTGCTGCTCTCGGGCTTTCTCTAGTTGCAGCGAGCGGGGCTTCTCATTGTGGTGGCTTCTCTTGTTGTGCAGCTCGGGCTCTAGGTGCACAGGCTTCAATAGTTGTGGCACACGGGCTCAGTAGTTATGGCTCGCAGGCTCTCGAGTGCAGGCTCAGTAGTTGTGGCGCACGGGCTTAGTTGCTCCACGGCATGTGGGATCTTCCCAGACCAGGGCTCGAACCCGTGTCCCCTGCATTGGCAGGAGGATTCTAAACCACTGCTCCACCAGGGAAGTCCTGAAAGGATATAATTTTTAATGAGGTATAAAAACACTAAAACCATGTTACATGCCTGTATGATTTTAGTAGTTAGCTAAAAGAAATTTGTATAACTTCCCTGGTCCAACTGGATTAATTCAGGAAGGACCATTACTCACCATGGGTCCAGAGGTTCAGCTTATCTGCAGTGTGGATGACCCCTTCCAGAGCTGGGAGCCATGCCTTGTGCAGTAAAGCCCATTCCCCCCACATTGAAAAGTCAAGAACTGATAGTTATGGACCCACCAGGAGAACCGTGAGGACTGCTCATGTCCAGGGTCATGGCCTGAGCCCAGCAGTGAGGACCCTGCCAAGAACTCTTCACTCCAGTGGTTCACTGACCACTGAGTATGTTCCCCTTTGTGTGTATTAACCCACTGAACAGCCACAGAAATAAGCAAGGAAGTATGAGATGCTCCGGACTAAAGAACTGGTGGGAACGGTAAGGTCAGATCATAGACAATTCAGAGCCACTGTCTTCTTCCATCAGTATCTGGATTCCTGTGGTATAAACTGAGAAATCAGGATAATACAGCATGGAGGGCAGCAGTCAGTTTACACTGAGGGTCTCTTTATTTCTGACCATTCGTTTACAACCATCTACCCAGGGATAACTCCAACACGTGGGTCCCAAGACTCAATCCACCTCCAGAAATTTAGGTTCATATTTCTGACTCTATAAGACACATGTCCCCAAAAGACCTATTACCTGTCAGAGTTAACTTTTCCCTCTGCAATCCTGCACCCTCCCTTAATCACTTTCTCTTCTCCATTCACATTGAGCAGATGTCTGAAACCATGGGTCTGTTTTCCCTTTACGATTCAACTATGTCCTAGATATCAGTTTCCAAGTGCTCAGAAGAAAGCTTTTGACAGATGCACCCAAGTAGTTAGGGGGATTTCAGCGGTATACGATGGGCTGGGGATGAGAGAATGTGTTATCTCCACAGTGCAGACAGGGGCTGGAACTAATCCAAATGATCCTGGGACGTCCTAAGACTCTCAGAATCTCAAACAGTTCAGCCCGACACTGTGCAAGTCTCCCAGGTTGGAGGATTCGCTGAGAGCTGTAACTCTCCTGAGGGACAGGATACAGCTCTTGACTTAAACTGGGCAGCCCGGAGGTGTGTCGCAGCAGCTTCTCCATGACGGCCATGGAGATGAGGTTTCCCCGCAGGCTAAAGAACATGAGCTGGGAGCAGCGGCTCAGGGGCGGCAGGATGGTCTCGAGGTGAGAGTCCATGATCCCACATTGCTCTAAATACAGTTCCTGGAGGGTGGCTGCAACTTTCTCCAACAGAACCGGGAGGAGCTCAGGACTCGAGTAGGTCAGGGTGATGCCACTCAGATCCAGGCCCTTTAGCTGACTGATGTTCGGACACTGGGACAGATGGCTCAAGTCTGAATCCGAAAGGAGGCAGTGAGTTATTGCAAGGTTGTCCAAGGGGGTTGTCAGACACCTGGGGAGAAACAGAGCAATTAGGTCTCGGAAACCGAGGTGGAAGTTGACCTCAAGTAGGGAGACAAGTGATTTGCCCAGCCCCAAGGTTAGTCTGATCATCTGATAACGATCAATACCCAGAATGCCCAGTCTCATTTTAACCTGAGTCCTTTCACCTTCCTGTGTGACTGAGTCAAGTTGAGAGCTCTCTTTCCTCATCAGTCAAGCAGAGAAAAACTTATTACACTTCTTATGAGGATGAACGAAGATAACAGAGTACACTAGAACACACTCAGGGGAGAGCCTGACACCTTGTCTCAGTAAAGAGTGGGCATCACTTAATTTTAATAGTAAGATACATACATAAAATGCTTCCTACTCAGGTTTCCTTCAGCCCACGTTTGGGCCACAGGCACGCATATCTCAGGCCAGGTAAGGCTTCTGGGTGATGTGCATAGTGGACCCACCAGGGCAAGATCTCAGGACATCAATTGAGGTTGCCAGTCTGCAGGGGCTCAGTTACATTCCTGCATCATCTGCAAACCATCTACCAGTTTTTATTCTGCTTTAGGCTCCTGACCTATTACCAGCATCTCCAGAATCACGCATTATCCATATATTAATTACCTTTTCAGGAGGAAAAAACAACCTTTTGCAAACAGGGAATTTGAGATAGGCTCATTGTGGTCACAACACTGGTGAGCACAGAGCTTCCATTTAGAAATGCTCAGGCCTGATGGAGTTTTCCTTCTTCAATGCCCCCTTCCCTTAGTTATTTTCTTAATTCATCTAAACCAAGCTATCTCTTCCTAAAGAAGAAATCATATACCCACACCACTAGATCCTAACCCCTAGTCCATAGCTTCCTAGCAGGGTGTCCCTTTCTAGAGGCTCTATCCCAGTTTGGGCCCCTACCTTGATTTGCGTGGTTATGTGATACCACAGTTCAGGATAGAGAAGCAAAAGGGACAGTGCTTTGGATATTCTAGTGTTGTGTTCGCTGTTACCTGAACAATGGTGCACACTCACCTGAGCATCTGGTCCAGGCATCCTTCAAGGAAGGAGTGAGATTCCAGATGGAGATCCCGGAGGTGGTGCAGCCTGAGGAACTGAGAGGTAATTTGGACAACGTGCTGCTGTTCCTGCCCCCCAAGTGCAGACATGTGGATGTTGGAGAGAAGGAGTCTCTGCACTTTATTCATCTGGCCCAGGAGAGGAGCAAACACGGCCAGGGTGGACAGATGCCAGGTGCAGTTCACTTGCACCTCCTGGATGCAGTCCAACTGTACCATACTCAGGACCTTCATAATATTTTCCATGGGAAATGAAAGAATCCTCAGCTTCTTACAGCACAGGTGTATGGAAGCTTTTCTCTGCTCTACCCACCTGATGAGGTAGGTGAGGAATCCATCCAAGGTCCTTTCCTTGAGATGAAGTTCTATGAATACCTCCAAGGGAGCCCTGGGCTGTTTTGCCCTTGACCTGTCCTCAGCCACTTGTGCCATCAGTGAGCTTGAACACCCATGGACCCTGTATCCAGACCACATTCTCCAGAAGTCCTGGCTGGTATTTCTTAAATCCAGCACCCGCAGCCTGCACCTCCTGTGGGGAAACAGCAGATTGGCAGCGATGGCTTAAGATCCACACATAATGAAACCACAGTCTCAGCATTTAGGCAGCACTCAGACTCCCCACCCAAGCTTTTACTTCTCATCCCTGACATCACCTGCTGTCTTGCCCTCTTCTTCCCTCTCTGCCTCACATTCCTCCATCTCCTTTCCCCTTCCATCCTTCCTGGCTCTCTACACCTATTACCCTTACGCATCCCTGGCTGAGACATGTACTTTCAGGCTCCTCTGCATCTTAGGCACTCATACACTGCTGGAAGGCGTTTCCCCAAATGAGCTCAGCAATGGCCAAGTCTCTGTGTCTCTTCATTGGCATCATCGAAGCCTCTGTTCCATCCCTTGTCCATCCACTCTCCTGACTTCAGCTTTCTCTTCAGAGCTGCCCAAAACCTTACTAGGCTCCCTTGATCAGACTCACCTGGGATGATCCTTCTGTGCAAGCAGGATATCAAGCCCATCCAACACTGCTTGTAAGGTTCCCAGATGAGGCATCTTCATCAGGCCCCCCAGAGGCAGGCGGACAAAAGGCCAGGCTTGCACCATGGCCTTCAGGGTCTCGCTGCATCTCCCATAGAAGGCCTCCATGAACACTGGGGGGAAGAGCTCTGTGGGCAGATCCTTCAGAGCCGTGATGGTCGAGGCCTCATCCCTAAGCAAGCTCATTCCCGCCAGGTCCAGGAGTCTCAGGGGGTTCTGCACACTCATCGTGACTCTGCTCCTAAAAGAATCCTGTGGAAACTTTCAGGGAACAAGGAATCTTTCTCAGGTTAAGCATGAGCACCCCCTACTCGGTCTCCCCACCCTTCAGAAGAACCAACTCAGAGCCAAAGTCACTGCTCTGGCAGTGGGGGAAGAGCCTCAGTTTAGCAGAATTCCACTCTGGGCTCAGTGGGCCCAAAGCCATAGCTTTGCCCTTGTGGGCACCAGAACAAGCTTCTCACAAGTACCAAGGAGGAAGAAACCCACCCACTCGTCCATCCATTTCCATTCACTGCTTTGCTCAATTAGGTTGCACTGGGAAGTGGGTACCATGAGCCTGAAGGCTGACCCCGGTCTTTTTGGGGGAAACCTTTCAGACCGCCACTTAGGGCCCTAAAACTATGGGAATAGGAGCATCTTGTGGCCCAACACAGTCTCCAATCTCAGTTTCCACAGTTAACTGCACTGGGAAAGATGAAGCAGATATGCCTAAAGTGAGTGCCATTTGTGCAAACTAAATCTTTTTCTTTTTTTTTTTTTTAATCTTTTGGCTGCACCACAAGGCATAGGGATCTTAGTTCCCCAACCAGGGATTGAACCTGTGCCCCCTGCATTGGGGGTGTGGAGTCTTAACCACTGGACCACCAGGGAAGTCCCTGTGCAAACTAAAGCTTTTTAATGTAAAAAAATAAAATTCCAAACAGATGTTTTCATTAAAAAATAAAATCTGGTTAGTTAAGAGATTTTTAAATGATATAAACCAAAGTACAAGTCAAGGTGTTTGGGATTAAGGCAAAATTACACTTAGAGGCAAAATCAAAGCCTTACATCTGTACATCTGAAAAGAAAGAAAATCTCCCTGCCATCCATAGCTACATGCCATCATTCAAAACCTGCTGGCCATAGATAAGATGAGAGTGTCTTTAGCTGAGGTCTGTAACTTACCAGCTCTGATGTGGCAGGGTGCTCAGACCTCAGATCCGGTGGAGAACCCAGGCAGTGACTCCAGAGAAAGAAGTTTCTGCATATCTTCTTTGGTGCCTGAGGCTTTTATAGGCCTTTTTAATCACATCTTCCCCCTTTGCAACTACTACCATCCAATCAGAAAGCGATGCCTGATTGGATTCCAGACTGTCCATCAGGTTAATCCTGATTGGATCTTTGCCTATAACCAATGAATTGATTGAATGATTGAATTGATTGAATCTGATATTCATTCAGGAGGGAATAAATGGGGGGAGGGGATTCAAGGACTCAATCATTGATTCACTGCACAAACACTGATTGAGTTTTACTAATAGGGTCAGTTATAGCCAAGGGTGTGTGACAGGGAAGAGATTATTGGTTCCTGACATTGAAAAGATAAAACAAAACTTGAAAGCATCATTGTTGGGGAATCTTTGGCCAGATCAACTTAATCAAAATGTCCCACAATTAAAGCGACTTTAAAAACACATTGGGGTCATTCCCAAAGGTAACAACATAAACTCCTATCTGTATCAAGTTGTCACTTAGATTTTACATCAGAAACATAGCAGACCATGAGCCTATTCAGGGAGCAAGGGAAATGCAATTGGAGATGTTCATGACCCCCCAGGCTAAAGTCAGGGCTCCTCTGAAAGAAGTCAGGTCAAAATCACAATAAGGAGGAAGGGTGGGGACTGAGCAGTGTGGAGTAGGCCATTCCTAAAGGCACCCTTTGAATGACCCAAACAGTGTGAAATATTTTTTTTTCTCTTGGGGAAGAGGGAGACTAAATGACTTTTCTCTTGGTGGAGTTTAGCAATTAAAAAGGGAAACAGTGTCATGTTTGGGGTGTTTCCTTACAGAAGGATGGGATCAGCACAGCAAACTGGCATGAAAAGATTAAATATGAGAATGTGAGCAGAGGGAGAGGCTGGGAGCCCTGGGAAGTCAGACATTTCCAAGACTGAGAGCCACTGAGGGTGGGCACTGTGGGCTGTTCGGGAACTTGGATACAAGGAGAGACATGAACATGGATAAGGTGCACCAAACCCTGTCCTCATTGTGGTGACTGCTACTAGTAAACATTTTCTTTTAGGTTCTTCCCACAGAGGACGCTCCCCAATGGCAATTAGCCACAGCCTTTTTCCAGGACATCTGGCAGCTGAACCACCACCCCATTGGCTCCTGTCCAAGTTTATGTTGATAATTACTATTTCCTCAAAATTAAGAAAGTTCAACACAAGTTCTGATCAAAGTGACACCATTAGGCACAGAAAGAAAATTTTGTTCTCCTATTAAGCACTGTTCAAACATACCAACACCTTTCCCTACAAAATTCAGAAGCTATATTTGGTGTTTAATGATCTGCCACAGTCAGGGATGACTCCCGCCTTGGGTTTCATCACATGGAGATTTTTTTGCAGTTTCAGGATGCAAAGAAAGTGTGACCCTCCCTCCACCCCTAAGAGTTCTTCTTGCCTTCCTTTCCTCCATTCACTGTGATATCCAGGTAATTCAATTATAAAACTGCCAAAGAAGGCTAGGAGTTTTGAAGAGTGTTCTCCACCTTGGAATCTTTCCAGAAGATTCCTTTCACCACATTTCTGCTATGGGTATGAATAGCCTTTGCATAAAATTGGGGTAAACTGGATTGTACTCAATAGACATTTTAACTCCCAGGCCACCAAACCCCTTTATTAATAAGCTGCAATAGAGTGAGATTAGTAACAATGATAATCATAAACCTCTCTGTTTAACGTGGTGAGCAACGGTGTCAGCACTTTTTATCCACTACCTCGATTAACCTTCACAGGAAATGAAAGGTTCACTGCTCTTTTCCCGTTTTTAGGCTGGTGGATTCAGGTGTGGGCTTGGGATAGAAACCTGCCCACTTCCACACTGTGAATAATTGGTAGATTCCCTCAGGTGACAGGTACAGAAGGCCCCCCGAGTTGTCAGACAACCTAAGTGGTAGGAAGGACTGACTGACAGACTTCAGGTTATGTCAGTGTAAATGGGCAAATAGCAGAGTCCAAGCCGGGGATGTCTCTATAGGATCACAGCTTCTGTGAGATCCAAGGAGCTATGAGGGGTCAAAGTGTTGGAATGTTCTAGAAAAAAGCCCAGACCTCTCCCTTCCCCCTGGGTAGAGTGTAACCACCTCTGTCCACCTCCACTCAGAGCCTGTTTGCTCAGGGGACACACTGAGCATCGAGGAGGAGGGTGCACAGGTGCATAGAGGTGCCGTCCTTCTCGCCCAATTCTGGGCCCAGCAGGACTCCCAGGGTCAGGTGAGGAGCCTGGATTTCGCATTTCTACCCTGTCTTGATTCCCTGTCTTCATGACCTCATTTGCAGCCCAGGTCAGAGCAGCCCTCTGAACCCATCAGGGGCACGTCCTGTCCTGCTTTTCCAGTCACAGGATCTCAAGTGAGATTCCAAAACATTGCTCCAGGGTCTTTGTTCAGGGGGTTAGAATGTTTCTGTGCATCCGGTTCCCTTTCCAGGATGAAGCAACTCGGCAGTCCTCTCTTTCTGCAGCCCACCAACATCACCTCTTCTAGAAACTGGAGCCTGGCTACAATGCTGGGACACCCTTCCACTGGGATCAGCAGAAATGCAGGAATTCTGCTTTAATTCCTCTGAGTTATTTTGGAGTTTATGACTAACCCCAAGGCATAGAGTTCCCCACTGCTCCTCTGGATCCATTGAGGCACCCAGGAATGCTGGGGGGAGACCCCTCCCAGGTTACAGAAGAAGATCTAGACTCTTCTGGTCTTCCTAGAGATGACAGCTGATGGGAGGCCCTGGGGACCAGTCCCCTGCAGAGGCTCTCCCCTCCGTGGCTCTCTTGTTCCAGCCCTTGAGCTGATAAAGTTCTCCTCAAGTCCAGTAAGTCTTTTTTCTCTCCCAACTCAGATCCCTTCTTGCCCTGAGATGTCTTGTCCTCTGCGCCTTTTTAAAAGTTCAGGTCTCTGTGTTGGCCTTCCTTGCCCCCTCTAGTTCTCAGCAGGCTCTGGTTCCACTCTAGATCCACTAATATCTTGCTATAAACAAGGAGCTGTTGCTCTTTCTTCCTCATCAATAAAGTTTTGATGAGAACATTACCCTGGGTCCAGGCAATTAATCCCGAGGGACAGGTTTGTAGAGACATGGTGGGTGGGGAGGATGTCTGGGACCCTCTCCAGGAGGGATTGGACCATAGGGACTGAAGGAAGGAAGAGGGAGAGGGCAGAGAATTTCCAGAGGAGCTGCTGTAGGGCCCAGAATGAGGGGGGAAAAGAGAAATGGCAGCTGAGCGGGAGACCATGTCCTCAGCACTCACAGGGCTGTGTCCCTTCAAGACTGGGGACTTGTGTCTGAGCCCATTGGGAGCACTGAGGGCCAGTGCTTGGGGCTGGGAGTTCCCAAGAGACTGGATTTGCTTGGCCTGACCTGCCTTAGGCTCCAGTGGCTGCCCCTACGCCCAGCCCAAAGTCACAGGGTCTGCCCAATGGGCAGTCTGGAGAGAGAGGGTAAACAGCATCCATTCTTGATGCAAAGATGACGAGCAAGTTAGGTGGGAAGTGGAGGGGCCCCGTCTTGGTATTTAGGCCAAGGAAAGGGATGCTCTTTGGAAATTTTGCCATTTAGCGTCGTCAGTCCACACAGCCGCCATACTTTGAGAATTGTGCTTTTCAGGAGGAAATGAGAAAGAAGGAGGTCTGACACTGTGTCTTTGTCATCCAAGTGACACCAGATTGTCTACTTTGACCCGTAGAAAGGTCATGGGAAATAAAAGTCAAACCAGGATCCATTGCTTGCCCAGCACAAATGAAGGAGGGGCGCAGGGACGACCTGCAGTGGCGTCAGGGGCACTGGCCTCCCGTGTGTGGGAAAACTCCTCTAATGACCGGGTGGAGGACAGCAGGAACCCATCGAGGTGGGGACTCCGTGGGCACTTTCACTAGGAAGTATCTAGCACACACGACACCCCCTAATACCCAATACTGCCTCCTCACTCCTTTCTACTTGATTCATTTACATGTACTTATTTATTCTTCATATAACTGAACATCTTTACCCTTCTCCCCATTCCCCCTGGCCGAGGGCCTGGCAACCACCATCCTATTCTCTGGTTCTGTGAAATTGTTCTTTTCTTTTTTGATTCTACATATAAAGATTCCATATAATAGTTGTCTTTTGGCAGGATTTCCTTCTTTTTATGGCTGAATAATATACCATTATGTACATATACCACCTTTTCTTTATTCATTCACCCATCAAAGGACATTTAGGTGTTTCCATACTGTGGCTATTGTGAATAATGCTGCAATAAACATGGGTGTTCAGTCATCTCTTCAAAAATCTAAGACACACACAGTGACTATAGTTAATAATATAATATTTATACTTGAAATTGCTGAGAGTAGATCTGAAGCATTCTCACTACACACACAAAAAGAATTAACTATTAGGTGATGAATGTCTTAATTATCCTGATCTTGGTAACCTTTTCACAATTCACACATAAGCCTCCATTGCTTGGCTTCTCCTGGGGTCTCACTGTGCTTGTGGGACTCCTGAACTTTCCCAATTAAACTTCTTTTTTTCTTGTGTTAATCTGTCTTATGTCAACTTGATTATTAGATCAGTTGAAGAAAGTAGAAGGTTAGAGGAATTATTCTTCCCCAACAATACTAAAAATGAATGTGCAAACTGAAACTACAACACAATCTTAATAATCAGTAGAAAAAATTATGATTATCTCCTGACTTCCCTGGTGGCGCAGTGGTTGAGAGTCCGCCTGCCGATGCAGGAGACACGGGTTCGTGCCCCGGTCCAGGAAGATCCCACAGGCTGCGGAGCGGCTGGGCCCGTGAGCCATGGCTGCTGAGCCTGCGCATCCGGAGCCTGTGCTCCGCAACGGGAGAGGCCACAACAGTGAGAGGCCCGTGTACTGCAAAAAAAAATTAAGAACACTTTTGCTGTGATTATAAATATACAGATAAATAAAAACTAGTAAACTACCATTGACTTAGCACACTGTAATTTAAGATGTTGAGAATTAAAGTGTTTTATTTCCTTGTGAGAAACTTATCAGGAGTAGTGTGAGCAGTGGCTGCCTCCTTCTCATAACTGATGACAGGACATCTGCATCTTTTCTATGCTTTGTAAATTGTCATCCTCCTTACTAAGTTGGTATCAGCCTCCCACATTTGATCCTTTGGACTTCCAATGTCATGAAATTCTCCCAGAGTTCTGTGAGTGTGAACTTTCTGACCAGTGTCACCTTGTCTGGAGCTTCTTCATTCTTTTCTTCACACACTTTCCTCTTTCCTGCATCTCTGGGAGATACGGGCTGTGAGCCTGAGAGGAACAGAGGCCATGGAGAGAGGGGATCCCTTGACTGGTTCAAGGTCACACATGGGAAAATGGAGGGAGAAGGGTCTGGATTTACCTGCATTTTATCCACATGAGGCGCCTCACCGGTGCAGGTTGGCTCCATTTGAAGGAGAAAGGTCCTGGATCAGCAAGTCCCTGGAACAGCAGATGGGAAACATTCCTAACAGTATTAATATGGTGTACCTGATCAAAGCTGGCTTCTGTTTCCCGGCAGAAACTCGGGACCGTGGGGATCAAGGACCAGATTGAGCAGGGAGTTGGGAGGAGTTTGTTCTCCTTGGGCTGGGAACCCAGGGGATCGGGGTAAGGTTTGAGGCCACACCCACTGGACTCTGGATCTCGGGAAGGGAGAGGATGAGACGCTGAGACCAGGACCCACAACAGGGCCTGCAGTGCAGGTGAGCCCTTTCCCTCTATCAGGTGCAGAGTCAGAGAACAGCTGGCTCTGGGTTCCTCACATATTCCTGTGTCCCTCCTCTAGAGAAGTCTCAGCTGCAGGACAGCTGCCCCTGTCCCTGTGCAGGAGAGGGCCCCAGCACCCACCCGGGTGCAAAGTCCATAGGGGACCAGAGGCGTTTGGCAGTGGGTGGGGGAGTGCGGGAGATGTTGTCTCCCTGGCGCTTTCCCCTCCCTTAAGTTCACGGCAGGTTTCCTCCCCTCCGAGTCCTCCTGGGATACTTGCACCTGGAAGTCAGGCAAGGGTCAGCCAAGGTCCAGTGTGGAGGAGAACTCTACTCAATATTCTTTCATAACCTATATGGGAAAAGAATCTGAAGAAGAATGGATGTATGTGTAACTGGATCACTTTGCTGTACGCCTGAAACTAGCACAACATTGTAAGTCAACCATACTCCAATATAAAATAAAAATTAAATTACCGAAAAAGATGAACTGCATAGTAATAAATTATGTCCCAATAAAGAGTTTATATTTTTTAAATAAGACACTTCACATTACTTTAAAAAATTTTTTTATCTATCTATTTATTTATAGTTTTGGAAAACATAACAACTTTTGGTAAAAATGTGTTATTTATGTCACAGGTTGATATTGTTATGCATAATTGAATTGATAAATGAGTTTTAAATATTTTCCCATTGTAACTAGATGACAAATATTGATGAATATAACCCAGATACTCAAAAGCTCTTTAGGATCATCAATATATTTTTAAAATATAAAGGCATCTTGAGACTGAAAATTTAAGAACAGTGGCTCTAGGATGAAAATTTACCAATAATGAAAGCAGTGGTTTTTCCCTACTGGTGAGAAAAGTGAAGTTTCTTTCCCCCTTATACTGTTATTTAATCCTGCACACACCATCGAAACACACGTGTTATGGTCTGTGTGGTGAGGGTGAGCACAGGGTGGTACAGCCACACTCTCTCTACTGCTTCTCCGCTGGCTATCATAGTTTACACAGCTAAGTCAGTCAGACATGCAAATATTTGTGGGTTTTTTTTCTTTTTCACTGTAAAAGCCCTGTCTCCTTATATTTTTTTTTTCATTTTTCTTTTGGCATATTTTCCTAGAAGAATTTTTCCAGTTTTATTGAGGTAGAATTGACCTATAACACTGTATTCCTTTTCCAGTGTACAACATAATGATGTGACATGTATACATTGTGAAATGATCACCACAAGAAGTTTAGTTATCATACGTCACATCACATAAATGTGTTTTTTTCTCATGATGAGAATTTTAAAGATCTACTCTCTTAGCAATTTTCATACACAACACACAATGTTTTTAACTTTTGTCACCGTGCTATGACAGACACATTCCATCCCCTTGACTTACTTATTTTGTGACTGGAAGTTTGTACCTTTTAACCACTTTATGTCTTTCCCCATAGGTCTTTCTTTACTTATTTCACTTAGCACAATGCCGTCACGGTCCATCCATGTTACCGAAAGTGGCAGGACTTCTTTCTTTTTTATGGATTTATGGCTGAATAATATTCATATATATATATATATATAAATATATACATTCATATTTTCTCCGTCACCCATTGATGGACCCTTAGATTGCTTACATGTCTTGCTACTGTAAACAATGCTTCAGTGAAACTGTGGCTGCAGATTTTTTTTGAGATACCAATTTCATTTCACTCATATATATACCCAGAAGTGGAATAGCTGGATTATATGGTAGTTGTATATTTAATTTTTTGAGGAACCTCCGTACTGTTTTCCACAGTGGCTGCATCAACTTACATTCCCAACAACAGTTTCAAGGGCTCCCTTTTCTCCATGTCCTCATCAACACTTGTTATCTCTTGTCTTTATAGCAGCCATTCTAAATGTTCTGAGGTGATATCTCCGTGTGGAGTTTTTTCTCTTTTTTTAAATTTTTATTGAAGTATAGTTGATTTACAATGTTGTGTTAGTTTCAGGTGTACAGCAAAGTGATTCAGTTATACATATACATATGTCCATTCTTTTTCAGATTCTTTTCCCATATGGGTCATTACAGAGTATTGAGTAGAGTTCCCTGTGTTATTCAGTAGGTTCTTATTAGTTATCTTTTTTATATATAGTAGTGTGTATATGTCAATCTCAAACTTCTAATTTATCCCTCCCTACCCCTTTCCTCCTTGGCAACCATAAGTTTATTTTCTACATCTATAACTCTAATCCTGTTTTTAAAATAAGTTCATTTGTACCCTTTTTTTTAGATTCCACATATAAGTGATATCATATGATACTGGTCTTTCTCTGTGTGACTTACTTCACTCAGTATGACAATCTCTAGGTCTATCCATGTTGCTGCAAATGGCATTATTTCATTCTTTTTTATGGCTGAGTAATATTCCATTGTGTATATGTACCACATCTTCTTTATCCATTCCTTTATCAATGGATATTTAGGTTGCCTCCAGGTCCTGGCTATTGTAAATAGTGTTGCAATGAACACTGGGGTACATGTGTCTTTTCGAATTATGGTTTTCTGTGGATATATGCCCAGGAGTGGGCTTGCTGGATCATATAGTAGCTCTATTTTGAGTTTTTAAGAAACTTTTATGCTGTTCTCCGTAGTGGCTATGCCAATTTACATTCCCACCAACAGTGTAAGAGGGTTCCCTTTTTTCCACATCCTCTCCAGCATTTATCATTTGTAGATTTTTTTGATGATGGCCATTCTGACTGGTGTGAGGTGATACCTCATTGTAGTTTTGATTTGCATTTCTCCAATAATTAGTGATGCTGAACATCTTTTCATGTGCTTTTTGGCCATCTGTATGTCTTCTTTGGAGAAATGTCTATTTAGGTCTTCTGCCCATTTTTGGATTCAGTGATTTGTTTTTTTGATATTGAGCTGCATGAGCTCTTTGTATATTTTGGAGATTAATCCCTTATTGGTTTCTTCATTTGCAAATATTTTCTCCTATTCTGTGGGTCGTCTTTTCATTTTGTTTATGGTTTCCTTTGCTGTGCAGAAGCTTTTAAGTTTAATTAGGTCTCATTTCTTTATTTTTGCTCTTATTTTCATTACTTCATGAGGTGCATCAAAAAGATCTTGCTGTTATTTGTGTCAGAGGGTGTTCTACCTGTTTTCCTCTAAGAGCTTTATAGTATCCAGCCTTACATTTAGTTCTTTAATCCATTCTGAATTTATTTTTGTGTATGGTGTTAGGGAGTGTTCTAATTTCATTCTTTTTTTTTTTTTTTTTTTTTTTAAGTGGTACCGTGTGCTAACTTTATTACTGGCTATTCCACCAATCTCTGTTGTATTATTCCCATGTTTAGGCATGCCATTCCCAAAAGAGAAAAAGGACAATCACACCAATCTATATCAATTTGGAATACTTATTGTACATCTTAATGCATTTCTTAACATCCATGGTACTCTTTTTTTTTCACGGTACACAGGCCTCTCACTGTTGTGGCCTCTCCCGTTGCAGAGCACAGGCTCCGGACGCGCAGGCTCAGCGGCCATGGCTCATGGGCCCAGCCGCTCCGTGGCACGTGGGACCCTCCCGGACCAGGGTACAAACCCGCGTCCCCCGCATCGGCAGGCGGACTCTCAACCACTGCACCACCAGGGAAGCCCCATCCACGGTACTCTTTAATCAAGAATATAAAGCCATCTACTTAGGATTTGCCACTCAAAGTGAAGAACATTCTTAGAATCACAGAATAAGTAAGTTTACAAATATAGCAACCATCAATATCACATTTTCCAAACCATAACTCTAACATGGATGTATATCATTTCTCCAGACCTGGCAAATTCTTTAAAAAGTCTGTTTTACCAGTACTGGGAGAGTATGCTTTCAACCATGCAGCCAGCCAGAGGGACCATTTTATATATGGAGTGTGCTTCTCACAAAAAAACCCTCTCCTTCCTCTGAAATGACAGAACTGTAGCTATATCTGAAGAGAAAGTGAATTTCAGTGGCAACCATCAGCTAAGAACATGCATAAATTCCTATATCTGGTATGAGAGAAATGGTGTATTGCACTGTACTATGCCTACCTCTGTCCAGAGGACAGCAATCTGGCCTGTCTTCAGGGTGCCTGGACTTTTCTCCCATTTGATACGCAGGATGCTTGGTATACTCCCTGGGGAACTGTTTGATACTGAGGATACCTCTGAGGGGAAGGTCCTTGCAAAACCTAATCCATCATGTTTATTTTCTAAGAATGAAGTTCACTGCTCTTCAAATCCTGGATTTGCTCATCAGTATTTCCCTTAGTTTGATAAAGCTGAATTAAAAGTACTTTGTTCAAGGAACAAGCCTGGGCAGAAGAAATAACACTGTTCTTCAGAAAAAGGCATTCAACATTTAGAAACTTTTCTGAGCAGAAAAAAGAGGCCCTGAAAAGCAAGGATTTTTTAAACTCTGCTGTCACTGTTACTATGGGTTCACGATGAATTACCGCACAGCCCCTTTTGGTCTAAGAAGTGGTGTTGTATAGGAAGCCCACAGTAACATAGAGAAAGACACTTAATGGTCCCTCTGGATACACACGAATACTGTACGGTTTGAAAATGAGAAAACTGACTAGGTCAGTTAGGCTTATAGCCCTCTTGCTAAAAGCAACTTTAATCTTTGGCAGAGCACAGATGGTTACTTGGCTTGTTTACAAAGGCAACTTCTCGGTTGGATGTCAGCACCAATAGACCCTATACCCTTCGGTCTCTCCCACAAACCAGGTTACTTCTCCCACACAGAGATGTTCCTGTTTGCCTTCTTGGGCATCTACTTAGTTACAAAAAGTGGGGGGGTTAGGAGGGGTGGGAGAACGGATGCTCTAGGGAAACAAGATGTAATCACAAAATCAGAGGCTCCAAAAAAAAGACAGAGGAGGCCGAAGGAAAATCATAACCCTTAAGACAGCATTTCTCCTGATTAAAATTCACACAAATGTTATCTTTCAGGACTAGTACGATGCTCCCCTGGGTATACTCTGGGTGGAGTTCATTTTCTCCCTCATTCTTTTTTTTCTACGTGTCACGATTTACTTAGGAGGGAAAGTACATCAATGAAACTCTTCCTAAAGTAAGGGCCCATCTTGGTACAAACTGCACACAATTTAATGTACATACCACAGAAGATGAAGATAAACCCAATGTGAGCACCAACTGTAAATATGACCTTCTCAGCACTTATAAAGCAAATAAGATAGTATTTTTTTTCTTTTTGTTTTTCATTAAAATGTCACAGTACGCTTGAGAGAACAAAGTCTACATGGCTGTATAAAGCATTAAGATGACAGAAAACTAGTCAAAAACTGCTTGTTAGATATACAGTTATGATTACTGATGTCCTTTTAATAAAATCCCATGTGGTTAAAATGAAAAACACACAGCTTGGGACAAAAGTCTACTCCACATTTCAAGTTGTGATCTGCTGCATTGGTATGAGTTTTGGTGAAACTGCGAAATCGCACCCAGTGCTCTTTTTTATGTCATCCACTGTCAGGCCTTCCCAGAGTTCAATCAGAGTCAGGCCTTTCTTGTTGTCCACGTCAAATACAGCCTTTTCAGTAATGATGCGGTTGACACATTGTTTTCCTGTCAGTGGTAATGTACATTTCTCCATGATTTTATGTGCATTGCCCTTTGCAGAGTGCTCCATGGTGACCACCACTTTCGTTTTGGCACTGGACACTAGATCCATAGCCCCTCCCATTCCTTTCACCATCTTCCCCGGTATCATCCAGTTAGCCAGGTCACCGTATTTGGAAACCTGCATGGCTCCTAGCATTGTTAGATTGACATGTCCCCCTCTAATCATCGCAAATGATTCATCGCTGGAGAAATAAGAGGCTCCTGGAAGAACAGTAACTGTTTCCTTGCCTGCATTGATTAGATCTGCATCAACTTCATTTTTTAATGGGTAAGGACCCAAACCCAGGACTCCATTTTCACTTTGCAGATGGACAGTCATACCGGGGCTGATAAAGTTACTGGCCAGAAGCGGTATTCCTATGCCCAAATTAGCATACATGCCATCCTCAAATTCAAGAGCTGCCCGCTTGATGATACGTTCCCTTACATTATCTCCAGGTTTACCAGATGTGGTTTTTACATCTTCCTCTTTCCGGATTGATAAACGCTCAATTCTTTTCTCATATTTTTCTCCCTTTATAAGGCGATGTACATAAATCTTAGGAATATGAATGTCTTCTGGGGCAAATGATCCAATATCCACAATTTCTTCAACCTCCACCACTGTGGTTTCTGCAGCTTTGCACATCGGCAAGTTGAAATTCCTTGCACTTTTCCTGAAAATCACATTTCCTGCTCGGTCTGCCTTCCAGGCTTTCACCAAAGCGAAATCCCCTGTGATTGCTTCCTCCAAAATAAAATGTTGACCGTTAAACTCCCTCACCTCTCTTGGCTTACTGGCAATGGCAATGCTGCCATCTTTGTTGTATTTGATCGGTGACCCTCCTTCTTGCACTAGGGTCCCATACCCTGTGCTGGTGTAAAATGCAGGAACTCCAGCCCCACCTGCACGAATCCTCTCTGCAAGCGTGCCCTGAGGTGTCAGCTCTACTTCTAATTCACCAGATAAATACTGTCGTTCAAATTCTGCATTTTCACCCACATACGAAGAGACCATGCGTTTTATCTGCTTGGATCGAAGTAAAAGGCCCAAACCAAAGTTGTCAACCCCTGCATTGTTGCTGACTGCAGTTAGTCCTTTTACTCCAGTCTTTAGCAAAGCTCCTATAAGATTCTCTGGAATTCCACATAACCCAAAATCACCAACCAGTACTGTTGCACCATCAGGGACGTCTTTTACCGCTTCCACTGGATCCATATAAAATTTGGTATGGCGACGTGTGCTGGTTGAAAAGTAGCAAACACATCCCTTGGACCAGGCGCCCCCGGGGCGGCGGGCGGAGGGGCAGAACCGCAGGCGGGAGGAGAGGCGTGTGAGTGCCGCCATGGTTGGGCTGGGGGGTAGTCGCAGGCCGGGCCGAAGCAAGCGTGTGAGTGTGTCAGCAGGCGCGGCCCCTAATTTCATTCTTTTACATGGAGCTGTCCAGTTTTCCCAGCACCACTTACTGAAGAGACTGTCTTTTCTCCATTGTGTTGCTATACTCTTGCCTCCTTTGTCATAGGTTAGGTGACCATTGGCACATGGGTTTTATCTCAGGACTTTCTATCTTGTTCCATGGTTCTATATGTCTGATTTTGTGCCAGTACCATACTGTCTTGATTACTGTACCTTTGTGTATAGTCTGAAGTCAGGGAATCTGATTCCTCCAGCTCCGTTTTTCTTTCTCAGGGCTGCTTTGGTGATTCGGGGTCTTTTGAGTTTCTATACAAATTGTAAGATATTTTGTTCTAAATCTGTGAAAAATGCCATTGGTAATTTGATAGAGATTGCATTAAATCTGTAGGTTCCTTTGGGTAGTATAGTCGTTTTCACAATATGGATTCTTCCAATCCAAGAACATGGTATATCTCTCTATCTGTTTGATTTCTTTCATCAGTATCTTATAGTTTTCTGAGTACAGGTCTTTTGCCTCCTTAGGTAGATTTATTCCTAGGTATTTTATTATTTTTGTTGTGATGGTAAATAGGATTGTTTCCTTAATTTCTCTTTCTGATCTTTTGTTGTTAGTGTATAGGAATGCAACAGGTCTCTGTGCATTAATTTTGTATCCTGCAACCTTACCAAATTCATTGATTAGTTCTAGTAGTTTTCTGGTGGCATCTTTAGGATTCTGTATGTATAGTATCATGTCACCTGCAAACAGTGACAGTTTTACTTCTTCTTTTCCAATTTGTATTCCTTTTATTTCCTTTTCTTCTCTGATTGCTGTGGCTAGGACTTCCAAAACTATGTTGAATAATAGTGGTGAGAGTGGACATCCTTGTCTTGTTCCTGATCTTAGAGGAAATGCTTTCAGTTTTTCAGCATTGAGAATGATGTTTGCTGTGGGTTTCTCGCATATGGCCTTTATTATGTTGAGGTAGTTTCCCTCTATGCCCACTTTCTGGAGAGTTTTTACCATAAATTGGTGTTGAATTTTGTCAAAAGCTTTTTCTGCATCTATTGAGATGATCATATGGTTTTAATTCTTTAATTTGTTAATATGGTATATCACATTGATTTGCATATATTGAAGAATCCTTGCATCCCTGGGATAAATCCCACTTGATCATGGTGTATGATCCTTTTAATGTGTTGTTGGATTCTGTTTGCTAAGATTCTATTTTGTTGAGGATTTCTGTGTTGATGTTCAACAGTGATGTTCATCTGTAATTTTCTTCTTTTCGTGATATCACCGGTTTTGGTATCAGGATGATGGTGCCTTGTAGAATGAACTTGGGAGTGTTTCTTCCTCTGCAATTTTGTGGAATAGTTTCAGAAGGATAAGTGTTAGCTCTTCTCTAAACGTTTGATAGAACTCGCCTGTGAAGCCATATGGTCCTGGACTTTTATTTGTTGGAAGCTTTTTTTTTATTATTATTTTTATGCTCTTATTTATTTATTTTTCATATTGCACCAATATTTACTTTAAAAATGGTGCTAACCATTTTTTTAACATCTTTATTGGACTATAATTGCTTTACAATGGTGTGTTAGTTTCTGCTTTATAACAAAGTGAATCAGTTATACATATACGTATGTTCCCATAGCTCTTCCCTCTTGCGTCTCCCTCCCTCCCACCCTCCCTGTTGGAAGCTTTTTAATCACAGTTTCAATTTCATTACTCGTGATTGATCTGTTCACATTTTCTATTTATTCCTGGTTCAGTCTTGGAAGGTTGTACCTTTCTAAGAATTTGTCCATTTCTTCCAGGTTGTCCATTTTATTAGCATGTAGTTGCTTGTAGTAGTTTCTTATGATCCTTTGTATTTCTGTGGTGTCAGTTGCAATTTCTCCTTTTCTGTTTCTAATTTTATTGATTTGAGTCCTCTCCCTTTTTTTCTTGATGAGTTTGGCTAAAGGTTTATGAATTTTGTTTATCTTCTCAAAGAACCAACTTTGAATTTGATTGATCTTTGCTATTGTTTTCTTTGTTTCTATTTCATTTATTTCTGCTCTGATCTTTATGATTTCTTTACTTCTACTAACTTTTGGGTTTTGTTTGTTCTTCTTTCTCTAGTTGCTTTAGGTGTAAGGTTAGGTTGTTCATTTGAGATGTTTCTTGCTTCTTAAGGTAGGAGTGTATTGCTATAAACTTCCCTCTTAGAACTGCTTTTGCTGCATCCCATAGGTTTTAGGTTATGTTTTCATTGTCATTGCGGTATTTTTTTAATTTCTTCAGTGAGCTCTTAGTTATTTAGCAGCATGTTGTTTAGCCTCCATGTGTTTGTGTGTTTTTACAGTTTTTTTCCTGTAACTGATTTCTAAACTCATAGTGTTGTGATCAGAAAAGATGCTTGATATGAGTTCAATTTTCTTAAACTTACCGAGGCTTGATTTGTGACCCAGGATGTGATCTATCCTGGAGAATGTTCCGTGTGCACTTGAGAAGAAAGTGTATTCTGCTGTTTTCTGATGGAAAGTTCTATAAATATCAATTAAGTCTATCTGGTCTAACGTGTCATTTAAGGCTTGCGTTTCCTTATTTATTTTCTGTCTGGATGATCTGTCCATTGGTGTAAGTGGGGTGTTAAAATCCTCCAGTGTTATTGTGTTACTGTGAGTTTCCCTTTTTATGGCTGTTATCATTTGCCTTATGTATTGAGGTGTTCCTATGTTGAATGCATAAATATTTACAATTGTTATATCTTCTTCTTGGATAGATCCCTTGATCATTGTGTTGTTTCCTTCTTTGTCTCTTGTAACAGTCTTAATTTTAAAGTCTATTTTGTCTGATATGAGTATTGCTACTCCAGCTTTCCTTTGATTTCCATTTGCATCGAGTATCTTTACCATCCCCTCACTTTCAGTGGGTATGTATCCCTAGGTTTGAAGTGGGTCTCTTGTAGACAGCATATATATAGGTCCTGTTTTTGTATCCATTCAGCCAGTCTGTGTCTTCTGGTTGGAGCATTTAATCCATTTACATTTAAGGTAATTATTGATATGTATGTTCCTATTACCATTTTCGTAACTGTTTTGTGTTTCTTTTTGTAGGTCTTTTTTTTCTTCTCTTGTGTTTCCTGCCTAGAAATGTTCCTTTAGCATTTGTTGTAAAGGTGGTTTTGTGGTGCTGAATTCTCTTATCTTTTGCTTGTCTGTAAAGCTTTTGATTTCTCCATGGAATCTGAATGAGATCCTTGCTGGGTAGAGTAATATTGATTGTACGTTTTTCCCTTTCATTTCTTTAAATATATCTTACCACTCCCTTCTTGCCTACAGAGTTTCTTTTGAAAAATCAGATGATAACCTTATGGGGATTCCCTTTGTTATTTGTTGCTTTTCCCTTGCTTCTTTTTTTCTTTTTTTTTTTTTTTTGGCGGTACGCGGGCCTCTCACTGTTGTGGCCTCTCCCATTGCGGAGCACAGGCTCCGGATGTGCAGGCTCAGCAGCCATGGCTCACGGGCCTAGCAGCTCCGTGGCATGTGGGATCTTCCCGGACCGAGGCATGAACCTGTGTCCCCTGCATCGGCAGGCGGACTCTCAACCACTGCGCCACCAGGGAAGCCCAATGCACACCTTTTTTATATGATCCAGCAATCTCACTCCTTGGTATCTACCCAAATGTGTTGAAAACTTATGTCCATATCAAATGTGCACACAGATGCTTATAGCAGCAAACCAAGGAAGCAACCAAGATGTCCTTCAGTAGATGAATGAATAAATAAACTCTGGTATATTCAGACGATGGAATATTATCAAAACATGAAAAGACATGGAGGAAACTTACATGCTTATTACTAACTGAGAAGCCAATCTGAAAAGGCTACATACCGGATGATTCCATTTATATAATATTTTAGAAAAAGCAAAGATCTGGGGAAAGCAAAATGATCAGTGGTTGCCAGGGTTGCAAGAATGGAAAGATAAATAGCAGAGTAAAGAAGATTTTTAGGGCAGTAAAACTACTCTGTAAGACACTACAACTAAACATTTGCCAAAACTCATAGAATATACAACTCCAAGAGTGAACCTCAGTGTAAACTATGAAATTTGGGTGATAATGATGTCTCAGTGTATGTTCGAGAATTATAACAAATGTATTCCTGTGGTGGAGATGCCAATAGAGTGGCTGTGCACGTATAGGGGCAGCAGTTAGATGGGAACTCTAGGTACTTCCTGCTCAGCTTTACTATAAATCTAAAACTGCTCTGAAAATAAAGTCTACTTTAAAAACTATAAATGTAATCCTTCCAGCTCTAAAATTTGATTATTCTAAATATTTTTAAGGGAGAAAAAAAATCCGTGTTCATTGATTTTTAAAATCAGTTTTAAAATCCTATTTGTTTTGAGGCTCCAAACCGAATAAAATATCTTTTAAAATCCACATCTATTCTTTAAAAGTACTAAATATTTTTTATAATTTTAAAATGACACATATCTTTAATAGATAGATCAGAGCACAATGATTCAGTCAACTGACATTTACATAACAGCAGGGTTTTGGTTTGTTTTTCAAAAAAATGAATTTAATTAATTAATTATTATTGTTTTAGATGTTGGGGGTAGGAGTTAATTAATTTATTTATTTTTGCTGTGTTGCGTCTTCGTTTCCGTGCGAGGGCTTTCTCTAGTTGCGGCAAGCGGGGGCCACTCTTCATCGCGGTGCGCGGGCCTCTCACTATCGCGGTCTCTCTTGTTGCGGAGCACAGGCTCCAGATGCGCAGGCTCAGTAGTTGTGGCTCACGGGCCCAGCGGCTCCGCGGCATGTGGGATCCTCCCAGACCAGGGCTCGAACCCATGTCCCCTGCCTTAGCAGGCAGATTCTCAACCACTGCGCCATCAGGGAAGCCCTAATTTATTTTTGTAATACTGAACTGTAGAGTCCTGCGTACCAAACTAATTTTTATCCTCTGGTCTGATCTACCAACAGGTGGCCTAGGAGACCTGAGGCTCAGAATGTCTATCACAAGAGATGACTCCGATCTCTCTTATGCCCTCCCCATGCCCTTCCTGCCCTGGCTGAGACATCTGGACCCACCAGGAGAACCATGAGGGCTGCTCATATCCAGGGTCATGGTCTGAGAGAGCAGTGAGGGCCCTGCCAAGAACTCTCATTCCAGTGGCTCATTGACCACTGAGTATGTTCACCTTTGTGTGTATTAACCTACTGGGCAGCCACAGAAATAAGGATGGAAGAAAGAGATGCCCCAGACACAATAAAGAAGTTGCTTGAATGGTAACGTTTCAGATCACAGACAACTCAGTGCTTTTTTTTCCATCAGTAACTGGAGTTTGCTGAGTTATAAACTGAGAAAACTGAATAATACGTCATGGAGGGCAGCAGTCAGTTTACACTGAGGGTCTCTTTATTTCTGACCATTTCTTTACAAAATCCACCCAGGGAGAGCTCCAACATGTGTCTCAAGCTCGAATCCACCTAAAGAAACTTAGATTCATATTTCTGTCTCTATAGGACACATGTCCCCTAAAGGCCTATTACCTGTCAGAGTTAACTTTTCCCTCTGCAATCCTGCACCCTCGCTTAATCACTTTTTCTTTTCACATTTACATTGAGCAGATATCTGATATCTGATATCTGGGTCTGTTTTCCCTTTACGATTCAACTATGTCCTGGATTTCAACTTCCAAGTGCTCAGAAGAAAGCTTTTGACAGATGCACCCAAGTAGTTAGGGGTATTTCAGCGGTATACGATGGGCTGGGGATGAGAGAATGTGTTATCTCCACAGTGCAGACAGGGGCTGGAACTAATCCAAATGATCCTGGGACGTCCTAAGACTCTCAGAATCTCAAACAGTTCAGCCCGACACTGTGCAAGTCTCCCAGGTTGGAGGATTCGCTGAGAGCTGTAACTCTCCTGAGGGACAGGATACAGCTCTTGACTTAAACTGGGCAGCCCGGAGGTGTGTCGCAGCAGCTTCTCCATGACGGCCATGGAGATGAGGTTTCCCCGCAGGCTAAAGAACATGAGCTGGGAGCAGCGGCTCAGGGGCAGCAGGATGGTCTCGAGGTGAGAGTCCATGATCCCACATTGCTCTAAATACAGTTCCTGGAGGGTGGCTGCAACTTTCTCCAACAGAACCGGGAGGAGCTCAGGACTCGAGTAGGTCAGGGTGATGCCACTCAGATCCAGGCCCTTTAGCTGACTGATGTTCGGACACTGGGACAGATGGCTCAGGTCTGAATCCGAAAGGAGGCAGTGAGTTATTGCAAGGTTGTCCAAGGGGGTTGTCAGACACCTGGGGAGAAACAGAGCAATTATGTCTTAGAAACTGGGGTGGAAAGTGAACTTAAGGTGGGAGACAAGTGATCTGCCCAAGGCTAAGTTTGGTCTCACCATCTGATAATGATCAATACCCAGAATGCGCTGTCTCATTTTATCCTGAGATCTTTCACCTTCTTTGTGTGACTGGATCAAGTCCACAGAACCCTGAAAGCCTTCTTTCCTCATCTGCTAAAAGGGTACAACATACTCCACTTTCTTCTGAGGATGAATGAAGATAATGGAATGCACTAGAACATGCTCAGAGGAGAGCCTGACACCGTGTGTCCATCAAGAGTGGGCATCACTGAATTTTAATAGTACGTGACATACCTAAAACTCTTCCTACTCAGGCTTCCTTCAGCCCATGCGTGGGCCACAGGCACCCATACCTCAGGCCAGGTGAGGCTTCTGGGTGACATGCATAGTGGACCAGCGTGGGCAAGATCTCACGACATCAGCTGGGGTTGCCGGTCTACAGGGTCTTAGTTACATCCCTGCATCATCTGCAAACGACCTTCCAATTTTTATTAGCCCTTTGGCTCCTGCTCTATTACCATCATCTCCAGAATCACGCATTTTCCATATATTAAGTACCTTATCTGGAGCAAAAAACAACCTTTTATAGACAGGGAATCTGAGACAGGCTCAATGTGGTCACAAAACTGATGAGCACAGAGCTTCCATTTAGAAATGTTCAGGCCTGATGGAGTTTTCATTCTTTAAGGCCCCCTATTTTCCTAAGTCATCTAAACAAAGATATCTCTTCCTAACGAAGAAATCACATACTCACACCCACTAGATCCTAGCCTCTAGTCTATATCTTCCTAGCATGGCGTCCCTTTCCAGAGCCCCTATCCCAGTTTGGGTCCCTACCTTGATTTGTATGGTTATGTGATACCACACTTCAGGATAGAGCAGCAAAGAGGACAGTGTGTTTCACATTCTAGTGTTGTGTTCATCATTACCTGGTCAGTGGTGCACACTCACCTGAGCATCTCATCCAGACAGCCTTCGAGGAAGGAGGGAGATTCCATGCAGAGATCCCGGAGGTGGTGCAGCCTGAGGAACTGAGAGGTAATTTGGACAACGTGCTGCTGTTCCTGCTCGTCAAGTGCAGAGACGTGGATGTGGGAGAGAAGGAGTCTCTGCACTTTATTCATCTGGCCCAGGAGAGGAGCAAACACGGCCAGGGTGGACAGATGCCAGGTGCAGTTCACTTGCACCTCCTGGATACAGTCCAGTTGCACCCTACTCAGGACCTTCATAATATTTTCCATGGGCATTGAAAGTATCTTCAGTTTCTTACAGCACAGGTGTATGGAAGCTTTCCTCTCCTCCACCCACCTGATGAGGTAGGTGAGGAATCTATCCATGGTCCTTTCTTTGAGGTGAAGTTCTATGAACACCACCACGGGAGCCAAGGACTGCTCTGCCCTTGACTTGTCCTCAGCCACTTGTGCCATCAGTGAGCTTGAACATCCATGGACCCTGTATCCAGACCACATTCTCCAGAAGTCCTGGCTGGTATTTCTTAAATCCAGCACCCGCAGCTTGCACCTCCTGTGGGGAAGCAGCAGATTGGCAGCGATGGCTTAAGAGCCGCACATAATGAAACCACAGTCTCAGCTTTAGGCAGCACTCATTTCCCACCTGAGCTTTTACTTCTCATCCCTGACATCACCTGCTGCCTTGCCCTCTTCTTCCCTCTCTGCCTCACCTTCCTCCATCTTGTTTCCCCTTCCATCCTTCCTGGTTCTCCACTTCTAGTACCTTAAGCATCACTAGAAAGATGTGGGGACATGTTCCTTCAGGTGCCCTTTCATCTTAGGTACTCCTACACTTCTGGAACTCAGCAATGGCCAAGGCCTCTGAGCCTCTTCATTTGGCATCATCAGAAGCCTCTAGTCCATCAACCGGCCATCCACTCTTATGACACCAGCTGCCTCTCAAGGATATCTAGGACTCTACCAGGATACCTGGATCAGACTCACCTGGGGCGATCCTGCTGGGCAACTAGGACATCAATACCGTCCAACACTGCTTGTAAGGTCCCCCGGTGAGGCGTCTGCATCAGACCCCCCAGAGGCAGGCGGACAAAGGGCCAGGCTTGCACCATGGCCTTCAGGGCCTCACCGTGTCTCCCATAGAAGGCCAAAATGAACAGTGGTGGGAAGAGCTCGGTGGGCAGGTACTCCACAATGGAGATGACCGAGGGCTCATCCCTCAGCAGGCTCATTCCCGCCAGGCCCAGGAGTCTGGGTGGGTTCCAGACACTCATTCTGACTCTGCTCCAAAAGGAATCCTGTGGAAACTTGCAGGGAACAAGGCATCTTTCTCAGTCAAGCATGAGCACCCCTTACTCTGTCTTCTCACCCTGCAGAGGAACAAACTCATAGCCAAATCACTGCTCCCACAGTAGTGGAAAAGCCTCTGTTTAGCAGAATTCTACTCTAGTCTCTGTGGGCACAAATCCATAACGCTGCCTCTACAGGAACCAGAGCAAGCCTCCTTCCAAGGAGGTAGAAAACCAACGACTTGTCCATTCATTTCCATTCACTACTTTGCTTAATTGTATTGCACTGGGAAGTGGGTACCACGAGCCTGAAGGCTGACCCTAATCTTTTTGGTGAAAACTTTTAGAAAATCGCTTAGGTCCCTAAAACTATGGGAATAAGAGCATTATGTGGCCCAACACAGCCTCCATCCACAATTCCCACTGTTAACTTGGGCTGGAAAAGATGAAGGACATACACCTAAAATGAATGCTCTTTTGTGTACAGACTAAATATTGTAAACATCAAGAAATAAAATTCTAAACAGTTAGATGTTTTCATTAAAAGGAAAATCTTCTTGGTTAAGATAATTAAAAATGATATAAACCAAAGGACAAATCAAAATGTTGAGAGTGAGGCAAAACTACACTGAGAGGCAAAACCAAAGCATTAAATTTGTTCATCGGAAAAGAAATAACTAAAGATACCCCTCTCCCTGCCATCCTGAGCTACATGGCACAGTTCAAGACCAGCTGACCATACATAAGAGGAGAGTGTCCTTGACTGAGGTCTATAACTTACCAGCTCTGATGTGGTTGGCAGGGTGCTCAGTCCTAAGACCGGGTGGAGAACCCAGACAGTGACTCCAGAGAAAGAAGTTTCTGCATGTCTTCTTTGATGCCCGAGGCTTTTATAGGCCTTTCGAATCATGTCTTCCCCATTTCCAACTACTAACAACCAATCAGAAAGCGATGCCTGATTAGATTCCAGACTGTCCATCAGGTTAATCATGATTGGATCTTCGCCTACATCCTGATGAATTGATTGAATCTGATTTTCATTCAGGAGGGAATAAATGGGGGTAGGGGATTCAAGGACTCAATCATTGATTCACTGCACAAACATGGATTGAGCTTTCCTAATAGGGTCAGTTATAGCCATGGGTGTGGGAAGAGATTATTGGTTCCTGATATTGGACAGAAACAACAAAACTAGAAAGCATCATTGTTGGAGAATCTTTGCGCAGATCAAACTCATCAAGATGTCCAACAATTAAAACATTATAAAAATATGGTGATGTCATTCCCAAAGGAAACAACATAAACTCCTACCTGCATCAAGTTGTCACTTAGGTGTTATATAAGAAACATAGCAGATCGTGAGCCTATTCAGGGAGCAAGGGAAATGCAATGGGGGATATGCTTGGCACTCGGGGCTTAAGTCAGGGCTTCTCTGAAGCAGGTCAGGTCAAAATCACAATAAGAAGGAAGGGCGGGGACTGGGCGGTGTAGAGCTGGGCATTCCTAAAGGGACACAGTGAATGAATCACTGTGCATAGTATGGGTATATTCTTTTTCTCCTGGGAAAATGGAGACTAAAAGACTTTTCTCTGGGTGGAGTTTAGAAATTAAAAAGGGAACCAGTGTTTGTTTGAGGTGTTTCCTCCCAGAAAGATGGGATCAGCACAGCAAACTGGCATGAAAAGATTAAATATGAGAATGTGAGCAGAGGGAGAGGCTGGGAGCCCTGGGAAGTCAGACATTTCCAAGACTGAGGGTGCGCACTGTGGGCTGTTCGGGAACTTGGATACAAGGGGAGACATGAACGTGGATAAGGTGCACCAAACCCTGTCCTCATCGTGGTGGCTGCTACCAGTAAACATTTTCTTTTAGGTTCTTCCTGCAGAGGACGCTCCCCAATGGCAATTAGCCCCAGCCATTTTCCTGGGGGCTTGGTAGCCAAACCATAATCCCATTGGCCCCTTTCCACGTATATTATGATAATTACTATTTCCTCAAAATTAGGAAAGTTCAGCAGAAATTCTGACCAAAGTGACATCGTTAGCCACAGAAATAAAATTCTGCTCTTCTCATATTAAGCACTCTTCACAAATACCAACACCTTTCCCTACAAAGTTCAGAAGCTATATTTGGTTTTTAAGGATCTGCCATGCTCATGGGTGACTCCCACCCTGGGCTTCATCACATGGAGATTTTTTTTTCCAGTTTCAGGATACAAAGAAAATGTGACCCTCCCTCCACCCCTAAGAGTTCTTCATGCCTTCCTTTCCTCCATTCACTGTGATGTCCAAGTAATTCAATTATAAAACAGCCAAAGAAGGCTAGGAGTTTTGAAGAGTGTTTTCCACCTTGATATCTTTCCGGAAGATTCCTTTCACCACATTCCTGCTATGGGTATAAATGCCTTGTGCATAAAATTAGGTTAAACTGGATTGTACTCAATAGGTATTTTAACTCCCAGGCCACCAAACCCCTTTATTAATAAGCTGCAATAGAGTGAGATTAGTAACAATGATAATCATAAACCTCTCTGTTCATTGAACACAACGTGGTGAGCAACGGTGTCAGCACTTTTTATCCACTACCTCGATTAACCTTCACAGGAAATGAAAGGTTCATTGCTCTTTCTCCATTTTTAGCCTGGTGGACCTGGGTCTGGGCTTGGGATAGAAACCTGCCCACTTCCATCCACTGAATAATTGGTAGATTCCCTCATGTGAGGGGTTCAGAAGGTCCCCTGAGTGTTAGGAAGGACTGACTGACAGATTTCACATGATGTCAGTGGAAAAGGGGAAACTGCAGACTCCAAGCTGGGGATGTTTCCCAGTTTCTATGAAATCGAAGGAGCTAGGAGGGGTCAGAGTGTTGGAATGTTCTAGAAATCATAAAAGCCCAGCCCTCTCCCTTCCCCCTGAGTAGAGGGGACCTTCTCTGTCCAACTCCACACAGAGCCTGTTTGCTCAGGGGACATACTGGGCGGCGAGGAGGAGGGAGCACATGTGCACAGAGGTGCCGTCCTTCCCACCCAATTCGGGGCCTGCAGGATGCTTGGGGTCTGGTGAGAAGCCTGGATTTGACATTTCTACCCTGTCCTGATTGCCTGTTTCATGACCTTGTTTGCTGCCCAGGTCGGAGCAGCTCCCTGAGCCCATCAGGGGGTTGTCCTTCCCGCTTCTCCAGTCACATGATCCCAAGTGACATCCTAAAACGTTGCTCCAGGGTCTTTGCTCAGGGGGTTAGCATATTTCTGTGCATCCAGTTCCGCCTCCCAGCATGAACTGACTTGGCAGCCCTCTCTTTCTGCAGCCCACCAACATCACCTCTCCGGGAACCTGGAGCCTGGTTACAATGCTGGGACACACTTCCAATGGGATCAGCAAAAATCAAGTACTTCTTTTCTAATTCCTCTGTGCTATTTTGGACAAATTGACTAACCCCAATGCATAGAGTTCCCCAGTTGCATCTCTGGATCCATCAAAGCACCCAGGAATGCTGAGGGGTGACACATCCTGGGTTACAGAGGAGGACCCTGACTCCTCTGGTCTTCCTAGACATGACAGCTGATGGGAGACCTTAGGGACCAGTCCCCTGCAGAGGCTCTCCCCTTTGTGGCTCTCTTGGTCCAGCACTTGGGCTGACAATGTTCTCCTCAGGTTCAGTAAGTTTTTTTTCTCTCCCAACTCAGATCTCTTCTTGCCCTGAAATGTCTCACTCTCTATGCCTTTTTAAAAGTCCAGCTGTCTGTGTTGGCCCCCCTTGCCTGCTCCCCCAGTACTCAACAGGGTCTGGTTCCACTTTAGATCCACTAATATCTTGCTATAAACAAGGAGCTGTTGCTCTTTCTTCCTCATCAATAAAGACTTGATGACAACATTACCCTGGGTCCAGGCAATTAATCCCAAAGGACAGGCTTGTAGAGACATGGTGGGTGGGGTGGATGTCTGGGACTCTCTCCAGGTGGGATTGGGCCACAGGGAATGAAGGAAAGAAGAGAGAGGAGTGCAGAGAATGTCCAGAGGAGCTGCTGTAGGGCCCAGAATGAGCGGGGGAGTAGAGAAATGGCAGCCTAGCAGGAGACCATGTCCTCTGGCTCTCACAAGACTGTGTCCCATCAAGTCTGGGGAACTTGTGTCTGAGGCCACTGCGGACACTGAGGCCCTGGATTGGGGGCTGTGAGTTCCCAGGGTCTGGATTGCTTTGCCCTGACTGGCATTAGGCTCCAGTGGCTGCTCTCGCACTCACCGCAAGGGCACAGTGTCTGGCCAGCGAAGAGTCTGGAGAGAGAAAGAGCGGTGGGCATCCAGTCTGGGTGCAAATACCAGGGGCAGGTTAGGAGGGAAGGCGAGGATCCTCACCTTGACATATATGCCAGAGGGAGGGATGCTCTTTGGAAATTTTGCAGTTTTGTCTCCTCACTCATCACAGCTTCCAGACATTGAGAATTGTGTTTTTCAGGAGAAAATGAGAAATAATGAGGTCTGTTCCTGTGTCTCCGTCATCCAAATGACAGCAAATTGCCTACTTTAATCCTTATGAAGGTCATAGGAGATGAAAGTCAAAGCAGTACCCATTGCTTGTCCAGCACAAATGAAGGAGGAGCGCAGGGACCTGTACTGGCCTCCCTCTTGTGGGAAAATCTTCTAAAGTCCCGGGCTGACGACCGGCAGGAGCTTCTGGTGGTGGCGGTGGGTGGGGGGAGGGCTCTGTGGACAAGTTCACTGGGTTGTCTCCAGCACATGTGACACAGCCTAATACTCTTACCCAGTATTGCCCTCTCACTTTTCTCCTTGATTCATTTAAAAGTATTATTTAGGGCTTCCCTGGTGGCGCAGTGGTTGAGAATCCACCTGCCGATGCAGGGGACGCGGGTTCGTGCCCCGGTCCGGGAAGATCCCACATGCCGCGGAGCGGCTGGACCCGTGAGCCATGGCCGCTGAGCCTGCGCGCCCGGAGCCTGTGCTCCGCAACGGGAGAGGCCACAACAGTGAGAGGCCCGCGTACTGCAAAAAAAAAAAAAAAAAAAAAAAGGATTATTTATTCTTCTTGTAACTGAAAATTTGTACCCTTTGACGTATTTCTCTCCATTCCCTCTGGCCCAGTCCCTGTCAACCACCATTTTATTCTCTGTTCATGAGAAATTGATTTTCTTTTCCTTTTTTTGAGTCTACATATAAATGATACGATGTAGTATTTGTCTTTCTCTCTCTGGCTTACTTCACTTAGCATAATGTCCTCCAAGTTTATCCATATTTTCACAAATGGCAGAATTTCCTTTTTATGGCTGAATAATATACCAATATGAACATATACAACTTTTCCTTTATTCATTCGTCCATCAAAGGACTTTTAGGTTGTTTCCATACTGTGGCTATTGTGAATAACGCTGCAGTGAACATGGGTGTTCAGACGTCTCTTCAAGGATCTAGTACACTCACAGTGACCATAGTTAATAATATAATATTGTATATTTAAAATTTGCTGAGAGTAGATCTTATAGGCATTCTCACCACACACACACACAAAGAGTTAACTATGAGGTTGTGGATGTCTTAATTATCTTGACCTTGGTAATCATTTCACAGTGTATACGTATATCACATCACCACATTGCACACTTTAACTATCTACAATTGTATTTGTCACTTATCATTCAATTAAAATGTGTTTACTGAGTATCTACAGTGTACCAACTGCTATTCTGGGTATCAGGGAAACATCCAATTAATGTGATATGTCCCACTACCATGTTATCTCATATGTACAGACTTTACATTCTATTGAGACAGACAAAAAACACATAAGCTGAAACATGAATTTAATACAGGCAGATGTGTACCTAGACCACAGTAGTGCAGGAAGGTAAAGGGACTAAAAAAGAGCCCTTCCCAATGTGCAACACTGGTATACTTACTGTTCTGAGCTGTAGGCAATCAAGACACAGCAGACTGAAACAAAGAAAACCTTTTCCCTCTCTCTGAACTACCTAAAAGAATTTAGAAAGGGGGCCTGGGCCAGAGAGAGAGCTATTATCAAGACATAACTTTATCTGAGTGGTGTATCTGTACGGCAGGACAAACATCTAATTACCAAACAAATTACTAGCTCTTCTGTGAATCACATTCTTCCCCGTTGAAGACCTGGCACTCTCTCCCATCCCGTGTCCTGAGATCACACATGAGCCTCAATTGTTTGGCTTCTCCTTGGGTCTCACTGCACTTGTCTGACTCCTGTAGGTTTGTAATTAATTTTGTTCTGTTTTTCTCTGATTAACTTGATTATTAGACCAGCTGAAGAACATTGAAGGTTACAGAAAACATTTTTCCTCCCCAATAAAAATAAACATGCAAACTGAAGCTACAGCACAATCTTAATAATCAATAGTAAAAATGATGATTATTACATAACCTTTAGAAAAGTTAAGGACTCACTTGATGTAGTTATAAATATATATGTAAATGTAAAAACAGTAAAAGGAATATTTATTTAGTACACTGGATTTTAAAACTTTGAGAATTAAAGTGCTGTATTTCTTTGTAATAAACTTATCAAGAGTAGTAAGAGCAGGGACTGCCTTCTTCCCATGGCATAATTGTCAACGGGGAGCCAACACCGTTTCTATGCTTTGTAAATTGTCATCCTCCTTTCTAAGTTTGTATGAGCCCCCAACATTTGATCCTTCATCCTTCTGATGTCATGAAATTCCCGGAGAGTTTCGTTAGTCTGAAATTTCCAGCCTGTGTCACTTCCTCCGGGGCTTCTTCATCTTTTCTTCAGGTGCTTTCCTCCTTTCTGAATCTCTGGGAGAAGAGGGGTGTGAGCCTGAGAGGAACAGAGACCATGGAGAGAGGGTCGCCCTTGACTGGTTCAAGGTCATATGCAAGAAAATGGAGGGAGCAGGGTCTAAATTTACGTGCCTTTTATCCACATAAGGCACCTCACCAGGTTGTCTCCCTGTGAAGGTTGGCTCCTTTGAAGGAGAAAGGGCTCTAGTCAGCAAGTGGCTGGAACAGCAGGAGGGAAACATTCTTACCAGTATTAGTGTGGTGTATCTGACCAACCAGAAAAATATATATTGTATATTATTCACATTTTCTTCATCATCCCTTGACAAGTACTTAGATTGTTTCCATATCTTGCTACTGTGAATAATGCTTCAGTGAACATGGGGGTGGAGATATCTTTTTGAGACAGTGACTTCATTTCCTTCCCAGAAGTGGAATTGCTGGATCAAATGGTAGTTCTATTTTTTATTTAAAATTCACATCTATGCTGTTTTCCATACTGGCTGCACCAAACTACATCCCCAACAACAGTGCAGGAGGGTTCCCTTTTCTCCACACCCTCACGTCACTCGTTATCTCTTGTCTTCTTGATAACAGCCATTCTAAATTTTGTGAGGTGATATTTCATTGTAGTTTTGATATGCATTTCCCTGATTAGTGATGCTGAGCATTTTTTCAAGCACCTGTTGGCCATCTGCATGTCTTCTTTGCCAGAATGATATTTAGTATGAATTGTGAGGTCAGAAACATGCAGTCCCCTGCAAATAGGCAGAATGTAGAGAAATATGAGATGCAGGTGAACTTGAAATGTGTTTTGTGTAGGATAAGGCAAACCAGGCAGAAACTTGTGGTCTGGGGTAAGAGGGTAACTCCCCCTGGAGGCCTCTCCATGGAGGGACCCAAGAGACTCTGTTCCAATCCCTTGGCTCTGACCCAGACCACACACCTAGCCTGGTGGTGCCTGAACTAGTCACCTGCACTGCAATTTTATTATTGTGGATTACTCTTGGGACACACATTCCCTCCTGGATCACCACCAAAACAGCAATTCAACAAAAGTCACTGGTCTTGGGAAGTAAATTATGCCCCCTGAACTTATTAATAGAAGCACAAATCCTCGTCTCTATAACTGAAATTTCATCCTCAGCACTCCTAGATCTCACTGTGCACAGTCATTGAGGCCACCTCAGAACACTTCTCATCCATGTTCTCAGGACACAGTTCTTCAGACTTTGGAAAAGTGGACACATGAGGAGTGATGGGATGCTGCAGCATTGTTGATGAGTCAGCCCCAAACTCCCATCCTCCATTCCTGTTAGCATCATTGACCCCCTGTGTAGTATTCTGATGATACCTCTTTTTTCAGGAGCCCCTCATACCAGCCTCTGTCCATTGAAGAGAAGAACCTGCAGGAAGAAGGTGACTTAGAGCCCAGGACCCAGGATGTGTTTGACAACTAACCCAGACACAGCCCAGTGTGCTCTCCTGCATAGACATAAATGCTGCTCTGATGGAAGGTTCTGGAGAAGAGCTTTAGGTCCACCTTGAGGTCAACTGCTCTCCAGTTCCAGCTCTATTTCCATAACCCCAGCAATCTGACACCATTCCAGAGGGGACTGAATTAGACGGTCCTCACTCAGTAACACTCTTGGTCTTCTTCTAAGCTTTTGCTCTTCCAAGACCTGTCCCTAGTCCAGTGTCCTATCCTCTCTCATCTGGCTACCTCTGGGCTTCACCCCTTGCCCAGTTGTCCAGAAGATCTTGGGTATCCAGCCAGAAACTAACACAAACAGATGTAAAGATATACAATGTTCATGGATTAGAAGAATCAATATTGTTAAAATGACCATACTTCCCAAGGCAATCTAGGAATTCAGTGCAACCCTTATCAAAATAACAACAGCATTTTTCATAGAACTAAAATTATTTTAAAATTTGTACAGAAACAGAAAAAGACCAAAAATAGCCAAAACAATCTTGAGAAAGAAGAACAGAGTTGGAGGTATCATGCTGCTGCTTTAGACTACATTGCACAGATACACTAATCAAAACAGTATGGTACTGGCAAAACAAACAAACAAACCCAGAAACATAAAAATATGGAACAGAATAGAGAGCACAGAAAAAACCCCTACACACTTATGGTCAATTGATCTATGAAAAAGGAGGCAAGAATATACAATGGAGAAAAGACAATCTCTTCAATAATTGGTGCTGGTAAAATTGGACACCTACATGTAAAAGAATGAAATTAGAACATTTTATAACACCATACACAAAAATAAACAAAAAATGGATTAAAGACCTAAATGTAAGGCCCCAGACCATAAAACTCCCAGAAGAAAACTTAGGTGGAACAGTCTTTGACACAAATCATAGCAATTTTTTTTTGATATGTCTCCTAAAACAAAGGAAACAAGAGCAAAAATAAACAAATGTTCCCTAATTAAACTTAAAAGCTTTTGCACAGCAAAGGAAACCATGGACAAAATAAAAAGACAACCTGCTGAATGGGAGAAAATATTTGCCAATGATATGACCAATAAGGAGATAATATCCAAAATAACATATAAACAGCTGATACAACTCAACAGCAAAAAAAAAAAATGGGCAGAAGACTTGAATAGACATTTTTCCAAAGAAGACATACAGATGGTCAACAGTTACATTGAAAGATGTTCAGTGTTGTTAATCATCAGGGAAATGCAAATAAAAAACTCAATGAGATATCATTTCACACCTGTCGGAAGGACGATCATCAAAAAAAACACAGATCACAAATGTCGGCCAGGGATGGTGAAAAGGGAACCCTCATACACTGTAGGTGGGAATGTGAATTGGTGCAGCCACTGTGGAAAACAGGACAGAGGTTTCTCTAAAAACTAAAAATATAACTATCATATGACTCAGCAATTTCACTACTGGGTATATACCTAAAAACCCCAAGTACAATAATTCTAAAAGATACACGCATCCCAATGTGCACAGCAGCATTATTTAAAAAGCCAAGATATGGAAGCAGCCTAAGTGTCCATCAACAGTTGAATGGATAAAGAAGTGGTATATTCCACACACACAACGGAATACTACTCAGTCACAAAAAAGAAAGAAATTTTAACATTTGCAACAACATGGATGGACGTGGAGTGTATTATGTATAATGAAATGTCAGACAGAAAATATAAATACTGTATGACATCACTTATATGTGGAATCTGAAAAATAAAATAAACTAGTAAATATAACAAAAGAGAAACAGACTCACAGATACAGAGAACAAACTAGTGTTTACCAGTAGGGAGAGGGAAGGGAGAGGGGTAAGATAGGGTTAGGGGATTAAGAGATACTAAGTACAATGTATAAAATAAACAAGCTAAGAGTATATATTGTACAGCACAGAGAATATAGCCAATATTTTATCATAATAACTATAAAAGTAGTATAAACTTTAAAAATTGTGATTTAGTATGTTGTACACCTGAAACTTATATAACATTGTACTTCAACTATACCTCAATTAAAAAAAAAAAAAAAGTAAAGCAGCTCAGCCTACTGATAGAAGCACTGGAGGATGATTTGAAATCCAGTGACCTTTTCTTTTCCCCCTTTTGGCTAATTAAAAAAATAGAATATAGTGGTGAGCTTGACATAAGTTGAGGAAAATTATCTTCTAAGAGGATGAAATGGATAATTCAGGAACAACAGGGCTATATACAGGGAGAAAGCGTTGAGAAACCAAAGAGAAGCTTTGGGGAGTACAAGGATTTTTATTACTCTGTGGTTGGCAAGAACAGCAAAACATTGGAGCAACCTAAATTTACATAAGGAGGCACACTGTTAAAATGTGGGCCATTCATTTTATGGACTACTATATGCCCACTGATATGAATGAAGACTGATCCTTAAGACCCACCCTTAAACGTAAAAAAGCAAGATGATCTGAATCACTAAGACACCATTTCTATAAGGGAAGCTGAACCAGATGTTAGCACATGCAAAAATAAATGTACAGAAAGTCAGAGAGAAGTCTGGAAAGTACACTAAACTGAACTCTCTGGAGGGGGGCCTGGGATGAAGAGGAAGTTCAGGGGAGATGTTTCTTCTCTCTGTATTGTTGGGATGTTTTACATTGAGAGTATAGTCCTGTCTTACTTGGGCAAAACCAACAAAAGTATGGGAAACAAATGAAGGTTTCTTTTGTTACTGAGCCAAACTCGGGTCCACTGATCTGTGTGCAGTGAAGCCAATCTACTGCTACTGAGAGTGATGAAGGAAAGTGTAGCATTTATTGCAGGCACCAAGCAAAGAACGGGGGCAACTGTTGCTCAGAAGACCCTAATTCCCTGATGACTTTCAGGAAAAGATTTTTAAAGACAGGGTGAGAGAGAGTGTTGTAGGGTGTGTGATCAGCTCATGGACATTCTTCTGGTTGTTGGTGATGAGGTAATCGGGAATAAATATCATCAAGCTTCTGCTTCCAACCCCTCTGGTCTCTATGTGCTTGTAGCAGCCTGGAGTTCACTTCATTCAGTGTTTTTAAAGTAGCTCAAGGATATGGCTCAGAATGTTATCTATAGCCCTTGAGGAGGAACTAAAGGTCTTTGAATTTGTTTAATGGCTAAGCTATTATTATTTTGTCCTGCTTGATTATTTTCCTTTGTTTCTACATTTTATCATATTTTCTGTTTATTCTTTGGAACTCAGGATAGGCCTAGGAGGATAAAGGTTTTCTACAAACAAGAGGCAGCTGCAGGACATGAGGGGGTGTCTGTCCTGGGAAGGGCCCATAGGGTTCTGCTCAGTTACACTTCCAAGTACAACTTATATGTACAAATGCATTGACCACAAGTGCTATTTCTTCCGTATCCAATTTATTTGTTATTGGTAGACAGTTAGTGTTGACTTTCCCCAAATGTGCATTTCAGTGCAAAATAACGTTTGGCTATAAACCGTTGTTAAATATGTCCATGCACCCACAGTTATAAGCATTTACTGCCACACCAGGCTTCTTGTTCAGCTGCAGGACCACAGGGTGATAGAGACACAGTCCCTGTACTTTATGAGACTATTAATGTTGTTGATGAAAATTCAATTAACTCTCAAGTTAAGAAGAAAAAAAAGGGAATTTTATTTGAGCCAAACTGAGGATTATAACCCAGGAAGCAGATTCTCAAAAAGCCCTGGGAACTGTTCCATGTGTTAGAAGTCAAAGGCACAGTCATGTACATTTTTGAGTCAAAGGATCACTCATCAAAATGACATCCTGATGTTTTACATAAAGTTCACCAAGGATACATAGTCCAGGTAAGCACGTACAAGGTGAGCAGCAAGTCACCATGAACCCCTACAGAGCTGGGAAAGAACACTGTTCTTTTAAGAAGTTACATTGCTGGCATCAGAAGAAAAAAAATTGATCTTTAATCTTGAGCAGGCACTCCCATCTTTGAGGAGCTCATTGCATATTAGGTAGGCAGGAGGCCCAAACACACACAGAGAGAGACTTTTATGTTTAATGTTTTTCTTGTCCTGCCTTAAAATATAAGTTTTATTTCATCATTGTCTAACAGGTAAGTTTGTCAACAGAAAAAATTGTAGTACGTACCCTTTTCGTACGATCCAGCTGCCTCGTTCCTTGGTATCTATCCAAATGAGTTGAAAACGTATGTCCAAACCAAACATGCACATAGATGATTTTAGCAGCAAACCAAAGAAGCAAGAAAGCTGTCCTTCAGTATATGAGTGAGCAAATAAACTGTGGTGTATTCAGACAAAGAATGGGATCAAAACATGAAAAGACATGGAGGAAACTTAATAAGTGAAAGAAGTCAATCTGAAAAGGCTACATACTGTATGATTCCAGAAATATGACATTTTTTCTTTTCTAAAAATTTTTATTGGAGCATACATGATTTACAACGTTGTGTTACTTTCTGCTGTACAGCAAAGTGAATCAGTTCTACATATACATATATCCAGTCTTTTTTAGATTCTTTTCCCATATAGGTCATTATAAAGAATTGAGTAGACTTCCCTGTGCTATAAAGTGGGTTCTTACTAGTTATCTATTTTATATATAGTAGTGTGCATATGTCAATCCTAATCTCCCAATTTATCCCTCCCCCACCTTTCCACCCTGGAAGCCATAACAATGTTTCCTACATCTGTAACTCTATATGACAATTTGGAAAAGGCAAAGCTCTGGGGAAAGCAAAAATATCAGTGGTGGCCAGGGACTGGGGGGTGGAAAAGATAAATAGGCAAAGCAAAGAGGATTTTTAAAAAAAAAGTTTATTGGAGTATAGTTGATTTACGATGTTGTGTTAGTTTCAGGTGTACAGCAAAGTGACTCAGTTATACATATACATATATCCACTCTCTCTCTTTTTTTTTTTTTTACATTTGTTTCCCATACAGGCCATTGCAGAGTATTGAGTAGAGTTCCCTGTGCTATACAGCAGGTTCTTATAAGTTAGGACAGTGAAAATACTCCATACGATATTACACTAGTAGATACATGCAACTATACATTTGTCAAAACCCATAGAACGTACAACCCTAACAGTGAACCTTGGTGTAAACGATGAAGTTTGGTTGATATGGATGTCTCAGTGTAGATTCATGAATTACAACAAATGTACTCTTCTGGTGGGAGATTTGGATACCCAGGGAGGCTGTACACGTGGGGGCAAGAGACAAATGGGAACTCTCTGTACTTTCTGCTCAATTTCACTGTGAATCTAAAACTGCTCTAAAAAATAAAGTCTACTTTAAAAAATATAATTGTAATCCTAGCTCTAAAATTTTATTATTGTAAATATTTTTAAAGGAGAAAAAATCTCATTCATTGATCTCTAAAATCAGTTTTCATGTCTTAGTTGTCTTGAGACGCCAAAGGAAGTTTATCATTTTTTTAAAAATCCACATGCATTCTTTACAAGTACTAAATTACCTCTATAATTTTCAAAGAAATTTCATGTATTTAATATTCATATAAATGTGCAAATATTTAAACTCAACTAGTATTAACAGGACAGCAAAATTTTTAAAAAGTACTGACGTATACAGTCCTGCTTACAAAACCGATTTATATCCTCCTGTCTGATCTACCAGCTGGTGGCCTAGGAGACCTGAGGCTCAGAATGTCTATCACTAGAGATGAATCCAATCTCTCCTATGCCCTCCCTTCCTCCTCCCTGCACTGGCTGAGAGAGCAGCTTGAGTGAACCATGATTCATTGGTGTCCACACGTGAAAGGTGAGACCCATTTTGAGGCCCTGGGTTTGCTCTCCACCCTGTTGTAAGGAATAGAGGGTAAGCTAGAGGAATGTAGATACTGAGGTTTCCACTAGGAGAGAAAAAGAAGGGAAAGACTCATTTAGTTATCTCTTAGTGTATGCTAGCTCCAGGGCCAAGCCCTCAAGTGCATTCTCTCATTGGAACTTACAAATGTCTAATGAGCTGGGTTTGTATCATTATCTTCCTTTTGCAAGGCAACCAAGGCTTTTGATTCATGTTCCTCCACCCCTATATCCACTCCATCCCTGGCGCACCAACACCCTGAATTTCCCATCAACTCCTTGAGTCAACTTTTCCCCTTCAACCTTTTTTTTTTTTTTTCACTTTGAGACAATTATATATATATTTTTTCTTTTAACATCTTTATTGGGGTATAATTGCTTTACAATGGTGTGTTAGTTTCTGCTTTATAACAAAGTGAATCAGTTATACATATACATATGTTCCCATAGCTCTTCCCTCTTGCGTCTCCCTCCCTCCCACCCTCCCTATCCCACCCCTCCAAGCTGTCACAGAGCACCGAGCCGATATCCCTGTGCCATGCGGCTGCTTCCCACTAGCTATCTACCTTACGTTTGTTAGTGTATATATGTCCATGCCTCTCTCTCGCCCTGTCACAGCTCACCCTTCCCCCTCCCCATATCATCAAGTCCGTTCTCCAGTAGGTCTGTGTCTTTATTCCTGTCTTACCCCTAGGTTCTTCATGACATTTTTTTTTCTTAAATTCCATATATATGTGTTAGCATATGGTATTTGTCTTTCTCTTTCTGACTTACTTCACTTTGTATGACAGACTCTAGGTCTATCCACCTCATTACAAATAGCTCAATTTCGTTTCTTTTTATGGCTGAGTAATATTCCATTGTATATATGTGCCACATCTTCTTTATCCATTCATCCGATGATGGGCACTACAAATAGAACTACCATATGACCCAGCAATCCCACTACTGGGCATATACCCTGAGAAAACCAAAATTCAAAAAGAGTCATGTACCAAAAGGTTCATTGCAGCTCTATTTACAATAGCCCAGAGATGGAAACAACCTAAGTCCCCTTCAATCTTGTACCCCTGCTGGGTCACCTTTCCTTTTCACATTCACGTTGAGCAGATGCCTGAAACCATAGGTCTGTGTTCTCTTCACAATGCACCTATTTCCTAGGTTTCAGTTTCCAGTGCCCAGAAGAAAGCTTTTCATAGAGGCAACCAGCTAGGGAGGGACAAAACAGCAGTATATAATGGTCTTCTCATGACAGAATATCTCATTGCCCCAGCGAGGACAGGGGCTAGAGCTAATCCAGATGGTCCTGGGCCTTCCTAAGTTCCTCATAATCTCAATCAGCTCAGCCTGAAGCTGGGCAAGTCTCCCCAGGTGTAGAATTCTCTGAGAGCTGTAACTCTCCTTTGGGGCAGGATACAGCTCTAGGATTAAACTGGGCAGTCCATCAGTATGACACAGCAGCTTCTCCATGATGGCCATGGAGAGGAGGTTCCCACAAATGCTGAAGGTCCTGAGCTGGGAGCAGTGGCTCAGGGCAGGCAGGATCGCTTCAAGTTGACAGTCCATGATTCCACACAGATTTAAGTCCAGTTCCTGGAGCGTGGCTGCAACTTTCTCCAGCAGAACTTGGAGGAGCTCAGGACTAAAGTCAGTCAGTGGGACACCACTCAGATCCAGGCCCTTTAGCTGACTGATGTTCAGGCACTGGGACAGATGTTTCAAGTCTGATTCTGTAATCAGACAGTGAGTTATTGCGAGGTTCTCCAAGGGAGTCTTCAGGCACCTGGGAGAGAAACTGAGGAATTAGGTCTTGGAAACTGGGATGGAACGTGACCTCAAGGTGGGAGATAAGTGTTTTACCCAAGGCCAAGGTCATTTTGACCATCTGATAACAATCAATACCCAGAAGGCCCAATCTCATTTTAGCCTGACTCCTGTCATCTTCTTTGTTTGGCTGAGATAAGTACACAGAATCTTGAATGCTCTCTCTCCTCATCAGTCAAGCAGGGTACAACATACTCCATTTCCTTTTGCGGATGAACGAAAAGAGTGGAATTCACTAGAACATGCTCAGAGGAGAGCCTAGCACAGAGTCTCAATCAAGTGCGGGCATCACTGAATTTTCATATTTAGAGTTGAAACAAACAAAAAATACTCTCACATCAGGGTGCCTTTAGCTCACTACTTGAGCCCCAGGTGCCCATATCTCTGGGCCAGATGAGGCTGGAGGGAGACATGCACAGAGAACCAACCTGGACAAGATCCCACATCATCAACTGGGGTCTCCAGTCTGCAGGGGCTCAGTTACATCCCTGCATCATCTGCAAACCACCTACCACTTTTTATTTTGCTTTTGGCTCCCCATTCCTTACCACCAGCATCATGCATTTCCCGTATATTAATTACCTAATCTGGAGCACAAGCAACATTTTACAGATGGGGAATTTGAGACAGGCTCACTGTGGTCACAAAACGGTTGAGCGCAGAGTTCCTCTAGAAATACTCAGGTCTGAGGTTCTTTCCCCTCTTCAGTGCCCTCTTACCTGTTTTTTGTTTGTTTGTTTTTTGTTTTTGTTTTTGTTTGTTTGTTTGTTTTTGTTTTTTTTAAGTCACCTGAACAAAGACATCTCTTCCTGAGAAAGAAATCACAAACACTCTGATACATCTGAACCCTCCAATCTATAGCTTCCTAGCATGGTGTCCCTTTCCAGAGCCTCTATCGCACTTTGTCCCTCTACCTTGATTTGTGTGGTTATGTGATGCCACACTTCAAGGTAGAGCAACAAAGGAAACAATGCACGTGACGTTCTAGTGTTGTGTTCTCTGTTACTTGGTCAGTGGTGCACACTCACCTGAGCATCTGGTCCAGGCGACCTTGGAGGAAGGAGGGAGATTCCATACGGAGATCCCGGAGGTGGTGCAGCCTGAGGAACTGAGAGGTAATTTGGACAACGTGCTGCTGTTCCAACTCCTCAAAGGCAGACACAAGAATGGGGGAGAGAAAGAGTCTCTGCACATTACCCATCTGGCCCAGGAGAGGAGCAAACACGGCCAGGGTGGACAGATGCCAGGTGCAATTCACTTGCACCTCCTGGATACAGTCCAATTGCACCATACGCAGGACCTTCATAATATTTTCCATGGACATTGTAACAATTTTCAGCTTCTTACAGCACAGGTGTATGGAAACTTTTCTCTTCTCCACCCACTGCATGAGGTAGATAAAGAATTCATCCATGGTCCCTTCACTGAGGCAAAGTTCTATAAACACCTCCAAGGCAGCCAAGGGCTTCTCTGTCCTTGACCTGTCCTCAGCCACAGGTGCCATTGATGAGCTTGAGGACACACGAACATTGGATCCAGACCACATGCTCCAGAAGTCCTGGCCAGTATTCCTTAAATCCAGCACCCGCAGTTTGCACCTCCTGTGGGGGAAACAGCAGATTGGCAGCGATGGTTTAAGATCCACACTGAATGAAACCGCAGTCTCAGAATTTAGGCAACACTCACTTCCCACGTGTGCTTTTACTTCACGTTCCTGACATCACCTGCTGCCTTGTCCTCTTCTTCCCTCTCTGCCTTTCTTTCCTCCATCTCCTTTCCCACTTCCATTCTTTCTGGTTTTCTACTTCTAGTACCTTTAATCATCACTAGAAGGCTGTGGGGGCATGTTCTTTCAGGCTCCCCTGCATCTTAGGCACTCCTACACTTCCAGAAGGCATTTCCCAAAGTGAGCTCAGCAATGGCCAAGGCCTCTGAGCTTCTTCCTTGGCATCATCAGAAGCCTCTGGTCCATCCCTTGGCTACCTACTCTTACGACACCAGCTGTCTCTTCAACAATGTCTAGGACCCTACCAGCCTACCTGGCAGACTCACCTGAGGCAATCCTTCTGGGCAAGCAGGACATCAAGCCCATCCAACACTGCTTGTAAGGTCCCCACATGAGGCATCTCCATCAGGCCTCCCAGAGGTAGGCGGACAAAGGGCCAGGCTTGCACCATGGCCTTCAGGGTCTCACTGTGTCTCCCATGGAAGGCCTCCATGAACAGTGATGGGAAGAACTCTGTTGGTAGATCCTTCAGAGCAGCAAAGGCCAAGGCCTCATCCCTCAGCAGGCTCATTCCCACCAGGTCCAGGAGTCTGGGTGGATTCCAGATACTCATTCTGATCTTTTCCAAAAGGAAACCTGTGGAAGCCATCAGAGAACAAGACATCCTTTTCATGCCAAGCATGAGCAAGCCTCCATTGTCTCCCCACCCTTCAGAGGGACTTAGCACAGTGGTAGAAGTGCCTCAATTTTCCCCAATTCCACTCTAGTTTCAGCGGACACAAAGCCATAACTCTTTCCCTACTAGCAGCAGAACAAGTATCTCACAAGTACCGAGGAAAAGGAAAGGCAACCACTAGTCCATCCATTTCCACCCACTGCTTTGCTTAATTCATGTCCCAGTGGTAAGTGTGTACCATGAGCCTTAACAATGTCCCTTATCTTTCTTGGGGGAAAACTTTCAGACCATCACTTAGGGCCCCAAAACTATGGGAATAGGAGCATCATGTGGTCCAGAACAGCCTCCATCTTCAATTCCCACAGTTAACTTGGCTGAGAAAGATGAAGGAGATGCCCCTGAAATGAATGCTATTTGCACAAAGTAAATATTTTAAATGCCAAGAAATAAAATTCCAAAGAGATACTTTTCATTAAAAAGAATATCTGTTTGGTTAAGACATTTAGAAATAATATAAACCAAAGCACAAATCAAAGTATTTAGGATTAAGGCAAAATTACACTTAGAGGTAAAACCAAAATCTTAAATCAGTTTATCTGAAAAGAAATAAGAAACCTTCCATACCAAGCTACATGCCACCATTCAAGACACAGAGATCATGGGTAAGATGAGGGTGTCCTTAGCTGAGGTATGTAACTGACCAGCTCTGATGATATTGGCGAGGTGGTGCTAGGACCTCAGACTCCTCGGAAAATCCAGGAGGTGACTGGATTCTGCATCTCTTCTTTGGTACAGGAAGATTTTATATACCTTTCTAATCACAACTTCCTTCTTTCCAACTACTAACTTCCAATCAGAAAGCATACCTGATTAGATTCCAGACTGTCCATCAGGTTAATCCTGATGGGATCTTTGTCTATCTCAAGAGGAATGGATTGAATCAGATATTCATTCAGGAAAGAGAAAGAACGAAGGAGGGGTATTGGAGTCAAAGGCACGTTCCTTGATTCACTCCACAAATATTCATTGGGTTTGACCAATACCAATAGTTATACCTGTGGGTATGAGACAGGGAAGGGGCTATTGATTTGTGATATTGGATAGGAAAAACAAAAATTTAAAGCATCAGTGTTGGGGGATCTTTGGCCATATCACAATTATCAAAATGTCCCAGAATAAAAAGAGCTTCATGAAGACAGTGGTGTTGTTCCCAACGGAAACACAATAAATCCATCCCTGTATCAAGTGTCACTTAGGTGTTATGTCGGAAACATGCGAGATCATGAGCTGATTCGGGCAGCAAGGGAAGTTCTTTGGGGGATGTGGTTGGTTTTCCAGCCTTATGTCAAGGCTTCTCTGAAGGAGGTCAGGTCAAAATCACAGTGAGAAGGGTGGGGCTGGGCAGCATGGAGCTGGGCATTCCTAAAGGGACCATGTGAATGAGCCAAACAGTGGAAAACATAGTTGTTGTTGTTGTTGTTTTATCCTGAGAAGGGAGAAGATTTAAAGGCTATTCTCTGGGTGAAGTTTGGAAATTAAAAGGGAGTGGCTAAGAGGAGGCAGTGTCATCTCTGACGGTGTTTCCTCCCAGAAAGATGGTGTCAGCACAGCAAACAGGCATGAAAAGGTTAATCTGAGAATGTGAGAAGAGGGAGAGGCTGGGAGCCCTGGGAATTCAGGCATTTCCAAGACTGAGAGCCACTGAGGGTGGGCACTGTGGGCTGTTTGGGAACTTGGAACCAGGGGGAGACATGAACATCGTCAGTCACAAATAACCCTGTCATCCAGGGGCAGCTGCTAAAAAGAGATGTTTTCCTTTAGGTTTTTTCCCCACAGAGGATAATTCCCAGATGGCAAATAGCCCCACCCATTTTCCAGGGGTCTTGGAAGCTCAACCATAGTCCCATTGTCCCCTTTCCAAGTATATTTTGATAATTACTGTTTTCTAAAACTTAACTAAGTTCAGCACAGATTCTGATCAAGGTAATAGCAATGGGCACAGAAATAAAACTCTGTTTTTCTCTTCATATTAAGCACTGTTCACAAATACCAACACCTCTTCCAAACAAAATTCAGAAGCTGTATTTGGTGTTTAAGGGTCTGCCACGTTCAGGTATGAGTTCCACCCCAGCTACACCACACAGAGACTCTTTTGAAGTTTCAGGACACAAAGAAAGCTGGACCTTCTCTCCACCCCCAGAATTTTCCATGCTTCCCACCCCCCATTCCATACAGTGCCCAAACAATTCTTGTATACCACTGGTTGCCAAGGCAAGGATTATTTGAAGATTGTTCTCCATCTTGGTATCTTTCCTGAAGATTCTTTTCACCATATTTCTACCATGGGTATAAATGGCTTTTACATAAAATTGGGCTAAACCAAATTGTACTCAATAGACTTTTAACTCCCAGGCCATCAAGCACCTTTACTAATGAGTTGCAGTATAGTGAGATCTGCAACAACAGTAATCATAACCATCTCTGTTTATGGAACACAAACTGGGTGACCACTGGTGCTGACACTTTTTATCCACTAGTTAAGACATTAACCTTCACAGAATCTAGAGGTCACTGCTATTTCTCTGCATTTTTAACCTGGTGGATTGGGGTCTTACTCAGTAGAGGAATCTGCCCACTGCCATGCAGTGAATAACTGGTAGATTCCCTTTGTTGACGGGATCAGAAGGAACCAAGGAACCCTGAGCTGTCAAACAACCTAAATTTTGGAGACAACTGACTGAGAGACTTCACTCGAATGTTAGTGGAAATGGGGAAAGTGCAGTGTCTCAGGTGGGGATGTTTCTATGGGTTTGCAGCTTCCATGAGATCCAAAAAGACCATTGTTTTATTTTATTTATTTATTTTTGAGGTACGCGGGCCTCTCACTGTTGTGGCCTCTCCTGTTGCGGAGCACAGGCTCCAGACGCGCAGGCGCTGAGCGGCCATGGCTCACGGGCCCAGCAGCTCCGCGGCATGTGGGATCTTCCCGGACCGCGGCACCAACCCGCGTCCCCTGCATCGGCAGGCGGACTCTCAACCACTGCGCCACCAGGGAAGCCCAAGACCACTGTTTTAAAGTGGCAGGTTGTAACTAATTCTCTGAAGAAAACTCCAGGGATGAAATGGAAAAGTCCAAAGTGGGCAGACTCGAAGTTGAGCCTCTCTGGGATATTTGGGAATTTGCAGGATACTGGGAAGGAGCTTTCTTTCCTGAGCAGTAATCAACTGTGGGAGCTGTGTCAAAGAAAACCAGAGACAGACACAGGTTTATACGGTAAAGGCGAATTTTATTCAGGATTATTGCAACAGAGGAAAAGATACACCAGTATGCAACTGGTCTCCGTTCACAATACAATGAAGACATTTGGGAATTCACAACCAACAAGCAGGGGGGTTCGTGGCTGGAAAATTACTATGAGGAGACTTCAGATCTGGGGGAAATCTGGCTAAACCAGTGTAACAGGATTCCTACCAAATCCTGTGATCAGATACCAAGAGTGGGGAGTGAGGAATTTGGATCAGATATTATTGGAATAGCAGGTATCAAAGGTGTGGATTCTTCTAAAACTGACGAATCAGGGTTCTTCCTAAAGCTGGATTTTACAAGGATGTGCACAGATGGGCCTAGCAGAAGGTCAGGAGACTGACTTAGAGTTAGGGGAAGATTGTTTTATTCTTATATTGTTATTTATTCTGGTACACACCATCCAAGCGCACCTGGTATGGTCTGAGTGGTGAGGGTTAGCACAGGGTGATACAGCCACACTCTGTGTATTCCTTCTCAGTTGGTTCTTTTAAGTTTATACAGCTAAATCAACCCTAAGTGCAAATATTTGCTCTTCTCTTTTCCATTGTAAAAGCCTTGACTCTTTTCTTTTTTCAGTTTTCTTTTGGCATATTTTCCTAGAAGATTTTTTCCAGTTTTATTGAGATACGATTGACCTCTTTTTCAGTGTACAACATAATGATTTGATATATGTATATACTGTGAAATTATCACCACAATAAATTTAGTTATCATCCATCACTTCACGTAGTTAAAATTTTTTCCTGTGGTGAGAATTTTAACGATCTACTCTCCTAGCATTTTTTTTTCAAGTACACAATACAGAATTGTTAACTTTTGTCACTGTGCTATACATTACATCCCTATGACACATTTATTTTATAACTAGAAGTTTGTACCTTTTGACCGCCTTTATTCATTTCCCCATAAATCTTTATTTGACTTGTTTCACTTAACATAATGCCCTAATGATCTGTCCATATTGTTGAAAATGGCAGGATTTTCTTCTTTTTTATGGTTTTAATTCTGAATAATATTCATATATATATATATATGAATATATATGTATTATATATATATTCACATTTTCTTCATCATTCATTGATTGTTTCCCTTTCTTGACTACTGTAAATAATGCTGCAGAGAGCTTAGGGCTGCAGATGTCTTTTTGAGAAAGTGATTTCATTATCTTCATATATATACCCAGAACTGAAATTGCTGGATATTATGGTACCTCCATACTGTTTTCCACATTGTCTGCACATTCTTACATTCCCAGCACAGTGGCTACACAAAGGCTCCTTTTTCTTCACACCCTCACCGTCACTCGTTATCTCTTGTCCTCTTGATAACAGCCATTCTAAAAGGTGTGAGGTGATATCTCCTTGTGGTTGTGATGTACATTTCCCGAGCATCTTTTCAAGTACCTGTTGGCCATCTGCATGTCTTCTTTGCCAGAATGAAGTCAGCAATGGGCAGTCCCCTGAAATTGGTAGAGCGTAGAGAAATACAGGATACAGGTCAGCCAGAAGTGTGTTTTTTCTGTAGGATACAGCAAACCAGGTGGAGAACTTGGGGTCTGGGATGGGGGGTAGTTCCCCTGCAGGCCTCTCAACAGTGGGGCTCAAGAGACTCAGTTCCATCCCCTGGCTTCAAGCCAGCCTGGGAGTACCTGAACGGCTCATCTGTTCTGCCCTTTCATTATTGTGCTTTACCCTTGGAACACACACTACCTCCTGGGATGCCACCAAAAAAGCAAATCAACAAAAGTCGCAAGTGTCTTGGGAAGTAAATGCTGTCCCCTGAACTAATGAACAGAAGCACAAGACCTCATCTCTATAACTGGAATTTCCTCCCAAGCATCCCTGGTTCTCACTGTGCACGCTCACTGAGGCTGCCTCAGAACTCTTCCCATCCCTGTTCTCAGGACACAGTTCTTCAGATCTTGCAAAATCAGGCACATGGGGAGGGTTGCAAGGTTGTCCTCAGGGCTGTCTCAAATCCCCAAACTCCCATCCCCCATTCCTGTTACCATCACTGACCCTCTGTGTAATATTCTGATAAGGAAGGAGGTGACTCAGTCCAAGACACAGAAAGTTCCTTGATAACTGACCCGGACACAGTCCAGTGTCCTCTCCTGCACAGACATGGGTGCTGGTCTGATGGGAGGCCCTGGAGAAGAGCTATAGGCCCATCCTGAGGCCAACAGCATTCTTGTTCCAGCTCCATTTCCGTAACCCAGAGAGTAGGGCCATCCCAGAGGGGACTCAGTTAGACTTTCCTCTCTGTCTGACGCTCTTGGTCTTCTCCTAAGCTTTTGCTCTTCCAAGTCTTTTCCCAAATCTACTATCCTGTCCTCTCTCACCTTTCTTCCTCCAGGCCTCACCCCTTGTCCAGCAGTCTAGATGATCTTGCATCTCCAGCCACCAGGGGACACTGTGGGCCCAGAATTGGCTGCAGTGCAGGGTTCCAGGAGGGAGGCGAGAGAGATTGCATCACCTTGAACTAGGGGGCAGCCAGGGAGTGGAGGCTGGGGTGATGGGGGGAGACTGCCCAGGCAGGGGCTTGTTAGGGGACCCTGGAATTTTGTAAGTAGGGTTGTGACATAATCTGATGGGTGTTTCCCAGCCCCCCTGGATGCTGTTGGTTAGTGTTCTGGGGGAGTTAACAAGGAAGCAGGGATGCCAGAAAGAGACCCTTGGTGGCTCCTGGAGGCAGATCCTGGCTTGCACTTTAGGTACCTTGGGGACAACTTCAGGGATACTTGGAGGCAGAATCAACAGCACTTCGCTCTTAGAGTGAAGGTGGGGCATGAGGGTAAAACAGGGATTGACGGACCTCCTAGAGCCTTGTGGTGACTTCTTAAAATTGGGAGGAATGGGGAAGGAGCAGGTATGAAAAAAAAGTAAAGAGTCTGCTGGGCCATGTTATTCTTCAGATGATTACATCATTTTATGAAAAAAGATGAAGTACAGAGTAACACCTGAAATATATATATATACACACATACATATATCATCATATATATTCTTATTCAAGAGCTATTTGCAAATGCCTCCCATGGACTTTATATTTATACATGGTGTTGCACTACTGTGGGGTGCAAAGGGGATTATAGGCCCTGCAGTTTCAAAGCCAGGCTCCTGAGTAAGGTCAATCTCTGGCCCAGAAAAACAAAGTCATGTGGTTTCTTTTCTGTTGTCTTCAGCGTCACTGTGGGTCAGGTCAGAATGCTATGCAGGACATTTTTGTCTCCATATTAGAGGCTGCAGGGTGGCACTCCAGAAGCCAAATGTGTCCTACAGACATGTTTTGGGACAATGTTTTAACAAATAAGATTTGTGGCCAGAGGTTAAAAATCAAGTTTTGTATCATAATTTACTCCCCAATATCCCTTGAAGAAAAAATCTTAAAAGAAAAATGTAGCATCACTGAACCCACATCCCTAAGGGGTATCACTGGGCACGAACTGTGAGGCAGCTTCCCTGATGTGGGGGCCCGTGCCCTCCAGATCTCCATGGTCCCTGCCTGTAATCCTTCACTCACCCCCTGCCTGGCCCTGGGTTCTGTGGAGTTTGTGTCTCATGTAGGAAGATGCCCAGGCAATTTGACCTGAGACTGGGAGAGAAGGAAACTGTTCACCTACTCCTGCAGTGGGAAAAGGGTAGGAAGACCCCAAAGTGGGATGTGGGGACCTGGGATACAGAAATTGCATGTGTCCAAGTTGTTCCTGCTCCAGTGACTATGGGAACCTTAGTTCAAGAAAAAAAAAAAAAAGAAATCTAGCACAAAATCCAGATTCAGGAGTGTATCTGGAAACTCCAGTGAACTGGGGACCTCAGAGACGGTTTCTTTTCAGACAAAGAACCGGAGGCCCAGAGCATGAAATGTGTCAGCAAGAAATGTCTGACCAGAACTGGGACCTCGGAGTGAGCCCCACAGGGTTTGCAGGTCAACACGGCTATGCCTTCAAATTCATGGATGAATTATCTGAGCATTGGCACACCCGAGTTCACCAACAGCCCCTCAGACGTTTGCCAAGAAGAAATAGAAAATCGCTGGGGGCAGGGGGCAATCAGGTGTTGACTTATTTTCACATCTGCTCCCATGAGTTAGCGCCAAATCAGACAGACCCTGATCCTGAAGCCATAGCCACCTGCACATTGGTGTCAAATTGGCCACCAGGGGGCTTGTGCCAGCCAATGGGCTGAACTCTAGGGGGTCATCCAGGCTTGGCTCCTAAGGTGCCGGGCTCCACAGTCAAACCAGCACATCTTGGCAGAGGGACCAGCTGGCAGGTTACTGGACGCTGCTGCAGAGCCGGGCCATTCCCTGGGGCCTGGCTATTTATGCCTGTGGTCTTTGAATGTCAAGAAACAGCTGCTGCCATTTTTGGAGGATTTATTCGGCAACAAGTTCTGGGCTCAGTGTTTGTATCTGAGTTAGAGATCATCATGGTACCCATTCAATAGCGGAAGACATAGATTCAGAGAAGGACAGAAACTTCTTCAAGGACACACAAGAGTAAGTGTTAAAACTGGAATTCTGGGGCTTCCCTGGTGGCGCAGTGGTTAAGAGTCCGCCTGCCGATGCAGGGGACACGGGTTCGAGCCCAGTCTGGGAGGATCCCACATACCGCGGAGCAATTAGGCCCGTGAGCCACAACTACTGAGCCTGCGCGTCTGGAGCCTGTGCTCCGCAACAAGAGAGGCCGCGATAATGAGACGCCCGCGCACCGCAATGAAGAGTGGCCCCCGCTTGCCGCAACTAGAGAAAGCCCTCGCACAGAAACGAAGACCCAACACAGCCAAAAATAAATAAATAAATAAATTTTAAAATAGTATGGAAAACAAAACTTTTCTTTCATGTACATTTACATGTACAAATATATAGACTACAATTGCTATTTCTTCCATATCAACTTATCTACGTTATTGGTAGCCAGAAAATGTTGATTTTGCACAAATCTGCATTTCAGTGAAAAGTATCATTTGGCTATAAACTGATGTTAAAGATTTCCACACATCATGCAGTTCAGGCTTTGTGTTCAGCTATACTACCACAGTGTGAGAGACACAGTACCTGCCCTTTATGGGACAATCTCTAACAGGTGAGATTGTCAAGGTAAATAATTGTAATACGCACCCTAATCATACAATCCAGCAATCTCACTCCCTGGTAGCTACCCAAATGAGTTTAAACCTTATGTCCACAACAAATGTGCACACAGATGCTTATAACAGCTTTATTGATAATTGCCAAAACTTGGAAGCAGCTAAGATGTCCTTCAGTAGGTAAATGAATAAATAAACTGCACTATATTCAGACAATGGTATGTTATCAAACCATGAAAATACTTGGAGGAACCTTAAATTTGTATTAATAATTCAAAGAAGCCTATCAGAAAAGGCTACATATTGTATGATTCCAACTATGTGACATTGTGGAAAAGACCAGTCTCTGGGGACAGCAAAACAGATCAGTGGTTGCCAGGGAATGGGGGAGAGGGAGAGATGAAAAAGAGCAAATAGGACTTTTATGGCAGTGAAATTTCTCTCTATGATATGATAATGATGGATATATCTTATTATATGATTGCCAAAACCCATAGAAACTACACCACTAAGAGTGAACCTTAATGTAAACTATGGACTTTGGCTGATAATGATGTGTCAATGTAGGTTCATCAATGTAACAAATGTACCAACCTGGTGAGGGAAGTTTATAGTCCTGAAGGCTGTACATGTGGTGGGGTAGCAGTTAAATGGGAACTCTTTGTACTTTCTGCTCATTTTCAAGATGAACCTAAAACTCCCCCAAGAAATAAAGTCTACTGTAAAAAAATATAATTGTAAACTTTCCAGCCCTAAAATTTTATTATTCTAATTTTTTTAAAGAAGAAACCATTCTTGTTCATTAATGTTTAAAATCAGTTTTAAAGTCTCATTTGTTTAGAGGCTCCAAATCAAGTTAAACTTTTCCTAGAAGTAAACATTCATTCTTTAAAAGTATTAAATTTACATTATAATTTTTTTTCTTAACATTTTTATTGGAGTATAATTGCTTTACAGTGATGTGTTAGTTTCTGCATGTATCCAAGTTGTTGTATTCACTTTGTTGTATAATAAAGTGAATCAGCTATACATACACATATATCCCCATATCTCCTCCCTCTTGCGTCTCCCTCCCACCCTCCCTATATCACCCCTCTAGGTGGTCACAAAGCACTGAGCTGATCTCCCTGTGCTATGCGGCTTCTTCCCACTAGCTATCTATTTTACATTTGGTAATGTATATATGTATGTCCATATAAACACTACCACTCTCTCACTTTGTCCCAGCTTACCCTTCCCCATCCCCATGTCCTCAAGTCCATTCTCTAGTAGGTCTGGGTCTTTATACCCGTCTTGCCCCTAGGCTCTTCATCTTTTTTTTTCTTTTTTTTTTAGATTCCATGTATATATGTTAGCATGTGGTATTTGTTTTTTCTCTTTCTGACTTCACTCTGTATGACAAACTCTAGGTCCAACCACCTCACTACAAATAACTCAATTTCGTTTCTTTTTATGGCTGAGTAATATTCCATTGTATATGTGTGCTGCATCTTCTTTATCCATTCATCTGTCAATGGACACTTAGGTTGCTTCCATGTCCTGGCTATTGTAAATAGAGCTGCAATGAACATTGTGGTACATGACTCTTTGAATTATGGTTTGTTCAGGGTATATGCCCAGTAGTGGGATTGCTGGGTCATTTGGTAGTTCTATTTCTATTTTTTAAGGAACCACCATACTGTTCTCCACAGTGGCTGTAACAGTTAACATTCCCACCAACAGTGCAAGAGGGTTCCCTTTTCTCCACACCCTCTCCAGCATTTATTGTTTGTAGATTTTTTATGATGGCCGTTCTGACCAGTGTGATATGATATCGCATTGCCATTTTGATTTGCATTTCTCTAATGATTAGTGATGTTGAGCATTCTTTCATGTGTTTGTTGGCAATCTGTATATCTTCTTTGGAGAAATGCCTGTTTAGGTCTTCTGCCCATATTTGGATTGGGTTGTTTGTTTTCTTGATATTGAGCTGCATGAGTTGCTTGTAAATTTTGGATATTAATCTTTTGTCAGTTGCTTCATTTGCAAATACTTTCTCCCATTCTGAGGGTTGCCTTTTTGTCTTGTTTATGGTTTCCTTTGCTGTGTAAAAGCTTTAAGTTTCATTAGGTCCCATTTGTTTATTGTTTTTAGTTTTTTGTGGTTTTTTTGCAGTACGCGGGCCTCTCACCATTGTGGCCTCTCCCGTTGTGGAGCACAGGCTCCGGACGCACAGACACAGCAGCCATGGCTCACAGGCCCAGCTGCTCCGTGGCATGTGGGACCTTCCCGGACCGGAGCACAAACGTGTGTCCCCTACATCGGCAGGCAGACTCTCAACCGCTGCGCCACCAGGGAAGCCCCCCATTTGTTTATTTTTGTTTTTATTTCCATTTCTCTAGGAGTTGGGTCAAAGAGTATCTTGCTGTGATTTATGTCATAGAGTGTTCTGTCTATGTTTTCTCTAAGAGTTTGATAGTGTCTGGCCTTACATTTAGGTCTTTTAATCCATTTTGAGTTTATTATTGTGTATTGTCTTAGGGAGTGTTTTAATTTCATTCTTTTACATGAAGCTGTCCAGTTTTCCCAGCACTACATATTGAAGAGGCTATCTTTTCTCCACTGTATATTTTTGTCTCCTTTATCAGGACACATATTAATCAAACTATCAAAAATTAACTACAAAGAAAAAATATTAAAAGCAGCAAGGGAAAAAAAACAAATAATATACAAGGGACTCCCCATAAGGTTAACAGCTGATCTTTCAGCCGAAACTCTGCAAGCCAGAAGGGAGTGGCAGGACATATTTAAAGTGATGAAAGGGAAAAACCTACAACCAAGATTACTCTACCCAGCAAGGATCTCATTCAGATTTGATGGAGAAATTAAAACCTTTACAGACAAGCAAAAGCTAAGAGGATTCAGCACAACCAAACCAGCTTTACAACAAATGCTAAAGGAACTTCTCTAGGCAGGAAACACCAGAGAAGGGAAAGACCCACAATAACAAACCTAAAACAATTAAGAAAATGGGAATAGGAACATACATATCAATAATTACCTTAAATGTAAATGGATTAAATGCTCCAACCAAAAGAGTAGACAGGCTGAATGGATACAAAAACAAGACCCGTATATATGCTCTCTACAAAAGACCCACTTCAGACCAAGGGACACATACAGACTGAAAGTGAAGGGATGGAAAAAGCTATTCCATGCAAATGGAAATCAAGAGAAAGATGGAGTAGCAATTCTCATATCAGACAAAATAGACTTTAAAACAAAGACTATTACAAGAGACAAAGAAGGACACTACATAATGATCAAGGGATCAATCCAAGAAGAAGATATAACAATTGTAAATATTTATGTACCCAAATTAGAAGCACCTCAATACATAAGGCAAATGCTAACAGCCGTAAAAGGGGAAATTGACAGTAACACAATAATAGTAGGGGACTTTAACACCCCACTTTCTCCAATGCGCAGATCATCCAAAATGAAAATAAATAAGGAAACACAAGCTTTAAATGACACATTAAACAAGATGGACTTAATTGATATTTATAGGACATTCCATCCAAAAACAACAGAATACACTTTCTTCTCAAGTGTTCATGGAACATTCTCCAGGATAGATCATATCTTGGGTCACAAATCAAGCCTTGGTAAATTTAAGAATATTGAAATCATATCAAATACCTTTTTTGACCACAATGCTATGAGCCTAGATATCAATTACAGGAAAAATACTGTATAAAATACAAACACATGGAGGCTAAACAATACACTACTAAATAACCACGAGATCACTGAAGAAATCAAAGAGGAAATTTAAAAATACCTAGAGACAAATGAAAATGAAAACAATGATGACTCAAAACCTATGGGATGCAGCAAAAGCAGTTCTAAGAGGGAATTTTATATCAACACAATTCTACCTCAAGAAAGAAGAAACACCTCAAATAAACAACCTAACCTTACACCTAAAGCAATTAGAGAAAGAAGAACAAAAAAAAAAAAACACCAAAGTTAGCAGAAAGAAAGAAACCATAATGATCAGATCAGAAATAAATGAAAAAGAAATGAAGGAAATGATAGCAAAGATCAATAAAACTAAAGCTGGTTCTTTGAGAAGATAAACAAATTGATAAACCATTAGCCAGACTCATCAAGAAATAAAGGGAGAAGACACACATCAACAGATTTAGAAATGAAAAAGGAGAAGTACCAACTGACACTGCAGAAATACAAAGGATCATGAGAGATTACTACAAGCTACTCTATGCCAATAAAATGGACAACCTGGAAGAAATGGACAAATTCTTAGAAATGCACAACCTTCTGAGACTGAACCAGGAAGAAGTAGAAAATATGAACAGACCAATCACAAACACTGAAATTGAAACTGTGATTAGAAATCTTCCAACAAACAAAAACCCAGGACCAGATGGCTTCACAGGCGAATTCTATCAAACATTTAGAGAAGAGCTAACACCTATACTTCTCAAACTCTTCCAAAATATAGCAGAGGGAGGAACACTCCCAATCTCATTCTACGAGGCCACCATCGCCCTGATACCAAAACCAGACAAAGATGTCACAAATAAAGAAAAATATAGACCAATATCACTGATGAACATAAATGCAAAAATCCTCAACAAAATACTAGCAAACAGAATCCAACAGCACATTAAAAGGATCATACACCATGATCAAGTGGGGTTTACCCCAGGAATGCAAGGATTCTTCACTATATGCAAATCAATCAATGTGATACAGCATATTAACAAATTGAAGGAGAAAACCCATATGATCATCTCAATAGATGCAGAGAAAGCTTTCGACAAAATTCAACACCGATTTATGATAAAAAACCCTCCAGATAGTAGGCATAGAGGAAACTTTCCTCAACATAATAAAGGTCATATATGACAAACCCACAGCAAACATCATCCTCAATGGTGAAAAATGAAACCATTTCCACTAAGATCAGGAACAAGACAATGTTGCCCACTCTCACCACTATTATTCAACATAGTTTTGGAAGTTTGAGTCACAGCAATCAGAGAAGAAAAAGAAATGAAAGGAATCCAAATTGGAAAAGAAGGAGTAAAGCTGTCACTGTTTGCAGATGGCACGATACTATACATAGAGAATCCTAAAGATGCTACCAGAAAACTACTAGAGCTAATCAATGAATTTTGTAAAGTAGCAGGATACAAAATTAATGTACATAAAACTCTTGTATTCCTATACACTAATGATGAAAAATCTGAAAGTGAAATTAAGAAAACACTCTCATTTACTACTGCAACAAAAAGAATAAAATACCTAGGCATAAACCTACCTAAGGAGACAAAAGACCTGTATGCAGAAAACTATAAGACATTGATGAAAGAAACTAAAGATGATACAAACAGATGGAGAGATATACCATGTTCTTGGATTGGAAGAATCAACATTGTGAAAATGACTCTACTACCCAAAGCAATCTACAGACTTAATGTAATCCCTATGAATCTACCACTGGCATTTTTCACAGAACTAGAACAAAAAATTGCACAATTTGTATGGAAACACAAAAGACCTCGAATAGCCAAAGCAATCTTGAGAAAGAAAAACGGAGCTGGAGGAATCAGGTTCCCTGACTTCAGACTATACTACAAAGCTACAGTAATCAAGATAGTATGGTACTGTCACAAAAACAGAAATATAGATCAATGGAACAGGATAGAAAACTCAGAGATAAGCCCATGCACATATGGTCATCTTATCTTTGATAAAGGATACTTTATAATTTTTAAGGAACATTTATAACTTTATTATTTATAGAAATCACAGTGTAATTATTTACTCAACTAGCATTTACATAATATAAGATTGATAGGGACAGAGTAAAGGGACAAAGTAGGTAATTAAATAGTTAATCCCACTAGGGGATTAAGTAAAAAAAATATATACGGGGAACCCCTGTAAGTTAATGATCACTTAAGAAAACAGGTTTGCTTGACCACAAAACCAAGCACGCATGCTTAGCAACAAAACCATGTGACGGAAACATGAGCCATGCCCCCAAACAATAAAAAAATGGTGGCATGAGACCCACATCCTGCCCAGTGAGCTCAGTAAGTTAATGGCCCCTAGGACATGCTCTCTACCCACATGAAAAACAATAATTTATGGAAAGGTGGCATTTCAAAGTGAAAGACCCTCATTGTACTGAGACCTAAAATAATTTTTCCATAGTACCATGACAGTCCAGGCTTGACCTTGTAGGAAAAAGAAAACTCCCCTGTCCAACCTGGAGGAGGAGCTGATGATGGAGGCATGACATCTACTCAGGAATGAAGAAGAAGGTCGTCTTTTCTTCCTCCCCACTTTTCCTTTGATTATTAAACTGTAGCCCACTAAGTTCTCCAGGGCAGCACCCTGTTGCCCACCCACTTATAAGCCTCATAAGCATCCTATTCTAATAAATCACTTCTTATCTATCACTTTGCCTCTCACTGAATTCTTTCTGCATGGAGGACATAATGGACCCGAGCTCTTCAGAGCCCCCCAAAATGCCACATAGCGGTTTCAAGATTTTTTTAAAATACTGAATTATATAGTTCTGCTTGCAAAACTAATTTATATCCTCTGGTGTGGTCTACCAGTAGGTGCCTATAAGTTCTGAGGCTCAGAATGTCTACCTAATAATCACTAGAGATGAATCCAGTCTCTTCTCTGTCCCCCTCTCTGCACTGGCTGCTGAAGCACCCTGGGTGAATCAGGATTCTTTGGTGCCACAGGTATAAGCTGAGTCCCACTTCACACCCTGGATTCTGCTCTCCTTGAGGTTGTCAGGAATAGAGGGTAAACTAGAGGATGAAGATAGTGGGTGTGTCCACCAGGAGGAAAAAACAAGAGAAACACCCTACTGCTGAACTCTTACTACATGTCAGGTCCTATGCCAGGCCACCAACTAACATTGTCTCATCGATTCGTACTGAAATCCTGTAACTTGAGTGTGCTCCATTGTCTCTTCATATTATGAGAAAAATGAGGCCCTTGCCTAAAGTCCTCCCACCCTTATATCCTATTCCTCTCCTGAGCCAATAACACCAGTTTTTTATTTTGTAACGAGGAGTCTTCATTTTGGTGCCTTTGGTTTAGGGCGACTGTGATGGTTAATTTTGAGTCACCTTGGTGAAGGAATGCCCAGATATCTGGTAAAACAATAATTCTGGGTGTGTCTGGGAGGGTGTTTCTGGAAGAGATTAGCATTTTAATCCATAGACTGAGGGAAGAGATCAGCCTTCACCAATGTGGGTGGGCATAATCCTATACTTTGGGGGCCTGAATGGAACAAGAAATCCAATTCTCACCTACTCTCTCTTCTTGTCCATGAACATTGAAGCTTGTGGCTCTAGAGCCTTCATACTCTGAACTTACACCAGGGGTCCTCTGGTTCTCAGGCCTTCAGCCTCAGACTTGGAATAACACTGTCAGTTCCACCATTTTTCAGCCTTAAACTTTGGTCTGAGTTATACTATCAGCTTTGCTGGTTGTCTAGCGTACAGACAGCAGACTGTGGGACTTCTCAGCCTCTGGAACCACGTAAGCCCATTCCCATAATAACTCCCTTTAATACATAACTATATATACAGCTGACACTGGAAACATGGGTTTGAACTGCTTGGGTCCACTTACATGAAGATATTTTTCGATAGTAAATATAGCACTAAACCATCTGAAGTTGGTTGAATCCAAGGACATGAAACTGATGACGGAGACAGCAGACTATGAGTTGTATGAGGTACATAACAGGTATTTGATATATATCTTGATATGCTGATGTCAAAACATTCTATGCCAGTTTTCCATAACAGGGAGAGTCAGGAGGTATTAAGGGAATATAGTCAATCTCTAACTGACATGAACTAGTCCCCCCAGATGGTATAATTTTTTTTTTAGAAGATGTTGGGGGTAGGAGTTTATTAATTAATTAATTTATTTTTGCTGTGTTGGGTCTTCGTTTCTGTGCGAGGGTTTTCTCTAGTTGTGGCAAGCAGGGGCCACTCTTCATCGCGGTGTGTGGGCCTCTCATTATCGTGGCCTCTCTTGTTGCGGAGCACAGGCTCCAGACACGCAGGCTCAGTAGTTGTGGCTCACAGGCCTAGTTGCTCCGCGGCATGTGGGATCCTCCCAGACCAGGACTCGAACCCGTGTCCCCTGCATTAGCAGGTAGATTCTCAACCACTACGCCACCAGGAAAGCCCAAATGGTATAATTTTTAACACACTATAAAAATACTAAAAACATGTTACATGCCTACGTGGTTTTAAATTTTTGCTAAAAGGAATTTGGATGTCTATACTGACCACAACTAGATTAATTCAACAAGGACCACTACCCACCCATGACAGGTATGGGTTGGTGAGGACCAGAGGCTCAGCTTAGCTGTATAGATACACCTTCCAGAACCATGGGCATTGCCTTGTGTAGTGAAGCTTTTTCCCAGCACATACAAAGACCAGAAACTGAGACTAAAGAACGCACCAGGAGAACCGTGAGGACTGCTCATGTCCAGGATCATGGCCTGAGCCAGCAGTGAGGACCCTGCCAAGAACTCTTCATGCTATTGGCTCATTGGCCACTGAGTATGTTCCCCTTGTTGTGTTTATTAACCCACTGAACAGCCACAGAAATAAGCAATGCAGTAAGAGATGCCCCAGATAGAATAAAGAATTTGCGGGAAGGATAAGGTTTCAGATTATAGACAACTCAGTGCCTTTTTTTTTTTTTTAACCAGTAACTGAAGATGACTGAGGTATAAACTGCAAAAACAGAATAATACATCATGGGGGGCAGCAGTCGGTTTACACTGGGTGTCTCTTTATTTCTGACCATTTATTTACAGCCATCCACCCAGGGATAACTCCAACATGTGTATCTCAAGCCTGAACTTCCTTCCAGAAATTTAGATCAATATTTCAGACTCTATAAACACATATTCCTGAATGTCCCATCAACTACCTGAGTCAAGATTTCCCCCTGCAATCCTGCACCCTTGCTGGATCACCTTTCCTTTCCCCGTTCACATTGATCAGATGTTGGAAACCATGGGTCAGTTTTCCCTTCAGGATGCAGCTTTGCCTAGATTTCACAGTCCAGGTGCTCAGAAGAAAGTTTTTGATAGAGAACCAGGCAGAATACCAACTAGGCAGGGGTATTGTAGCTGTATACAACAGGCTCGGGATGATAGAATGTGTTTTCTCCACAGTAAGGACAGGCGCTGGAGCTAATCCAGATGGTCCTGGGACGTCCTAAGTCTCTAAGAATCTTCAACAGCCCAGCCTGAAGCTGGACAAGTCTCTCTGGGTGGAAATGTCCCTGAGGGCTGTAACTCTCCCGAGGGGCAGGATACAGCTCTTAACTTAAACTGAGCAGCCCGGAGGTATGTTGCAGCAGCTTCTCCATGATGGCCATGGAGAGGAGGTTCCCACACATGCTGAAGGTCCTGAGCTGAGAACAGTGGCTCAGGGCAGGCAGGATGGCCTCAAGTTGGGGGTCCATGATCCCACACAGATCTAAGTCCAGTTCCTGGAGTGTGGCTGCAACCTTCTCCAGCAGAACTTGGAGGAGCTCAGGACTAAAGTTGGTCAGAGTGATGCCACTCAGATCCAGGCCTCTTAGCTGACTGATGTTTGGGCACTGGGACAGATGGAACAAGTCTGAATCTGTAAGCCGGCAGTTGGTTATTGAGAGGTTGTCCAAGGGGGTCTTCAGGCAGCTGGAGAGAAACCAATGAATTAGGTCTTGAAAACTGGAGTGGCAGGTGAACTCCAGGTGAGAGAAAAGCCCAAGGTCAAGGTTGTTCTGACCATCAGATAAAGGTCAATTCCCAGAATACCCAATCTTATTTTAGCCTGAGTCCTTTCATCTTCCTTATGTGACTGGGTCAAGTTCACAGAATCTTGAAAGCTCTCTTTCCTCATCTGTCAAGCAGAATAAAATTTACTCTACTTCCTTATGAGGATGAATGAAGATTATGGCGTGGACTAAAACATGCTCAGAGGAGAGTCTTACACAGAGTTTCAATCAATTGGCACCACTGAATTTTAATATTGGGAGACACGAAAAAAAATGCTTTCAACTCAGGTTCCTTCAGTACATGCTTGGGCCCCTAGCACCTATATCTCAGGCCAAGTGACAGTCCTGGGTGGTAAGCATAGAAAGCCAACCTGTACAAGTTCCCAAATCATCAACTGTGATTTTCCAGTCTACAGGGGCTCACTTACACCCCTGCATCACCTGCAAATCACCTACCCCCCCTTTTTTTTTTTTTGCGGTACGCGGACCTCTCACTGTTGTGGCCTCTCGTGTTGCGGAGCACAGGCTCCGGACGGGCAGGCTCAGCGGCCATGGCTCACGTGCCCAGCCGCTCTGCGGCATGTGGGATCTTCCTGGACCGGGGCACGAACCCACGTCCCCTGCATCGGCAGGCGGACTCTCAACCACTGCGCCACCAGGGAAGCCCACCTACCCCTTTTTATAATCCTTTTGGCTCTAGCTCCTTAACCATCCTCTCCAGAATCATGCATTTCCCATATGTTAATTACCTTATCTGGAGCGCAACACAACTTTTGCTGAAACGAATTAGAGACAGGCTCACTGTGGTCACTAAACGGGTGAGCACAGAGCTTCTCTTTAAAAATGTTCAGGTCAGCTTACATATTTTACTAGGTCATCTGATTAAAGATAGATATCTCTTCTTCAGGCAGAAATCACAAAATCTCCATTGATAGATCTGAATGGTCTAATCTGTACCATGGTGTCCTTTTCCAGAGCCTCTCTGCCAGTTTAGCCCTCTACCTTGATTTGTGTGGTTATGTTATACCACACTTCAAGATAGAGCAGCTGGGGCTTCCCTGGTGGCGCAGTGGTTGAGAGTCCGCCTGCCGATGCAGGGGACGTGGGTTCGTGCCCCGGTCTGGGAATATCCCACATGCCGCAGAGCGGCTGGACCCGTAAGCCATGGCCGCTGAGGCTGCACGTCCGGAGCCTGTGCTCCACAACGGGAGAGGCCACAACAGTGAGAGGCCCACGTACCACAAAACAAAACAAAAAAAGATAGAGCAGCAAAGGAGACAATGCATTCACATTCTATTGTGTTTATTGTTATTCAGCCAGTATGGCCACACTTACCTGAGCATTTGGTCCAGGCAGGCTTCAAGAAAGGAGGGAGATTCCATATAGAGATCCCGGAGGTGGTGCAGCCTGAGGAACTGAGAGGTAAATTGGAAAACATGCTGCTGCTGCTGCTCCTCAAAGGCAGACAAGTAGACATGGGAGAGAAGGAGTCTCTGCACGTTACTCATCTGGCCCAGGAGAGGAGCAAACACGGCCAGGGTGGACAGATGCCAGGTGCACCTCACTTGCACCTCCTGGATACAGTCCAGCTGCACCCTACTCAGGACTTCCTTGATGTTTTCTGTGGGCATTGTAATGATCTTCAGCTTCTTACAGCACAGGTGTATGGAACCTTTCTCTGCTCCACCCACCGGATAAGGTAGATGAGGAATTCATCCAGGTTACTTTCCTTGAGGTGAAGTTCTACAAACACCTCCAACAGAGCTAACGGCTGCTTTGTTCTTGACCTGTCCTCAGCCACTTGTGCCATCAGTGAGCTTGAGGACACATGGTAACTGGATCCAGACCACCTTCTCCAGAAGTCCTGGCCAGTATGCCTTAAATCCAGCACCCGCAGCTTGCACCTCCTGTGGGGAAACAGCAGATTGGCAGCGATGGCTTAAGAGCCGCACATAATGAAACCACAGTCTCAGCATTTAGGCAGCACTCATTTCCCACCCGAGCTTTTACTTCTCATCCCTGACGTCACCTGCTGCCTTGCCCTCTTCTTCCCTCTCCACCTCACCTTCCTCCATCTTGTTTCCCCTTCCATCCTTCCTGGTTCTCCACTTCTAGTACCTTAAGCATCACTAGAAAGATGTGGGGACATGTTCCTTCAGGTGCCCTTTCATCTTAGGTACTCCTACATTTCTGGAACTCAGCAATGGCCAAGGCCTCTGAGCCTCTTCATTTGGCATCATCAGAAGCCTCTAGTCCATCAACCGGCCATCCACTCTTATGACACCAGCTGCCTCTCAAGGATGTCTAGGACTCTACCAGGATACCTGGATCAGACTCACCTGGGGCAATCCTGCTGGGCAACTAGGACATCAATACCGTCCAACACTGCTTGTAAGGTCCCCCGGTGAGGCGTCTGCATCAGACCCCCCAGAGGCAGGCGGACAAAGGGCCAGGCTTGCACCATGGCCTTCAGGGCCTCACTGTGTCTCCCATAGAAGGCCAAAATGAACAGTGGTGGGAAGAGCTCGGTGGGCAGATACTCCAAAATGGAGATGACCGAGGTCTCATCCCTCAGCAGACCCGTTGCTGCTAGGTCCAGGAGTCTGGGTGGGTTCCAGACACTCATGCTGACTCTGCTCCAAAAGGAATCCTGTGAATATTTGCAGGGAATAAGTCATCCTTCTCAAGCCAAGCATGAGCAGACCTTCATGTGTCTCCTTACCCTTCAGAGGAACCAATTCAGGGCCAAGGTCACTGCTCCAGCAGCAGTGGAAGAGCCTCTGTTTATCCGAATTCCACCCTGGGCTCTGTTGACACAAAGTCGTAGCTCTGCCCCTTCTGGCACCATAAGAAGAGTCTCACAAGTACCATGGAGATGGAAATATCAACCAGTAGCCTATCCATTTCCATCCATTTCTTTGCTTATTTATGTCTTGCTGGGAGGTGGGAATCATGAGCCTGAAAGCTGACCCCAATCTTTTTTGGGGGCAAACTCTCAGACCATCACTTAATGTCCTAAGACTATGGGAATAGGAGAGCTCTGTGGACCAACACAGCCTCCATCTTCAGTTCCCACAGTTAACTTGGTTGGGAAAGATTAAGGAGATACCCTTAATATGAGTGTCATTTGTGCACAAACGAAATATTTTAAATGTCAAGAAATAAAATTCCAAATAGATAGATGTTTGTCATTCAAAAGTAAATCTTGTTGGTTAAGATATTTTAAAATGATATACATCAAAGTGCAGATCAAAATGTTTGGTATTAAGGCAAAGCTACACTTAGAGGCAAAACAAAAGCCTTTAATCCATTCATTGAAAAGGAAGAAAAAGGAAAATCGCCCTGCCATCCCTAGCTGCATGTCACCATTCAAGACCAGATTACCATAGATGAGATTTGGGTGTCCTTAACTGAGATTGTTAACTTACCAGCTCTGATGTGATTGGCAGGGTATTCAGACCTCAGTTCTGTTGGAGAGCCCAGGCAGTGACACCAGAGCAAGAACATTCTGCATCTCTTCTTTGGTACCTGAGGCTTTTGTAGAACTTTCTAATCACATCATCCCCCTTTTCAACTACTATCTTCCAATCAGAAAGTTATACACAATTAGATTCTAGACTGTCCATCAGGTTAATCCTGATTGGATCTTTGTCTTTCTTCAGATGAGTTGACTGAATCAGATATTCATTCAAGAAAGAGAAAGAATGGGGGGTGGGGGCGGCAAGAGAGTCAAGGAATCATTCCTGATTCACTCCACAAACACTGAGTTTTACTAATATGGACAGTTGTAGCTCTGGGTGTGAGACAGGAAGGGTTTAATCTCTTCCTGAATGAGAATAATAATACCAAAAGCATTATTGTTGGGGGATCTTCAGCCAGATCAAAGTAATCAAAACGTCCCAGAATTTTTAAAACTTTCTGAAAACAGTGGTTTCTTTCCCCACAAAGTCCCAATATAAAGAAGTCCTAAGGAGGAGATATGGGGATATATGTATATGTGTGTGCCAGAACCCACCCTGCTGTCCCAGGAGTGTGCAGATAATTCTCCCCACTATGAAATCTGCTAGTGGGTGCTGTGAACTGCCCCACTGTCCTGGGAGCATGTGGAAATTTTCGCTACTAGGAAATCCACCAGTGGGTACTGGGACCTGCCCTGTTGTCCTGGGAGGGCACAGAAATATCGTGCTATTAGGAAATCTGCCAGTGGGTGCCAGAACCCACCCTGCTGTCCTGGGAGGAGCTGGATATCTTCCACGACTAGTAAGTCTGTCACTGGGGGCCAGAACCCACCCTGCTGTCCTAGGAGCATGCAGATAGCTCTCACTACTAAGAAATCTGCCAGTGGATGCTGGGACCTGCCCTGCAGTCCCAGGAGGGCATGGATAACTCCCTAGTAGGAAATCCATAAGCGGGTGCCAAGATCTGCCCTGCTGTCCAGGAGGGTGCAAATAGCTCCTCCCACTAGGAAATCTGCCCAGAGGAGAGGCTGAAACTGCAGCTGAGCCCCAGGGGCTGCGTGACTAAAGAAGAAGAGCTGAAATCTCTTCTCATGGCTGCACAAATTGCAGAATTATACCTCTGCTCATGGCTTCTTAAATCTAGCACCTGCAAAACATCTGAAAGAACAAGTGCTCTTGCAGCTGGGACGGGTCTGGCTTTAGCAGCTATGGGCTCTGTGTGTACATATACATGGGGGTTGGGACACACCAGAGTCCAAGCTGCCTCCATAGCTCCCACAGTGGGTCCAGGTGCATGACTACTGCAGTCCTGGGAACTGACTTCAGTGAATCTGTGCTGGTGGTAAGGAGAAAACACTGCCTGAGGCTCACCAGAGCCAATTGCCAGCATACCCACAGCTAAGGCGGGACTGAGAGCAGTGCCAATAAGAGTATACTTTGTGAGCCTGAACAATGGGTGAAAGGGGACACAACAGAGCACATTCACAGGTGAACAACTCCAGAGAAGGAATACTCATTGGCTTCTCTCCCAGTGGGAGTGCTCCAATCCTGCCTACCTCACACCACAGATCAGAATTACAGCTAAGAAACAGATCTGGGGACCCCTACCCCAACAAATAGGGAGCAGACCCTGACCCTGACAGGGTGGTGACAACCACAGAGCAAAGGGGAGGCCCTGCTCAATATCTAGGGCAGACTCTGATCACCACAACACAAATCAAACTCCCTATCAAGGGGATAACAGTACAAGCCTCTGGATCAAGCTCAACCACCAGGGCGCAGACACCAGAAGCAGGAAGAAATATGATGCTGCAGTCGGTGGAAAGGAGACCACAAACACAGTAAGTCTGACAAAATGAGACAACAAAGAAATATATTGCAGAGGAAGGAGCAAGATAAAAACCTACAAGAACAACTAAATTAAGGAGATAAGCAATGTATCTGAAAAATAATTCAGAGTAATGATAGTAAAGATGATCCAAGATCTCAGAAATAGAATGGAGGCACGGATTAAGAAGAAGCAAGAAAAGTTTAACAAAGACCTAGAAGAGCTAAAGAACAAACAGAGATGAACAAGACAATAACTGAAATGAAAAATACACTAGAAGGAATCAATAGCAGAATAGCTGAGGCAGAAGAAGGGATAGGGGACCTGGAAGACAGAATGGTGGAAATCTCTGCCACAGAACAGAATAAAGAAAAAAGAATGAAAAAAAAGAATGAGGACAGTCTCAGAGATCTCTGGGACAACATTAAATGCACCAACAGTCAAAGTATAGGGGCCCCAGAAGAAGAAGAAAAAGAGAAAGAGAAAGGGTCTGAGAAAATATTTGAAGAGATTATACTTGAAAACTTCTCTAACATGGGGAAGGAAGTCCAGGAAGTGCAGAGAGACCCATACAGGATAAACCCAGGGAGGAACACACTGAGATAGATATAAATCATACTAACAAAAATTAAATACAAAGAAAAAAATATTAAAAGCAAAAAGGGAAAAGCAATAACTAAAATACAAGAGAATCCCCATAAAGTTATCAGCTGATTTTTCAGCAAAAACTCTGCAGGTCACAAGGGAGTGGCATGATATATTTAAAGTGATGAAAGGGGAAAACCTACAACCAAGAGTACTCTATCCAGCAAGGATCTCATTCAGATTCGATCAAGAAATCAAAAGCTTTTCAGACAAGCAAAAGCTAAGAGAATTCAGCACCACGAAACCAGCTTTACAACAAATGTTAAAGGAAGTACCCTAGTTAAGAAACACAGGAGAATAGAACAAAAGAGGAAGGGAAGAAAAAAGAGCTATAAGAACAAGCCCAAAACAATTAAGAAAATATCTTTAGGAGCATGCATATTAATAGTTACCTTAAATGTAAATGGATTAAATGTTCCAACCAAAAGACATAGACTGACTAAATGGATACAAAAACAAGACCCGTATATATGCTGTCTATAAGATACCCACTTCAGACCTAGGGACACATACAAACTGAAAGTGAGGGGATAGAAATAAATATTCCATGCAAATGGAAATTAAAAAAAACCAAAACCAAAAAACTGGTGTAGCAATACTCATATCAAAAAAAAATAGACTTTAAAGTAAAGACTGTTACAAAACACAAGGACACTACATAATGATCAAGGGATCAATCCAAGAAGAATATATAACAATTGTAAATATTGCTGCACCCAATAAAGGAGCACCACAATACATAAGGAGCACCACAATACATAAGGCAAATGCTAACAGCCACAAAAGGGGAAATCAACAGTAACACAATAATAGTGGGGGACTTTAACACCCCATTTACACCAATGGACAGATCATCCAGACAGAAAATTAATAAGGAAATATAAGCTTTTAATGACTCATTAGACCACATGAACTTAATAGATATTTATAAGACATTCCATCTGAAAACAGAATAATACACTTTCTTCTCAAGTGCACACAGAACATTCCCCAGAATAGATTGCATCTTGGGCCACAAAGCAAGCTTCAGTAAATTTACAGAAATTGAAATCATATCAAGCATCTTTTCTAACCACAAGTTATGAGATTAGAAATCAGTTACAAAAAAAAACTGTAAAAAATCACAAACACATGGAGGCTAAACAATATGCTACTAAATAACCAAGAAATCACTGAAGAAATCAAAGAGGAAGTTAAAAATACCTAAAAACAAATGACAATGAAAACATGATGACCCACAACCTATGGGATGCAGCAAAAGCAGTTCTAAGAGGGAAGTTTATAGCAATACAATCCCACCTCAAGAAACAAGAAAAATCTCAAACAACCTACACCTAAAGCAACTACAGAAAGAAGAAGAACAACAACAAAAAAGTTAGTAGAAAGAAAGAAATCATAAAGATCAGAGCAGATATAAATGAAATAGAAACGAAGAAAGCAATAGCAAAGATCAAAGAATCTAAAAGCTGGTTCTTTGAGAAGATAAACAAAATTGATAAACCTTTAGTCAGATTCATCAAGAAAAAAAGGGAGAGTACTCAAATCAATAAAATTAGAAATGAAAATTGAGAAGTTACAACGGACCACTGAAATACAAAAGGTCATAAGAGACTACTACAAGCAACTATATGCCAATAAAATGGACATCCTGGAAGAAATGGACAAATTCCTAGATAGGTACAACATCCCAAGACTGAACCAGGAAGAAATAGAAAAAATGAACAGACCAATCACAAATAATGAAATTGAACCTGCAGTTAAAAATCTTCCAACAAACAAAAGTCCAGGACCAGATGGCTTCACAGGTGAATTCTATCAAACATTTAGAGAAGAGCTAACACCCATCCTTCTCAAACTCTTCCAAAAAATTGCAGAAGAAGGAACACTCCCAAGATCATTCTACAAGGCCACAATTATCCTGATACCAAAACCAGAAAAAGACATCACAAAAAAGGAAATTTACAGACCAATATTACTGATGAACATAGACACAAAATCCTCAACAAAATACTAGCAAACAGAATCCAACAACACATTCAAAAGATCATACACCATGATCAAGTGGGATTTATTCCAGGGATGCAAGAATTCTTCAATATATGCAGATCAATCAATGTGATACACCATATTAACAAATTGAAAATAAAAACCATATGATCATCTCAATAGATGCAGAAAAAGCTTGACAAAATTTAACACGCATTTATGATAAAAAAAAATATGTCTCCAGAAAGTGGGCATAGAGGGTACCTACCTTAACTTAATAAAGGCCATATATGACAGTAAACATCATTTTCAACAGTGAAGAACTGAAAGCATTTTCTGTAAGATCAGGAGTGAAACAAGGATGTCCACTCTCACCACTATTATTCAACATAGTTTTGGAAGTCCTAGCCATGGCAATTAGAGAAGAAAAGGTAATAAATGGAATCCAGATTGGAAAAGAGGAAGTAAAACTGTCACTGTTTGCAGATGACATGATACTATACATAGAAAATCCTAAAGACGCTACCAGAAAACTATTAGAGATCAGCAATGAATTTGGTAATGTTGAAGGATACAAAATTAATACACAGAAATTTCTTGCATTCCTATAAACTAACAATGAAAGATGAGAAGAAGAGATTAAGGAAACAATCTCATTTACCATCGCATCAAAAAGGATAAAAAACCTAGGAATAAACCTACCTAAGGAAACAAAAGACACTTATGCAGAAAATTATAAGATTTTTTAATTTATTGTAATAATTATAATTATTATTAATTATAAAGACAACACAAACAGATGGAGAGATATACGATGTTCTTGGATTGGAAGAATCAACATTGTGAAAATGACTATACTACCCAAAGCAATCTACACATTCACTGCAATCCTTATCAAATTATCAAGGGCATTTTTCACAGGATTAGAACAAAAATTTCACAATTTGTATGGAAACACAAAAGACCCCAAATAGCCAAAGCAGTCTGGAGGGAAAAAAATGCAGCTGGAGGAATCAGGCTCCCTGACTTCAGACTATACTACAAAGCTACAGTAATCAAGACAATATGGTACTGGCACAAAAACAGAAATATAGATCAATGGAACAGGATAGAAAGCCCAGAGATAAACCCACACACCTACGGTCAACTAATCTATGACAAAGGAGGCAAGGATATACAATGGAGAAAAGACAGCCTCTTCAATAAGTGGTGCTGGGAAAACTGGACAGCTACATGTAAATGAATGAAATTAGAACACTTCTTAACACCATACACAAAAATAAACTCAAAATGTATTAAAGACCTAAATGTAAGGCTGGACACTATAAACTCTTAGAAGAAAACATAGGCAGAACTCTCTTTGACATAAATTGCAGCAAGATCTTTTTGATCTACCTCCTACAATAATGAAAATAAAAACAAACTAAACAAATGGGATCTAATTAAATGTAAAAGCTTTTGCACAGCAATGGACACCATAAACAAAACAAAAAGACAACTCTTAGAATGGCAAGGTGGTTGCATACCTGCTCTGGATCCATTATGTCTCTCAATGCTTGATCTTGATAGCCCAGTTATTTCTTTCCTTTTAGGGGGTTCTGTTAGTAGGATAATTGTCAAGGACTGACAGTCAATTCTAATAAGGTCTATCCAATAGACTTTATTTTAATGTTAACTTTTATGTACTTTTTGTATGTCCATTACCTTATGTAGAACTATAGATGTGATCAGTAGTTACAATTCATTTAAGCATTACTATTTTTCTCATCACAGAACTTTAGAAGTAGTCTATTAACTAAATGCAGTAAGCAAACATAGAAATATATATGTATATATGTGTATATCTGTGTGTATATTAGAGAGAGAAAGAAGTTTTATAGTTATACGCTAGTTCAATCATCTCAGTTTGCTGTACAATCATTGTATGTGTGCTTTTGGCAGCAGCCTTAAAGCAAGCAGTGGTATATATCATGAGTAAGTTGATAGCTAGGAAATGAGTAATAATACATATTATGAAAATAACTACTGTCTGTAAAGCAGAGCAGATAACGTTGCCTGGACCGGAGGGGAACCATCTGAACAGGTCATCCAAAGGGTAAAGCTTTCTTACATGTTGTAACCTTTTTGCCTTTTGGAAATTTTTTTTCTAGCCATGTCTCAACTTCTTCAGAGGTATTGATGAAGGTGCAACAAGTAGTGTGAGCAATAGCACAAATGTGTTTGGGTTTGGCCAGTAGAAAGTCTAAGGCAATTCTATTATCTAACACTACTTGGGCTGAGGAATTTACACATTTCAGTTGTCCTGGAATACTTTTTGTGGTTTCTTATGCCATTTGACCAATGGTGACTAATTGATTTCTAAGCGTATCCCTGTTTACATATACTCATGCACTTGGAACCTAGATTACCAAAAGACTTTGCAATCAGGTGTCTTAGTATCCTGCTAGCATGGATCTCTTGACTCTGTAATGGGGGGAAAAAAGTAGGTCCATCTGTCTCTTTGTATTTAGACAATGGGGCAACATAATGTCCCAATAAGCATAAACTTTCTACTTGCCATCTATTAAGACACATATGTGTCCACCCTTGGGAAGGTGGGTCGGTTCCCATACCGCATATAAAGGCAAAGTCTGGAGGAGCACAACTGATTCCTCCCTGAATGCTTTCATTGATAGTTTTGTTAATTGAAAATTTTGTTAAGACAGTATGAGACCATTGGTCATCTCACTTGCAGGCTTTCTAAGAGCTATCAGTATGATATTTGATGCGAGACAGTTGCTGACACGAGTGACTGGTATTTTTCTCTTTAAGAAGTCAGATATGGAGTGAGGTCCCAGGGTAAATTGTGACTGGTCTCTAAGAACAAGTGTCAGACAAGAGATGGACATATTAATATGTTGGAGAATTTCAACCTGAAAGGTTAAGCCAGACAGAGGCTGATCTAAATAAGTGGTAACATTAGGAACATTTGAAAAGTCAGTGACAGGAATTATGAGGTGTTTAAATCGACCTTGTATTGACCAAGGAATTTGATGAAATATCAAGCTATCAGTTAAACTGTCCTTAGTAGCTATCCTTTGTGATGTTTTACTAAAGAGTTTTCTTTCCATCCCAAACATTGGGAATAAAACATAGCTAGTAAGTAAACAATAACTTTCAATTTTGATAGAGAGCAGACATTTGATAAATAGTACACTTCAAACCAGTAAGATCGATCTTACAAGCCCGGTCCAGACTCTTGGGTTAGCTGTCTACAATTGCTGTAATCTTCTCGTCCTGGCATGGTGGGGCTTTTCTTAGTTAATCACATCCAGGTGTCAGAAATAGGAGTTGCAGCCCATTCAGGACAGGAGGCTTTTTGAGGTGAGAAATGTGAATCCAAGACCTTACTTCTTTTTTTTATTTTGCGGTACGCGGGCCTCTCACTGTTGTGGCCTCTCCCATTGCGGAGCACAGACTCCAGACACGCAGGCTCAGCGGCCATGGCTCACGGGCCCAGCCGCTCCGCGGCATGTGGGATTCTCCCGGACCGAGGCACGAACCCATGTCCCCTGCATCGGCAGGCGGACTCTCAACCACTGCGCCACCAGGGAAGCCCAAGACCTTACTTCTTTAAAGAGGTGCTGACCTTTTTCAGTACAGGGTTTTGTTAACAATACCTGATATGATTCTTTCCAATGAGGTTGTAAAGTGTCCTTTATTTGGTGTATTTTTCTAATAGACAAAATCTCCATGTTGTAACCCATGGTCCTCAAGGTCTTGGTCTCCCAGGAGCTCACTGTGGAAGGAACTGGTTACTAATTTTTCATATTCTTTAAGTGTTTTGATGAGTCCCTGATAATAATGTGAAATATCACATTCAAGAAGTGCTGGTTCATCAGATGCATAGGTTGCCCAGTCATTATTTCAAAAGGAGACAATTGATGTTTATCAAAGGGGGTGGACCTCAGGTTAAGGAGTACCAAAGGAAGAGGTTTTGGCCATGGAATATTAAATACCTCTCAAAATTCAGCCAATTGTATTTTAGTTGTGCTACTGTTCCTTTCTACTAAGCCTTAGGTTTGAGGGTGATAGGCACAGTGAAAATGGTACATTTTTGGCCAAATCTTACAATTGTATTAAATAATCTGTCCAGTAAAATGGGTTCCCTGGTCACTACACAGCTCTGAAGGAGTTCCCCAAACTGGAAATATTCTTTCCAATAGTAATTTGCCTACTGTCAAGGCCATTGTTCATCTGCAAGGAAATGCCTCCACCTAGTGTGAAAACATGTATACCATTACCAGGATGTATCTGTAGCTTTGAGAGGAAGGCACCTAGATAAAATCCAGTTGCAAAACTTCAAAAGGTCCCTTGGGGAGGGGAAAGTGACCTTGAGAACCATGAAGGAGTTTACCAGGACTACATTTAGGACAAATAGAACATTGGTCATAAACCTTATGGGCTATAGTGAGAGAAGTTCTTCAAATATATTGCTTTCAGGTGCCCAATGGGTCAAGGAATGTACATGCTGGAGGAAGGGTATTGGGGTATTTATAGGTATTATAGGCCTTTTATTTGGTCCAGACCTCATCTGTGATATGGGATTGACAAATCCCCCTTTTTTCTTCCAGGTCTACTTTTCATTTTCTGAAACAAGTCCTTGAGCCTGAAAAGGAAATTTCCTAATGGTTTCATAACAGTTATGTCTCAGCAGAGGACATCTTCTAAACTGGGTAGAGGTAAGGCTTAAGACAGCTTGTTTAGCTGCAGCGTCAGCCCATCAATTTCCTTTGGCTTCTGTTGAATCATATTTTTATTGGGAATGTCCAGGTATTTTAATGATGGCCAGCTGTTTGGGCAATTGAACGGACTTTAATAGTTTTGAGACTAGCTGTCCATTCTTTATGGGCTGGCCAGAAAAGGTGAGAAATCCTCTCTGTTTCCATAGCATTCCCAAATTCTGAGCTACTCCGAAGGCATAGCAGTTGTCAGTATAAATATTTGCGCGTTGATCCTTGACTAATTGACAAACCCTAATTAATGAAATCAATTAAGCTTTTTGGGTCAATTTGGTGTCCAGTAAATAAGAACTTCTGATTATTTCTACAATGGAAGTTATTGCATACCCAGCTTGGTAAGGTCCCTGCTCATCCTTTAAATAGGATCCGTCTGTAAACCGACTTAAATCAGCGTTAGCAATGGAACTTCCTGTAAGTCAGTCCTAGGAGTAAGAAGATAGTTAGCACAATGCAGTCATGGTTATTGTCATCTTGAGTTGTGGGAAGTAAAGTTTCGGGGTTAAGTCTATGAAATCAAACCAAAGTACCATTGAGTGAAGAGAGTAACAATACTTCATAAGGGGTCAATCAAGTCACAGAATATTTTTGGGTATCATGAGAATTGAAAAGAGATTCAACTGAGTGAGAAAAATAAACTCTATTATGAGTTCTGCAGTAGCTTTGCATAAGAGATAAGTCATTGATATACCCCTCATACAGCAATTAAACATAGGGACTATAACATCCTATGGGTTGGAGCTTGTCACAATACCACTGAGTTAATACACCCAGGGCATTTCCTCTATCTTCATGCACAAAGAGGAAAAATGGAAAAATTTATCATTAGGATGGCCTAATGCTGAAGCCTGGGCTAATGCAGATTTTAAAGCATTTATAACCTTTTCTTTTTCCATTGTCCTTTCAATTGGGTCTAGTTGGTCAGACCTAAGTAATGCATAGAGAGTTTGGGCAATGAGGGAATAAATTGGTACCCAATTATGTCAATACTTGGTTAGACCTAGAAATCTTCTTTGTTGTTTCTTTTGGGAAATGAGAAAGCTAGGATTCCCTTAATTCTTTCAGAATGAATCAATAATCCTTCTTTAGATATTAAATGACCTAAATATTTCACAATTGATAAGTAGAAATGTAATTTGTCTTTGGACACCTTATACCGCATAGAAGCTAATTGTTGAAATAGGTGAATAGTGTCTCTTTGAGAGCCCCGTTCAGTTCTAGAACACAAAAACAAATCACCTGCCTATTCAATTAAAGCAGAGACATTAGGAAAGTGTACATCAGCTAAATCAGCTTTAAGTGTTTGAGAAAAATAAATAGGGCTCTCAGTATAGCCTTGTGGCATAACCGTACAGGTACACTGACAATCTTTGCATGCATTGTTTTCTTGTTCTCCTGGAGTACTAAAGGATGCACTACATAGGTCTGTTACTGAAAAATAACAAGTGTCTGCTGGAACGGCTGAGAGCAGAGAGTGAGGATTAGTAATCTCAGATTGGCGAGGGATCGCAATGTTATTTATAGCTCTCGGGTTCTGAACAATCTCCAGCCTTCTCCATTTGGCTTTCTTACTGGTAAAATGGGAGTATCGCAAGGACTGGTGTAACGAATTATAAGTCTTTCTTAAGGAATTTCTGAATAATGGGTCTTATTTCACTTAATGCCTCTGGTCTGAGTGGCTATTGTCAGATATTGGGTAGAGGCTTGGAATTATCAATAGTTACTTTAATAAGAATAGCTATTTTAATTTTCCCAGTACCTGATGAAAGAAGGTGACCATAATTCCTCAGGCATTTGTAACAGTAAATCATTAACTTCCTCTTGATTTGTCTGAATTTTCATTTTCATAACCATCGATTTATCAGTAATTCTCTTCTGATCTGCACCTACATCTTCTAAATCTAAAATCATTTCACCTTATTATATGCCTCTAAAAATTCTCTTCCTAAGAAATGAATTGGAACACAGTTCACCAAAAGGAACACGTGTCTTTCTGTGACAGTTCCTAGCTGAAAGGTTATTAACTCTGATTTTAAAACCGGCATAGAAAATTTTTAAACCCCTATAATTTGAATAGATTGATTATTCTGAGGGAGAGGGCAATGAATAAGGGAAGGGTTAAAAACAGATAATGTATCCTCCGTGTCTACAAGAGTTTTAAAAGTTTCTCCCCTAATTGTTATTTCAATTTCCCCTAAGGTATTCATGAAGAGGAACAGGGGAATGCCCTCTCACAATCCTCAAAGGGTTCGGATTCCTTTTTAATTTTGCCTGTTTAAAGTCTCGCTTGAATTTGTGGCAAACTCTTTTTAAATGTCCAGGTCTCTTGCAATAAAACAGGTGCACTCATGTCCAGCCTGGCTGGAACTTGGGCAGGTTAGTTTTGGAAGGCCCCCAAACTGCAGTATCTGTACATTCATACTTTTGGCAGTTCTTTCATTTTCTCATTTCTGTAAGGTTTTAGAAATTTACCAGCAATTGTGATAAGGGCATTAGTACGCACGGTAGTACAATAAAGTTCATGCCTTTTATTTTTTTGTTTCTTTTCTTTTCTTTTCTTTTCTTTTTGGCTGCATCGGGTCATAGTTGCAGCACACGGGATATTTGTTGAGGCATGTGGGATCTTTCCTTACGGTGTGTGGTCCCTTCGTTGGGGTGCTCAGCTTTCTCTCTAGTCATGGCATGAGGTTTTCTCTCTCTAGTTGTAGCGCACAGGCTGAATAGTTGTGGCGCATGGGTTTAGTTGCCCTGCAGCATGTGGGATCTTAGTTCCCCAACCACATCGAACCCACGTCCCCTGCATTGGAAGGTGGATTCTTTACCACTGGACCATCAGTGGGAAGTCCCATAAAGTTCATGTCTTTTCACTAGTCTGGACAATTATTCATCTAATCCTTCTAGAACAATGGAATTTAATATTGGATCATTCTGATGGTTCAAGGAATTCTCTGGATCAATGCCAGAGTGCTGTTTGTATGTCTTTTCAAACCTTTTAAAATAATCAAATAGTTTCTCCTGGCCTCTGATTGTGTTGATCGACCTTGGCCCAATCTATTTTCTGAGGGAAAATTTGGGGGATAGGCTGATACAAGTTTTGGGCTTTATTTAAATTTCTGGTGATCTGTAGCCTCATGTTTATAAAAATCCTTCATAGGTGTCTTTCAGTTTATGTCTTGGAGCCATTCTTTTGCTCAATGAGCTGGTACCAGTCTGAATATCCAGGCTCCAGAGTTCTTAATGTAAGATCAAATTCCTTAGCAAAATCTAAAGGATCACGTAAAGGATTTGGAAAATCCTTAGTTGAATTCCTAAGTCCTGTCCTTGTCCAAAGGGTATAAGTAATGGCAGTTCTCCCCTCTGCTTGTGCCCTTTAAGGGAGCTGCCATTACCTTGGAATTCCTTTCATTTTCTACAGTGGACTCAATAATTTTTTTTTTCTCTTGGTGGGAGGGAGGGCAGGAAGGTCAGGGCTGGGGAACTCATAGAGGAGAGGATATAAAGAAGCCTGAGAAGGAGGTTGAGGATAAAGTTGTAGAAAAGAAACACTGGTTCTGAGGCTTTTTCCAATTTAGCCACCATTTCTAAAAATTTTCAGTTTGTTTCTTGCAATGAAGCCATTTTATTATTCCCTCACTGAGGTTTCCAGGTAACAATTAAAATATACCTCCCATTCTGGTTGTTTGATTTTATCGCTGGCTCTTTTTAATTTATCATACAAATAAATCAATTCAGATAAAAAAGAAATGTCCAGTTTTGGCCATCTCAGGGAAAAGTTATCTTTGGTCAGATTTTCCCATTTAGTTAAATACTTGCAAGTGTCTGTTCCATAAGTATTATATCTAAAATTAGCTGGTGTTTCCATAGGTGGCTACCCCTCTGGGAGCTGTTTGGCTTTCAAGGCACAGTTTCCCTTTATTCATTTGGTAGTCTAATTCAGATATGAAATATGATCTGAACAAATTTCTAGGACGATGTGATGGATTGGATATGTGCTGCTTCTGAATCTACCTCACAGTGAGTTACTTTTGGGTCAGTTCAACTGTCTTAAATGTCTTCGTTTCTCCCTCTGACAATCTAAAACTGCCATGGGTGCCTGGGATACTAGGTGATCAGCATTTTTATGTCACGTGGCAAGCAGAATTTACTTAATGATTGTAGCGGGATCCTCTGTGGGACTGTTAAATGTCATGAGAATTGACCCTCAGACACTTCAGCGCTAGGTTCTCAATTGCCTGAGAATGCCTTGTGGCCAGAAGGGGCAGATGTCACATTTTCTTTGGAGCTGAGCAGGTACAGTCTCTTATTTCAATAGCAAATAGTTTGTTCTGACCGTATGATACTTTGTTCTCAATTTAAGCCAAAATTAACAAAGATTTTATGTTTCTCTAGGCTTCCTGCCCAGCTCCTCCTAGGTCCCCATTTTGGGAAATTCACTGGTGACCCTTAAGATTCCAAGTTAAAGCAAAAACATTTCAAATGAAATTCAGGATGTCCTTTAAAACAGGTATCAGGAGAACTCACCAAAGCACCAGAGGAGTATGAAGAAGCCACTGGAGCCCAAAGGTCCCATGCTGACACCAAGTGCCGATTTGGGATAGACTCCAGGTATCCTCTGGTGGGTGTCTCTGATATCCTGCCAACTATGCTAAGAAGATGTTGACAATAAGGCAAATAACAAACCAACTAAGAAGAAAGAAAAGAGATTTTTATTTCAGCCAAACTGAGGATTATAACCAGGAAACAGATTCTCAGAAGCTCTGAGAACTCTTCCATTGCTCAGGAGGTAAGATGCAATTTTATACATTTTTGTGACAAAGAATTTGTGTGTCATATTGACATGTTATTATTGTACATAACGTTCTTCAAAGATTTTTTTTGGTCAGTCATGCATGTACAGAGAAAGTCTTTGATCAATGTGACCTGCTTTATGAGTGAAAAAACTTAATCTTAAAATTGAAATGCTGGCATCTGAAGAAAGGAACCATTGTTCTCAAAGGTGGAGTAGAAAAAAACATGATTTTTTTCTTCTTCAGGTTACAACATAATGATTTGATATATGTATATATTGCAAAATGATTACCACCATTAATTTGCTTAACATCCATAACCTCATACAGGTACAAAAACTTTTCTTTCTCCTGATGAGAACTTTTAAGATCTACTCTCTTAGGAACTGTCAAACACACTATAGAGTACTATATACAGTACATCCCCATGACTTTTTTTTTTTTAGATTTTTTTTAACATCTTTATTGGAGTATAATTGCTTTACAATGGTGTGTTAGTTTCTGCTTTAAAACAAAATGAATCAGTTATATATATACATATGTTCCCATATCTCTTTCCTGTTGCATCTCCTTCCCTCCCACACTCCCTATCCCACCCCTCCAGGCAGTCACAAAGCACCAAGCTGATCTCCCTGTGCTATGCGGCTGCTTCCCAGCAGCTATCTACCTTATGTGTGGTAGTGTATAGATGTCCATGCCTCTCTCTCGCTTTGCCCATGACTTACTTTTTAATAACTGGAAGTTGGTATCTTTTGACCACCTTCATTTATTTCCTACATCCTCCCATCCTGCCTCTGGCAACCACCAATCTGTTCTCTGTCTCTATGATTCTATTTTTCTTAGATTTTACATATAAGTGAGATCTTACAGTTTTTGTCTTTCTCTGACTTATTTCCCTTAGCATAAAGCCCTCAAGGTCCATCCATGTTGATGCAAATGGCAGGATTTCTTACTTTTTTATAGCTGAGTAATATTCTTACTTTTTTATAGCTGAGTAATATTCCTCTATATTAATATATCACATTTTCTCCAGCATCCATTGATGGGCACTTAGGTTGTTTCCAAATCTTGGTTATTGTAAATAATGCAGCATTGAATATGAGGTTCCAGAAATCTTTTTGAGATAATGATTTAATTTCCATATTTCCCTGGTATTAACAGAATTTGTAGGGATAAAAGTGAAAATATGACATGAGAGACTTGCTCTGAAGAAGAGGGACTAGATTCCTCCCACTCAGTCACAGCTTTCTCTGGAAACTGAAAAATTTGAGGGAGTGGTGGAGGCAGAGTCCTCATACTGTGCAGTGGTCCCATAGGGACAACCATTCATTAATTAAAAGACTTGCTCATCCTCAGATCATGTATATGAATTGACTATTCAGTGATCTGAGCTCCCACAGTGGTTTTAGATGGCCAGAGGGAGAAACAAAGACGCAAAAGACAGTTGAAATCACTCTACAGTGACACCCACAGGAGGTAAGCTCACAAGCGGCACATTGGCTCACCACACAATCTCTTTAGTAAATTTTATTCCCAACAAATTCAACTTTAAAATGGGAAACAAAGTCTCTCAAATAGAGAAATGAGGGGTGTTAGAAAGCCGACTTCCGACTAACACCCGAGCCTGATTCACTTACAATATGCATGGAGCTTACACTTGCAAGAAACTACTTACTTGGGGAAATTATATTAAGGGAGATCTCAATTTTATTTCTTTATTTTATTATTATTATTATTATTTTTTGTGGTACACGGGCCTCTCACTGTTGTGGCCTCTCCCATTGCAGAGCACAGGTTCTGGACGCGCCGGCTCAGTGGCCATGGCTCACGGGCCTAAGTCGCTCCGCGGCACGTGGGATCTTCCCGGACCGGGGCACGAACCCGCATCCCCCACATCGGCAGGCGGACCCTCAACCACTGCGCCACCAGGCAAGCCCGAGATCTCAATTTTAAATGACCAAATGGGGTTCTTTTGACATTCCAAATTTGATCGTTCTGCACACACAGTCAGGAAAAGCCAGCTTGATAAAATATCTTTTCAGAATCCTAAACTTACAGAAACAAAAGCCCTTCTAGGAGTAAGGTGCATTTATCTCCCCATTTCTTTGAGAGGTAAATGTTCTATCTGATCTTCTTAGCTGTTTGTTTTTTCTTCTGGGTTTTGAGAGCTTGGTCTCTGCCATTCAAAAAGTACACATATTGTGTCCATATGACAACCAGTCAAATAGAGTGGGGTTCTGAGCAGCATTTTTGGCTGTGCCAACTTTCAGAGGTCTTTGTCATCTTAACCTTTGTTGCCTCCACCTATACAACAAAGACTTTTTACTTTCTTAGACTATTTTTAGGAGTAAACGTTCTAGACCTTGTGAAGTCTACATCCTTTGCATTGTCTTGTGGGGACTTCTCTTGCATCTTATTTCTTTAAATTGCTATTAAAATATCAATACTACTGGAGGGAGCTTCAAGATGGTGGAAGAGTAAGACGCGGAGATCACCTTCCTCCGAACAGACACACCAGAAATACATCTACACATGGAACAACTCCTACAGAACACCTACTGAACGCTGGCAGAAGACCTCAGACCTCCCAAAAGGCAAGAAAGTCCCCACATACCTGGGTAGGGCAAAAGAAAAAAAGAATAAACAGAGACAAAAGGATAGGGACGGGACCTGCACCAGTGGGAGGGAGCCGTGAAGGAGGAAAGGTTTCCACACACTAGGAAGCCCCTTCGCGGGCAGACACTGCGGGTGGCGGAGGGGGAAGCTTCGGAGCCGCGGAGGAGAGCACAGCAACAGGGGTGCGGAGAGCAAAGCGGAGAGATTCCAGCACAGAGGATCGGTGCCGACAGGCACTCACCAGCCCGAGAGGCTTGTCTGCTCACCTGCCGGGGCGGGCGGGGCTGGGAGCTGTCCTCACCAATGTGGGTGGGCATCATCCAATATCTTGGGGGCCTGAGTGAACAAGACAGTCTTCTCTCCCTCTTTCTCTTCTTGACCATGAACATAGCAGCTTTGGGCTCTTGAGACTTGAGACTCCAGGACTTACATGAGTGGCCCCTGGTTCTCAAGTCTTTAGCCTCACACTTGGAGTTACATCATCAGCTCCCCCAGTTTTCAGCCCTAAGCTTTGGCCTGAGTTATAAAACTGGCTTAGCTCGTACTCTAGCTTTCAGACTGTGAGACCTCTGTCTCTGTAACCATGTAAATCCATTCCCATAATAAATCCCTCCTAATATATATCTGTATATACAGATGACTCTTGAACAACATACCCTTGAACTGCTCAGATCCACTTACCCGCGAATATTTTTCTATAGTAAGTGTAGCCCTACACCATCTGCAGCTGGTTGAATCTGAGGCTGTGGAACTGAGGGTAGGGAAGGTTGACTATGGGTTATAAGAGGTATATAGGAGGTGTCTTTTTACACATGCTGATATGTTGATAATAAAGCATGCTATACTAGTCTTCCCTGATAGGGAGAGATAGTAGGTGTTATAGGATTAATGTCAGTCTTTCAATGACATGACGTAACCCTACAAAAGGACATAATTTCTTAATGTGGTTTGGAAATACTAAAACCCTGTTATATGCCCGTAAGATTTTAGTATTATGCTAAAAGGAAATTGTATGTCTTTACTGGTCACAACTAGTTTAATTCAATGAAGACCACTACCCCCTCATGACAAGCATGGGTTGACAAGGACAAGAGACTTTGTTTCATCTGCAGTGTGGACGACCCCTTCCAGAACTGGAGGTCTTGACCTGTGTAGTGAAGCCCTTTCCCAGCACACACAAAGGCCAGGAACTGGGACTAATGAACCCACTTAAAGAACTATGGGGACTGCTCATGTCCAGGGTCATGGCCTGAGTCAACAGTAAGGGCCCTGTCAAGAGCTTGTCATTGACCACTGAGTATTTTTCCCTTGTTGTGTGTATTAACCCACTGAACAGCCACAGAAGTGTGTAAGGAGGTCAAAGATGTCCAAGACAGAATAGAGAACTGATGGGAATAGTAGGGTTCCCAATCATAGACAAGTTGGTGCATTTTCTTTCATCAGTAACTGGAGGTGAAAACAGAATATACCATGGAGAACATTAGTCCATTTATACTGAAGGTCTCTTTATTTCTGACCATTTCTTTACAATCACCCCCCCTCAGGGATAATGCCAACATGTGTGTCTCCAGCCCAAATTTCCATCCAGAAATTTAGATTCATATTTCTGATGCTATAAGCACATGTCCCTGAAAGTCCCCTCACCTCCCAGCATCTGCATTTCCAGTGCAATCCTATTCCTGTGCTGGATCACCTTTCCTTTTCCCATTCACATTGAGCTGATATCTGAAATGACAGGTCTGTTTTCCTTTCATGATGCATCTATTGTCTAGATTTTTGTTTCCAAATGCCCAGAAGAAAGCTTTTGATAGATGTACCCGACTAGGCAGAGATATAGCAGTGGTATAGAAAGGGCTCCTCTTGATAGAATGTCTTATTGCCCCAGCGAGGACATGGGCTAGAGCTAAGCCAGATGGTCCTGGGACATCCTAAATTCCTCATAATCTCAATTAGCTCATCCCGAAGCTGGGCAAGTCTGCCCAGGTGGAGAGCTCCATGAGGGCTGTAACTTTCCTGAGGGGCGGGATAAAACTCATCACTTAAATGGGGCATACCAGTGGTGTGACACAGCAGCTTCTCCATGATGGTCATAGAGAGGAGGTTCCCACACAGACTAAGGGTCCTGAGCTGGGAACAGTGGCTCAGGACAGGCAGGATAGACTCAAGTTGAAAGTCACTGATCCCACACTGCTCTAAGTTCAGTTCCTGGAGGGAGGCTGCAACTTGCTCCAGGAGAACTTGGAGGAGCTCAGGACTAAAGTCAGTCAGCGTGACACCACTCAGATCCAGGCCTTTTAGCTGACAGATGTTTGGGCACTGAGACAGATGGAGCAAGTCTGAATCTGTAAGCTGGCAGTTGGTTATTGAGAGGTTGTCCAAGGGGGTGTTCAGGCATCTGGGGGGAAAACAAGCAATTAGGTCTGAGAATCCAGGGTGGCATGAGCTAAAGTTGGCAGATAGTTGATTTGCCCAAAGCCAAGGTCCTACTAACTGCCTTAAGAAGGTCAATACCTAGAATGACTAGTCTCATTTTAGACTGACTCCTGTCATCTTCTTTGTGTGAGTGGGTCAACTTTACAGTATCTTGAAAGCTCTCTTTCATTATGGGTCAAGCAGGGTGAAACTTACTTCGCCTCTTTTAAATGATGAATGAAGATAATGAAATGCACTAGAACCTACTCAGCAGAGAGCCTAACACTGAGTCCCAATCAAGTGTGGGCATCACTGAATTTGAATATTGGGAGAGAAAATATAAAATGCTTTCAACTCAGGCTTCTTTCAGACCATGCTTAAGCCCTAGGCACCTGTATCTCTGGGCCAGTGGACGCTGGTGGGAGACATGTATAGAGAATCAAACTGGACAAGATCCCACATCATCAACAGGGTTTGCCAGTCTGCAGGGGCTCACTTACACCCCTGCATCATCTGCAAACCACCTTCCACTTTCTATTATCTGTGGCTGCTGCTCCACTGCCATCCTCTCAGAGTCATGCATTTCTTAAATATTAATTTTCTGGAGCAGAAGACAGCCTTTTAGAGACTGGGAATTTCAGACAAGCTCACTGTGTTCACAAACCTGGTAAGCACAGAGATTCTCTCTCTCTTTCTCTCTCTTTCTGCCACGCAGCTTGTGGGATGGTAGTTTCCCAAGCCCTCAGCCATGAAAGTGCAGAGTTCTAACCACTGGACATCCAGGGAATTCCCCAGAGCTTCTCTTTAGAATTGCTCGGATCTGAGGTAGTTTCTTACCTCTTCACTTACCTAATTTCCTAAGTCATCTGACATAGATATCTCTTTCTAAGGAAGAACCTATGTCCACCCTCACTTGATCCTAACCCTATGATCTATAGCTTTCTACTATGGTGTCCCATTACGGAACCTCTATAGCAGTTTGTTCCTCTACCTTGATTTGTGTGGTTATGGGATACCACACTACAGGATAGAGCAGCAAATGACACAGTTCACGTGACATTCTAGTGTTGTGTTCACTGTTACCTGGTCAGTGGCCCACTCTCACCTAAGCATCTGGTCCAGGCAGCCTTCAAGGAAGGAGGGAGATTCCATACGGAGATCCTGGAGGTGGTGCAGCCTGAGGAACTGAGAGGTAATTTGGACAACGTGCTGCTGTTCCAGCTCCTCAAAGGCAGACACAAGAATGGGGGAGAGAAAGAGTCTCTGCACATTACCCATCTGGCCCAGGAGAGGAGCAAACGCGGCCAGGGTGGACAGATGCCAGGTGCAATTCACTTGCACCTCCTGGATACAGTCCAGTTGCACCCTACTCAGGACCGTCATAATATTTTCCATGGGCATTGAAACAATCTTCAGCTTCTTACAGCACAGGTGTATGGAAACTTTTCTCTGCTCCACCCACCTGATGAGGTAGGTGAGGAAATTATCCAGGGTCCTTTTCTTCAGACAAAGTTCTATGAACACCTCCAAGGGAGCCAAGGGCTGCTGTGTCATTGACCTGTGCTCAGCCACTGGTACCATTCCTGAGCTTGAGCACCCGTGAGTGCTGGCTCCAGACCACATGCTCCAGAAGGTCTGGCCAGTATCCCGTAAATCCAGCACTTGCAGTTTGCACCTCCTATGAGGAACAGAGTAGTGGGGGTGCATTAAAATCCACACAGAATAAAACCACTGTCTCAGAATTGACAACAGACTGTCCACCTGTGTTTTTATTTCACATTCTTGTCATCACCTGCTGACTCCCCCTCTTCCCTCTCTGCCTCACTTTCCTCCATCTCCCTTTCCCTTCCCCCCCTTTCTAGTTCTTCACTTCTAGTACTGTTAAGCGTCACAGGAAGGAGATGGGGCATGTTCTTTCAACCCCCCTTGCATCTTAGGTACCCTTACATATCAGGAAGGCATTTCCCATAGTGAGCCAAGGCCTCTGAGCTCCCTCACTGTCATCATCAGAACCCTCTTGTCCATCCCTTGTCCATCTACTTTCCCTCATCCCACCTGTCTCTTCCAGGAAGCCCAGGATTTTACCAGGCTATGCAAATCAGACTCACGTAGGGCGAACCTTCTGGGCAAGTAGGACATCAAGTGCTTCCAGCACTGCTTGTAAGGGCCCCACATGAGGCATGTCTATCAGGTCCCCCAGAGGCAGGCGGACAAAGGGCCAGGCTTGCACCATGGCCTTCAGGGTCTCGATGTGTCTCCCATGGAAGGCCTCCATGAACAGTGGTGGGAAGAGCTCAGTGGGCAGATCTTCCACAGCAGAAATGGCTGAGGTCTCATCCCTCAGCAGGCTTGTTCCCGCCAGGTCCAGGAGTCTGGGTGGGGTCTGGACACTCATCCTGACTCTGCTCCAAAAGGAATCCTGTGGAAACTGCCAGGGAACAAGGCATCGATTTCAGGCCAAGCAGGAGCACACCTCAGACTGTCTCCCAAACCTTCAGAAGTACCTACTCAGGCTAAGGTCACTGCCATGGCAGAGGTGGAAGTGTCTCAATTAGCCCATATTACACTGTGGACTCAGGGGGCAGAAAACTATAACATGTTCCCTACTGGATCCAGAACAAGCATCTCACAAGTACCAATGAGGAGGAAAGGCAACCACTAGCTCATTCAGTTCCATCCACTGCTCTGCTTAATTCCTGTCCTACTGGGAAGTGGGTACCAAGGAGCCTGAGAGCTGACTCCAATCTTTATTTGGGAAAGACTTGTAGACCATGACTTAGAGCCCTAAATCTGTGGGAAGAGGAGTGTCCGGTGGACCAACACAGCCTACATCCTCAGTTACCTCAGTTAATTGGCTGGTAAAGATTAAGGAGATACTCCTACAGTGAATGCTATTTGTCCACAAAATATATATTTTAAATTTAAATTTCAAGAAATAACATTCCAAACAGATGTTTTTTATTAAGAATATCTGCTTGAGAGACTTCCCTGGTGGTCCAGTGGTTAAGACTCTGTACTCCCATATGTATAACTGATTCACTTTGTTATAAAGCAGAAACTAACACACCACTGTAAAGCAATTATACCCCAATAAAGATGTTTAAAAAAAAAAAAAAGACTCTTTACTCCCAATGCAGGGGGTCGGGGTTCAATCCCTGATCAGGGAACTAGATCCCACATGCTGCAACTAAAGATCCCGCATACCGCAACGAAGATTCCACGTGCTGCAACTAAGACCTGGCTCAGCCAAATACATAAATAACTATTTTTAAAAATAATATCTGCTTGGTGGGGACAGTTAAAAATGAGATAAGCCAAAGAACAAATCAGAATATTTGAGATTTAGGCAAAACCACACTGAGAGGCAAAACCAAAACCTGAAATGTGTTCATCTGAAAAAAATGATTTTTCAAAAACTCTCTGTGCCATCCAGACATCCATGCTACCCTTCAAGATCAGCTTACCGTGGGTAAGAAGAGGGTGTCCTCAGCTGAGGTTGGTAACTTACTGCTGTGATGGGGTTGGCAGGGTGCTCAGACCTCAGACCATGTGGAGACCCCAGCCAGTGACGCTGGAGCCAGAAGAGTCTGCATTCCTTCTTCAGAGGCTGAGGCTTTTATACACCTTTCTAATCCCATCATCCCTCTGGCCATCTACTAACTCAATCAGAAAAGCATCCTTGATTATATTCCATACTGCCCATTGGATTGATCCTGATTGGATCTCCATTCTTCTCCAGATTACTTGATTGAATCAGATATCCATTCAGGAAACAGAAAGAATGATGGAGGGGGAATCAAGGACCCATTCATGGATTCACTCCACAAACATTGACTGAATTCTACCAATACAGACAGTTATATTCCTGGGGGCTCAAACAGGAAAGGGATTATTGCTTCCTGACATCGAACGAGAAAAAAACATAACTTGAAACCATTCTTATTGGGGGATCTTCGGCCATATCAAAGTTATCGAAATGTCCCTGAATTAAAACAGCTTCATTAAGACAGTGGTATTGTTCCCAAAGTAAACAAAATAAACGTGTTTCTGTATCAACTTGTCACTTGGATGTTATGTAGCAAAGATACGAGATGATGAGCCTATTCAGGGAGCAAGGGAAGAGCTTTTGTGGATGTGGCTGGTTTTCCAGTAAGGAGTAAGGGGGCTTCACCTCTCGGAGCTGAGCATTCCTGAAGGGACCACTGAATGACTGCAACAATTGAAAATAAAGAGTTCTTATTCTCCTAAGGAGGTTGCAGACTTAAAGACATTTCTCTGGGTGATATTTGGAAAGTAAAAGAGAGTGGCTCGGAGGAAACAGTGTCACCCTTGAGGGTGTTTCCTCCTAGAAAGTTGGGATCAGCACAGCAAACACCATGAAAAGACTAAATCTAAGAATGTGAGAAGAGGAAGAGATGTGAGTCCTGGAATCAGACATTTCCAAGACTGAGAGCCAGTGAGGGTGGGCACTGTGGGCTCTTTGGGAACTTGGAGCCAGGGAAGAAATAAACGTGGGTCAGTAGCAAATAACACGGTCATCCAGGGGCAGGTGCTACCAGGAGAGGTTTTCTTTAAGTTTTTTTCTCACTGAAGACACTTTCCAGATGGCAAATAGCCCCAGACATTTTTCTGGTTATTGGAAGCCGAACCATAATCCCATTGGCCACTTTGCAAATGTATTTAGATAATTACTGTTTTCTCAAACTTAGCTAAGTTCAAGACAGATTCTGAACAAGGAGACACCATTAGGCACAGAAATAAAATTCTTTTCTCTTCATAAATAGAGAAATGTTTTTCTCTTCTATTTGGTGTTTAAGGTTCTACCACATTCAGGGATGACTCCCACCTGGGCTGCATCACACAGAGATTCTTTTGAAGTTTAAGTTCACAAATAAAGGGAGACCCTTTCTCTATCTCTAAGAATTTTCCATGCCTCTCTCCCACCCCATTTATTTGATGCCCAAACAATTCTTATATAGCACTGGCCACCAAGTCAAAGATTCTTTAAGGGTGTTTTCCCTCTGGGTCACATTCCAGAAGATTCCTTTCACCACATTTCTGCCATGGGTATAAATGATCTTTGCATAAAATAGGGTTAAATTGGATTCTACTCAATAGGCATTTTAACTCCCAGGCCAACCATCCCTTTTTTGCGGTACGCGGGCCTCTCACCGCCGTGGCCTCTCCCGTTGCGGAGCACAGGCTCCAGACGCGCAGGCTCAGCGGCCATGGCTCACGGGCCCAGCCGCTCCGCGGCATGTGGGATCCTCCCGGACCAGGGTACGAACCCGTGTCCCCTGCATCGGCAGGCGGACTCTCAACCACTGCGCCACCAGGGAAGCCCCCAACCATCCCTTTTATTAAAGACCTGCGGTAGAGTGAGATTAGTACCACTGATAATCATAAACATCTCTGTTTATTGAACAAAAACTGGGTAAGAATGGTGCGGACGCTTTTTATTCACTACCTCTGATCACCTTCACAGAAAATCTAAACATTGCTGCTATTTTCTCCAATTTTAGGCTGGTGAATCAAGGTTTCTTCCAGGTAGAGGAATCTTCCCATTTCTGTACAGTGAATAATTAGGTGACAGGATCAGAAGGACCCCTCAAATTGTCAGACAACCTACATGTTGCAAAGGACTGACAGAGAGCCTTCACATGATGTTAGCGGAAATGCGGAAAGTGCAGAGTTTAAGCTGGGGATGTTTCTATGGGGTGGCAGTTTCTATGAGGTCCAAAAAGACCACTGTTTTAAAGTGAGAAGTTGAAACTAATTCTCTGAAAAAAACTCGAGGGCTGATATGGAAAATAGCAAAAGTGGCTAGACTCCAAGTTGGTCGTTGTCAGATTTGTGGGCATTTGTGGGAAAATCAGAAGGTTTCCTGCCTGAGCAGTCATCTGTTGAGCGAGGCGTGTCAGAAGGAAATCAGAGACAGACACAGGTTTACATGGTGAAGGCAAATTTTATTCAGGGCTATGACAATAGAGGGAAAGATACCCCAGCATGTGACTTGGCTTCATTCAAACTTCAACAGATAGGAATAGGGATTCACATCCAAAAGCAGGGGGGTTACTGGCTGGTAAATTAATAAAGTCTGGGAGGGATTCTGGCTGAACCAATGTAACAGATTTCTTGCTAAAGGCAGCCCAGCATGATCTGATACCAATAGTGGGCAGTGAGGAAATTTGATCAGATTTTTGGGGTCATCAGATATCAAGCATGGGGATTCTTGCTGGACTGACCTTTGGTTCTTATTGAAACTAGATTTTACAAGGAAGTACACAGACAATCCCAGGAGAGGATTCAGGAGGCTGAATAAATTTTGCTCAAACAAAGAACATTTTCATTTGAGGGGACTGTGTTGGGGCACTGGGTAGACTGTGCAAACGCTGATTTAGTGAAAAGTGCGGCCAACTTGGGAACAGGTGAAAGTCACTGATGCTGGGCAGGGAGAGCAGAGGCAGGTCACATGGGAGTTGGAATGAAGACGGGATCCTTTGAAAGATTTCCATGATCTGATTAAGAGTCTCACACCCACTGTCATGGGTGCCTGGAGATAATGTCCGTGGACAAAGGAGCAAGAAGGGAGAGAGCACAGCCTGCATGCTGGCCTGGACAGAGCAGTCGGGTTGGAGACCCACAGAGGTGGAAAGACACAGGAGTCCCCATAGCCTTGGCAGTTTACAGGAGGCTTGAGGGTGGCGTCCAGAGAAGGAGGGCCGCTGGAATGCTGATTGGTCCACTGAAGTCTTGTTCTCTTTACGGTGATGGGTTGCTATGACCTGAATGTTTGTTCCCCGTCCCCTCCTCCACCTGCCACAACCAAACACACGCACATCCCACAGATTCTTCCGGTCACTACAGTGTTAACAGCCACTTTTTAGACTCTGTGTCTGTGTGTGTGTGTGTGTGTGTGTGTAAGGTCATGGAACGCTGACCACGTATGGACATCCATGGGCTCTGGGATCCACTCAGTCCCACCTCCACCCCTAACCATTGTCCCTCCACCGTCTCAACTGCCTGGAAAGGATTAGATGGATTGAGGGATTTTGAGATGGGGGATGACGCTGGGTTATCCAGTGAGCCTCACATAATCAGAAGGATCCTTAGAGAGGGAGACAGAGAGGAAAGAAGATGCTACACTGCTGGGTCTGGAAATGGAGGAAGGGGACACAAGCCAAGGAATGTAGGTGTCCCCTGGTAGCGGGAAAAGGCAAGGAAAGAATTGACCCCTACAGGGAACCCAGCCCCGAGAATTCGCTGTGAACTTCTCACCTCTAAAGCTGTAAGGGAATAAACTTGTGTTACTTTAGGACAGTGAGTTTGTGGTATTTGTTACAGCAGCAATAAGAACTAGTACACCACCTTTCTGGACCTTTAACAAACCTGCCGAGCTCCTTCCCAACTCGAAGCCTCACATATGCCATTCCTGCAGCCTGAGCCACCCTGTCCTCCCTCCCACCTGTCCCTGCACCTGGCTCATCCAGCTCAACATTCTAGTCTCAGCCTAAATGTCCCCTCCTCAGGGAAGCCCTCGCTCACTAGCTCATGTCTCCATGCCCCCATTACTGCTCTCATGCACCCCTTTAGTTCAGCACAACCCCAGTGATCTCCCTTATGACCTACTGGCCCCCAAGGTCCTCACTTCTGTAAGCCTGTCCCCCAACGTCACCCTCTCCTGAATGCAGGAAAGGGATGCATTCACATCCCTTTCCTGCTGGACAGAAGGCTGTGAGGCCAGAGGCTGCCTTGACCATGGCTCAGTGGATGTTTGTGGGGTGAATGGATGGTGCAGGAGGCGTGAGGAGGCCAGCTGGCTCCATGCCAGCTATCTCTTATGTCTTCTACCCACCCTTCCTCTATTCCACATTCATCATATCACTCATTCATTCAACAAACATTCCTGGAGGATATGTACCGAGTTGTGAGAACTTGGAGTCATGTTACCTCTCTGGGCCTCAGTTTCCCCTTGTGTGAAATATGGGAACTTATGGGTTCTTCCAGTTACTCTTGACTTTCAAGTCTGTCTTCTGCACATACATGACACTCCTTGTGTCAAAGGGCTTTATTTGTGGGCTGGAAAAGAAAGGACCTGTGGGTTTGGAGGAGGGGTAGAAAGTATAAAACACAGACCATGATTCCAAGGGCCGCTCAGATCGGCTTGATTTAAAATTCTGGAAGTACGTGCAGCCGCCTGCTGTCTGGCAGGTCCGACGGTGTGGTGGGTCTCCACGTGATTCCACCTGTGCTGTGATGGGGTGGCAGTTCTCAGGAGTGTGGGACAGGCTGCAGGCGATGCGGAGGCCCCGGAATCGCATGCTCCCGCTGAGACGTAGCACCAGAAGGTGGTCTGGGGTAGGAAGAAGTGTAAATGCTCTCCCTCCGGGTGGCCTCGGGTGATGGGAGCCATCTCTGCTTCAACTGCTCATAGAGTCCGTAGTTTGTAGGGGGAGCTGCAAGGCAAACCAGAGTCTGGGTGAACAGGGCTTAGAGGAGGAGGCTAGTGTTGATGGGACAGGAGAATGGTTGGTTGGACCCTGCAGGTTCTCCCAGGCTGCCGTACCAGGGAGCTAGGCTGGCCGTGCACCAGAGGGGAGAAGGAGGCTTGCAGGAGGGTGGTGGTCCTGCCAACCCCCCCGAGAGCCTCAGGGTGTGGCCTGCTCCCTGTGTACCTAGGAGGGACCAGACGCTGTGAGAAGCCTTGGAAAATTCAGCCCCATGACCTGATTGAAAGTGTGGCCCCATCAGTTCCTGGATAATAACTGCCCCACCCCAGTAGGGAAGGAAGCAGCGCGAGCTTGCGAGAGTGACCTTGAGAGAAACCCTTGCAAAGTAATGCGTTGTGACAAGCGCTCACTCTCCACAAAAAGATAAGTGCAAAGGATAGGGGCAGCTTGAAATGTAAGTCAGATCAAGGCACTCTCCTGGTAAATCTGCGCAAAGTCTTGTTACTGAGGGAAGGACAAAGTCCACACTCCTTATTGTGGCCTGTGAGCCCCTACCTGGCCTTCCTCTACCCCTGCTTAGCAGCTTTGGCACTCGCTCTTGCCTCCCCTGGGATGTCCTTCCCTCCAATTCCTGCACGGCTCCCTCCTTCTCAATTCAGTTATTTCCTCCAGAAAGACCGTCCTTTGTCATCCCATCCCAACGAGAATCAATATACCGGCCTCACTTTCTCTCCGCTACCCGTTTTCTTTTCTTCATACCACATATCCCGGTGCAGTGCACTGGATCTTACGTTATCTTATTCATTAATGATGTCTTCTGTGTCTCTTCATGAGGGTGTCAATTCCCTGAGGGCAGGAATTCCTCCCTATCTGTCACTGCTGTGTCCCCAGATGCTACAATAGGGCATGGCACCTGGGGATTACTCAGTAGTATTTATGAAACGGATGATGCATCTGAGTGTGCAGTGACGCTGCGCCCCACCACCTGTGCTCCAGGTAAACATGGTGCTGCAGGTGACAGTTTCATCACACAGCAACATCATCCAGCAACACAGAGAGAGGGCAGGTGGCCTGGAGGTAAATAGGACTCTTTCCCTATCTTCTCATTCTAATGCTTTTCTGGAGTCTGAGTCACCTGTGAGGTTCTTCTGCACCAGGTAGGCACACCTCAGCCCTATGCAGCTATGAATCCTTTAGAGCCCAATAAAGGAGGCGATCCCGAATTATAAAAATACCGGGAAGGGGGAAGTCAGCTTTCTCCGGGAGCCACAGCAACCTATGTCTATCCCACGTGCGGAGCTGGGGCAAGCTTGGGTTATAGTTATGCCGGTTGTAATGGTCGTCGTACGTGCTGATCAGATGGTGGCGCGAGGGCTCCTGGTGGTGGGTGATCAGGTGTTTGTACGGGAGCCCCTGGAAGGACAGACACAGGGCACATGTTACCAATCAGATGAAGGCATCCACCTGGCTGCGGCTGGAGACAGAATCTGCCCGCCATGGAGATCCGTGGTGCTGAAGGAGACAGGTCCCCCATGGGAGGGTGGCTGCCTGAGTCCTGGGAGCCACCAACAGGAAACACACTTGTCTGCCCACCATGACGCAGTTCACCTTCAAACACACATCCCACCTCAGCTGCAGTCCGCTCTCTGCGTGAGGAGCTCCCAGCCTATGCCAAGACAACTCATCCCGAGAACGAGCTAGGGGGATGCAGTAACATGAAAGTCAGGATACCCAGCTGAATAGGGGAGTCCGGGCCATCTCATTGCATGCCCTGGTGATCTGAAATTACCCCCTTTGATCTGTCTCAAGTCTCATCCTTCCAAGCGCCGATTTCCATGGCAAGTGAAAGATGTTAAATGCCGAGCCTGACGTCTGCACCTTCTATTTCGATCAGTTACTATGGGAAGAGTCAGAGAATGCTCCGTAAATTGCCTTCTTCTGCAAAGGATTTATGTCTCCCTCAGTTGGCAACTCAGGGAGTGATTTCTTTGGTGGGGAGTTATTCACAGGGAGAAGAAAGCCGTGTTCTCCCGACTCTGGGACGTTTGCCTGAATCGGTGCTTTTCCTAAGAAAATCCTCTTGGCCCTAAAAGGGAATCCTAGAGGACTGGGCTGATCTACAGGGAAGATAATGTGGATTTCCATGCTCGTCCTCTTGTCTGGAGTCGTGGGGAGGTCTGTGCCTACTACAGCCCAAAAACACCGGCTGCACCGAATATTTCAAGTGGTGGTTCCATGAATCCGTCAGATCACAAGGCCAGAGGGAGACAAAGGGGGATGGGCACAGACATTAAGCAGGGGTTCCCAAGGTCCACATCACCAGGTGTCTGGAGTATATTTCCAAGGTCAGGGAAAGCAAGTTGGAGGGGTTCTCAGCTATCTTGACCATGCACACAAGATTTTTGTTTTGATCAGGTATGGTAAGCTGACAGACATAGAGACAACTACCTTTGAAAGAAGTCTATCACTTACAATTCCCAAGAGGAGGGGGCATGTCACATCGCACAGGACCACATGGGAAGCACAAGGGTGAGTCAGGAGGCAGAAGGACTGAAGATAGAACATGGCCCAGAGCCTTTGCTGTGCTTTCCAACAAAGGAATGGGCAAAGCAGGGTAGGCATGTTTGAGAAGTGTGGATTGCACAGTTTGAATAAATTCAGGGTGTCTCTGGTTGTCACTGCCTGGGCCTGGAATGGGGAATATTGGCCTCGCATGTGAGCCTTAGATAAAGGAGGTGATTGGAGGGATGGTCTCTGGATTGGTTGGTTTGCATCTGAAAGGCATGATGGCAGGCAAGTTGTTTACTGTCCCTAGGAATTAGCTAACCCTGGGAGGGGCAGCCTCTCCAGGATGAGCAAGACCCCTAAAATATCAAAGTAAAATACAGAAGATAAAAAACATGATTAAAACACCTGCCTAGGGGGTAAAAACTCCATTGATCCATGGTCAGTTTGAAGAGCAGTTGCAGCATTTGCCAAAGGGAGGAGAGTAAAGTGGGGAGGGAGATGGAAATGGAGGCTGTCCCAGTAGGGGAGCACAGGATGGAGCACACAGAGGAGCCGACAGAACTGAAGCAGCGATGTGGAAGCGATGCTGTTTCCAGTGTCCTCAGCACACAAACAGGCTATTTGAACAGAATCCCTAGAAACGAATACCCAGTTGCTGGGTTCTGTTTTGTGTATGTGTTGGAGGAGGCATCTTGATTTTATCCAGGCTCTATGTGTGTGTGGTTATCCCTCATCAGGGTTTGTGATGGGAAAACAAATGTCTTTAAGAAAGGGCACCAAGGGGCTTCCCTGGTGGCGCAGTGGTTGAGAGTCCGCCTGCCGATGCAGGGGACACGGATTCGCGTCCCGGTCCGGGCAGATCCCACATGCCGCGGAGCGGCTGGGCTCGTGAGCCATGGCCGCTGAGCCTGCGCGTCCAGAGCCTGTGCTCCGCAACGGAAGAGGCCACAACAGTGAGAGGCCCGCGTACCGCAAAAAAAAAAAAAAAAAAAAAAAAGGGCACCAAAGGTGTATTGAGAGTTAGGCTAAATGCCCCATGCACATTGATGGTTAGGGGATGGTTAAGATTGTGGATTCTAATTTTGACTTCCTTGTATTCAAATATGTTTGTGTCTTCAGTGCACACTAATGCTAATGGTTGGCAGCACCAAAGCATCAGCACGGTCCGAGGACCATGCAGTGCGACCCAGATATGACAGCACAAACCAGAGATGCCATCATGGTCCAGGGATGCTAGCACAGAACTGAACATCTGGCACTGTTTATACTGACATGCATCCCCAAATGCAGACGTTGAAGAGTCAACTCTGGCAGGTGGTGAAAAGGGATCTGAGGAGACTTTTTGCTTGATTTCTCGATTTTCTGAGCAGCCCCCTGTTCAGTCCCTTACCGACAGGCTACACAGCTTCAGACAGGACACTCGCCACCCTTGGGCACATTTTATCTGAAAATGAGCGTGCTGAGCTGGACAATCCCTTGGGTCCCTTCCAGCTCTAAAATGCTCCATTCTGAAGGATGTCCATCCCTCATTCTGTGCCTCCCTGCCCCCATCCTGAATTTAGGCAAAGGTAGGGTTGTGTGGGGTGGGAGTGAGGGGACAGAAATCACCTCTATGAGCAGCAGGCTGGCAGAAGAAATAACTTGGGGGAACACCCAGATCATGGTGGGGACAGGGCATAGTTGTGCACCCAGTGGGTGAGCACCTACAAGCTTATTCTCTCCAGGCTGAACCTGGTGGGAAGTACCCATGAGAGTTGATATAGGAAGAGGCTTTCTCTCCTGTTCCTGGAAGGGCCAGGATCTCTGAGCCTCCGGAACACTCTCACCTAATTTGATAAATGTCTCTAATGCCTGGTCTTGGGCGTGGAAGGCATGTTCTGAGGTTGCAGTGCCCTGCTCCCTGTTCTGAAAGCCTGGAACACAGCCACACTCACAAACAGGCAACCAAGAAGTGAGAGTGCACTGAACGGTCCTTGACTTTTCATACAAAAGAACAGGACGCTTGGGCATAGCTGCTACAAACACTGTTCAAACATCACCACCACTTAACTTTTGGAGTACTTTGTGTGATTCCTGACTACATTCACCTTAATTGAACACTTACCTTTGTTTGTTTCCCATATTCTTTGCCTGCACCCTGTTGGAAAAGTGTGAAGGAAGGCGGGAAATGGCCCAGGAAAGTGCTAGGATACCAGCCAAGGGGAATGCTACCAGCTTGAGATTAGATTGACATCTGTCCGCCCAGTAAATAAGGGTAAGTGACATTGGCAGCCATCTGGCTGGGGAGGGTATTTAATGAGGTTACTCCTGAGTTTCTAAGAGGGAAATGCATCTAGAAAGAGTCTGGCTGTTAGTGTCTCCTGAGCATTGGGAGGGAGTCAGGCCTGAGTGGGGGGTCCCGAGCCCTCTTACCTCAACTCTCCTCTTGCTGTACCACCTGGAGGTCTGGTCCGGTCTGTGGCCTGGGAAGGGGATATACTCTTTTCTATAAATGGTCTGGGGTGTTTTCTCAGTGGCTTTGGTGAACTGAAAAAGACCAAATATTCAGGACAGTTTCTGTGATGCCCCTTCTCAAACTTCTGCTGCATCCCCTCAGCTCCCAACCATTGGAAGCTGGGCAGAAAAAGGGTAAATATGGACCCCGGGCATCCTGCACAACACAGGCTTAATTGTGCCCCCCTCCTTTCCAGTACTTGAAAAGGAGTGTGCTCAGGGACTTGGCAACCCCCCAAGAGCCCTTGGGAAAGCTGTTTTGGTGTCATCTGACCATATCTCATGGTCACTCCTGTTTCTGTTCTCTCCTCTCTCTCCCTGCTCGACTCCTCCCTTTCTTTTTCTCCTTTGTTGCTCACTCTTCCCAACTCTACTCTTTCTTTCCCCCATTATATTACATTTTTGTGGTTGATTTTTTTTTGAAATTCATTGTGGTAAAATATGCATAATAGAAGGTACCATTTTAACTATTTTTAAGTGTGTGGTTCAGTAGCATTAAGTACATTAACAGTGTTGTGCAACCACAACCACCCTCCATTTCCAGGACTTTTTCATCCTCTCAAACTGAAACTCTGTCGCCATTAAGCAACAGCTCCCCAATCTCCCCTCCCTCAGCCCCTGGCAACCATCATTCTACTTTCTGTCTCTGTGAATTTGACTACTCTATGTACCTCAGATAAGTGGAAGTATAGAGTATTTGTCTTTTGGTGACTGACTTATTTCACTTAGCATAGTGTCTTCAAGTTTTATCTACACAGTAGCATATGTCATAATTTTCTTTTAAAGACTGAGTGATATTCCATTGTATGTACATGCTCCATTTTGTTTATCCATTCATTCGTCATTGGATTACATCTACCTTTCAGTTCCTGTGACTAATGCTGCTGAGAACATGAATGTGCAAATATCTCTCTTCAAGATCCTGCTTTCACTCTGTTGATAGTGTTGATAGAGTTCTTTGATGCATAAAGTTTTTAATTTTGATGAAGTCCAATCTATCTATTTTTTTTCTCTTGCTGCCTATGTTTTGGGTGTCATATCCAAGAAATCACTGCTAACTTCAAGGTCATGCAGCTTTTCTTCTATGTTTTCTTCTAAGGGTTTTATAGTGTTAGGTCTTGTATCTAGGTCTTTGATCCATTTTGAATTAATTTTTTAATATGGTGTGAGGTAAGGGTCCAACTTCATTCTTTTGCATGAGTATGATGTTAGCTGTACTTTGTAACAATCTATTTTAAATTGATCCTAACTTGCCTTAACTCGTTAATTAAAACTCCACTCCTTTAGAGTTCTGCCCTCTCCCATTTTATGTTATTGATGTCCCAAATTACATCTTGATCTACCATGTATGCACTAACATGGATTTATAATTATTTTTATACACTTGGGTTTTTTAATCATGTAGAAAATAGTGGAATTACAAACCAAAATTATAATAATAATGGTTTTTATATTTGTCTGTGTATTTATCTTTACCAGAGGTCTTTATGTTTTCATATGGCTTCAAGTTACTGTCTAACATTTCTCCATTTCAACTTCAATGACTCCCATTAGCATGTCTTGTAGGGCAGCCCTAGTGGTAATGAACTCCCTCAGCTTTTGTTTATCTGGGAATGTTTTAATTTCTCCATTTTTGAAGTAGAGTTTTGCTGGCTAAAACAGTATTCTCAGTTGATAGTGGGGTGGGGGTTTTTGTTGTTACTATTTTTGACCCCTTTAAATATATCACTCCACTGCCTTCTGACCTGCAAGGTTTCTTTTGAGAAATCTAATGATAATCTTATTAGGGCTCCCTTGTATGTGATGATTCATTTTTCTCTTGCTTCTTTAAAGATGATCTCTTTTTCTTTGACTTTCAACAGTTTGATTATAATTGTCTCTGTGTGGGTCTCTTTGGGGATTATTTTATTTGATCTTCATTGAGCTTCTTGGATTTGTAGATCCATATCTTTTCTTCCAGTTTGGGAAGTTTTCAGCCATTATTTCTTCAAATAATCTCTCTGCCCCTTTCTCTCTCTCTTTTATCCCATAATCTGTATACTGGTCAGCTTGATGATGTCCCATAAGTCCTTGGGATCTGTTCACTTTTCTTATTCATTTTTCTTTTTGCTCCCTGGACTCAGTAATTTCAAATGATCTGTCTTCAAGTTCTCTGATTCTTTCTTCTGCTTGTTCAAATCCACTGTTGAATGTCTCTAGTGAATTTTTTTTCAATTTAGTTACTGAGTTTTTCAATTCCATTATTTTTGTTTGGTTCCTTTTTATAATTTCTATCTTTCATTAATATTCTCATTTTGCTTGTATATTATTTTCCCGATTCCATTTAATTCTTTGTCCATATTTTCTTTTAGATCTTTAAGCATATTTAAGACAGGTGGGGTTTTTTTTAATTCTTTTAAATTTATTTACTTTATTTATTTATTTTTGGTTGTGTTGGGTCTCAGTTGATGTTGGTTGGCTTTCTCTAGTTGCATCCAGCAGGAGCTACTCTTCATTGAGGTGCACAGGATTCTCGTTGTTGTGGCTTCTCTTATTGAGGAGTACGGGCTCTAGGCATGCGGGCTTCAGTAGTTGTGGCACACAGGCTCAGTAGTTGTGGCACACAGGCTTAGTTGCTCTGCAGCATGTGGGATCTTCCTGAACCAGGAATCAAACCCGTGTCCCCTGCATTGGCAGGTGGACTCTTAACCACTGCACCACCAGGGAAGCCCCTAAGACAGGTTTTTTAAAGTTTTTCTCTGGTACTTCCATTGCCTGTGCTTCTTCAGGGACCATTTCTGCCACTTTATTTTCTTCCTTTTAGTGGGCCATCTTTTCCTGTTTCTTTGTATGCCTTATGATTTTTTTGTTGAACACTGAGCACTTGAAAAAAACAGCCATCTCTCCTAGTCTTTGCAGACTGGCTCCACTCAAGGAAAGTTCTCCACTAAGTAGCAGGGCATGTTCTGAGCCTTGGAATCAGCCAGGTATGAAGGTTTAAGTTCTTCTCAGGACTTTTCTGAACATGAGCATGCATCCTCCTTAGGCCTCTGTGTGTGTGTGTGTGTGTGTGTGTGTGTGTGTGTGTGTGTGCACGCATGCATGCGCACACTTTTTATTTCCCCTGTGTACATGGCTGCTTTAAAATGCCTTAATTATCTGAGGAGTCTCTTCCTGGCTTCTTCTCAGAGCCTTCGATGTTCTGTTGCATTCCTCTACCTATAATTTCTTGCCCCCAGACATTTGCAAGTTTGTAGTCCCCTGGCAGCTTTCATTAACTGTGACCACTGCTGCTTTTCAAGCTCTTCCTAGCCTAAAATATGAACTACCCACTTTTCCCTGTCTGGTCTCTTGAGTTAGGCAGAACAGAGACCAATCCCTCAGGCAGCTTCCAGACAGGTTACAATGTTGCTCCACTCTCTCTGGGTTCCAGGGAGGGAACTGGGACCTGAGCCACTGCTTTCCCCACACTGCACCACACTGTGCTGGGGAGGGAATGCAGAAAGGGCAAGTAAAAATGCCATGGAATCTCCTACTATTTTGAATGTGGCTTTTTCTATTGGTTTTTGATTTTTTGATTTGATTTTTTGCTATAGACCTTTGTTTTGCAGAGCTCCCATATAGTTGTTTCAGTTAGGCTATAGTTGCTTTTTAAGTGTTTCCATGAGAGAACAAGGAACCTGGAGCTTCTTAGTCTGCCATCTTTCTGACATCACTCCAACTCTGCTCTCTTTATGCAATCTCCTCTAGGTGTTGGACCAGTCCATAATATCCCTGGGTACTGCCTTGCCCACAGGAGCCTGAAGGGACTGCTCACCCAGTCCTTCTTGCCCTTGGATTACACACCCCTACTCCCTAAACAAAGCCAAGTGCAGTCAGGGCTAAAAATGGCCAAAAGCCACATCTGACCAGAGGGGTGGTAAATGTTCATGTTCCCCCCATGAAAACAGCCTTTTCCAGTTCTCAGAAATCACCATCAACCTTCCCCGCACTTGCATCAAATCTGCCAATTCTATCTCACCCTCTTTCCCTTGCCTATTTTCCAAGAAGACGTGAGGATGTCTAGACATCTCTGCAGAAATTTAAGTGGGTCAGTCTTGATTGCCACGAATGAAGATATTCTATTTTAAGTAGGTCAATTCAGGCAAAGTATTTTGTGATGACCTTTAAGGTACATGGGAACACCAAAAGCCCATTTGTTCTGTTTTGAAAGTGAAAGCTGAAATGCACAGGCAGGGCAAGGTTGCATAACAGGTGCCAGAGAACAGCAGTTCATCCCTGGACATCAACACAAGGAGTGTCAAGCCTGCCTTGGCAGGTAACACATCCTGGGAAGGGCCAGCCCAGGGAGAGCAGACATTCTTCAAATCAAGGTGCAGTGGAATTAGGGACAGGGAACACTGGATGCCTAGAAACACTCCACTGAATATGGAACTGCAAGGCACAACCATATTGACACCTGTGCTATGAGGTTTTCAAGATGTAATAGGGACCTTGATGATTGCTTGAACGTAACTCTTCTATGTATAGCACAGTGCCACCTTCTTAAGATGCAGTCGCCTATGGCCCTTTGAAAATAATAATGTCCTAACTCGTCCCTCTCCCTAGCAGGTCTCCCTCTGAGCCCTCTGTCCACCTCCTCTTTTCTTACCATCTTCCTCTCCTCCAACCAGTTTCCAGTGAGCACTCTGGTTGAATACTTGGCCTCAATCTTCCAGCTCGGAGTGGAGAATGACTGTGGACTTACTGCAGTAAGAAACTGCATGGTAAGGATTTGCCCCAAGCTTCTTTGACTTAACACAGTTTAAGGTTTCGGGGGTGGGAGATGTTATGAAGTTGCTGAGTTTGGGATGCTTTTTTTTTTCTTTTCATCAGTCAAAAGGAGTGGTAGTAGATGAAACTCTACTAACTTCACAGAATAAAAGGGCCTTGAGAGTCCACTTTCAGCCTCCAGGGAGAGGTGATGTGATCTTGGATTCCCTACTGTTGACTGTCTCCATGGTGATAGACTCTGAGTATAAATACTCTCCTTAAGGCAGCAGCTGATTCTTCAGGAGCAAAATTGACACCACAAAAGCAAATCAAACCAACAACAATCGCCACAAAAGCAGGAGGCAGAAGGACCTGGTTTCTATGTCACCACCTGATAAAAGGCATCATCTTTGCTGCATTTTTACAACTAGAACGAGTTGAGATGATCACATTCTACTACTTAATGAGTGCTGATGTGCTAGGCCCATACTGAGACTTTTACATGTACTCACTTGTTTAATCCTCAGAGCAGCTCTATGAAGCAGGTGCCAATGACTGTACCCATTTTATGGATGAGGACACTGAAGCAAGGAGGGATTAAGTAGCTGCCTCAAGTCACACATATGGAGAGCTGGGATTTAAATCCACTCTGATTCAGGTCTAAACCACTGGGCTCTACTCACTGCGCATCTGCCCCTTTGCCTAAGGGGCTTGAGGAAGAATCCTATCTTTGTGGTCAAACTAATAAATATTGTTCATTCAGATCATCTCCATTCATTCATTCCAGAGTCATTCTAGCAAGCATATGCCACATCCTTGGCACTGAGCTGGGGCTACAATGCATCAGTGGCTAGACCAGGGCCCCATCCCTATAGAGCTCAGTCCAGTGGGATAAAGACCATGATCTTGCTTATTCATTAAGCCAAAAAATCAGGAACCACCTAGATATCTATCAGCAGAGAGCTGATTGTGACACATCATATAAAAAAATACCCTGTAGCTGTTAAAAAATGCTGACATAGGAAGATGCCTGCAATATATGGTTAAGTTAAAGAAGCAGTACACTGTAGTCTTGCTTGCCACAAATGAAGACATTCCATTTCAAGAAAGCAATTCAGAGAAAGTGTTTTCCAATGGCTTTTAAACAAAAATAGAGGAAATCCAGGAAATTATTTGTTCCATATTGAAACTAATTATGTGGCAGGGAAAGGACATGGAAGATAGAGCAGAGCAAACTTCTATTTGGCAGGTACCATAGTCTGGGCAAGTCTTGAGCCAGGAAGATGGGTTATCCTTTCAATCAAAACCCAAGAGAGCTACGTGTTCTGTATAATTCCATTTTTTAAAACTTTTTATTGTAAAATGTAACACAAACATGAAAAATTACTTTAAAAATAAAGGTACAGAAAAAATGAATTCTAGTATACAAAACCCCACCAGCATGTCGGTCAAGAAATAAAACATTCCCAGCACCCCAGAAGTGTTCCCATATGCCTTCTTCCACTCCAACCTGACTTCTGTGGCAATCTCTTCCTTGATTTTCTGTATATGCTTAGCACCAAAGGATGCATTCCTAAACACTCAAGCTTAGTATTGCCTGATTGTGGACTTTAAATGGAATCCTCTAGCATGTATTCATCTGAGTCTGAATTCTTTTCCTCAATATGGTTAATGTTTTTAAGGATCATCCATGTTGCACGTAGCTGTGGTTCCTAAATACTTTTGGACACAGAACATGTCTCCTAGTAGCCAGATATAGCCATTTCTCTAGGGCACTAGTTCTCAAAATTTCTAGTCTCTTAAAAACTATTGAGGACCCAAAGGGCTTTTTAAAATGTGGATTATATTAGTGGTCTGGAGCCAGATTGTACCAGTTCGTGAGAGCCAACACTACATTCTGTAGTCATGTTGGTAGCTTGAAATCAGTCATGACAGGAATATTACACCACAGAATTGCCCGACCCAATGAATTATATTATATATTAATTAGTGTTTATTAATTTATAAGTAACAACAAACTTTCAATCTGTTGTAATATGTTGTTTTGTTTAAAGGAGAAAATCAGCCTCACATAGATATGTAGTTAGAAGAAAGAGAAATATTTTACTAGCCTTTGCAGTTAATCATGGATATTCTTTGCTACTACACCAAAACTCAACAAGTGGCAGTTTTTAAAGTTTAGTTGCAGTGTGGAATCTGAAACTATTCAGTGAACTCTTTGAGCCCTATTACGTTAAAATCCACTGACTGGGGCTTCCCTGGTGGCGCAGTGGTTGAGAGTCCGCCTGCCCGACGCAGGGGACGCGGGTTCGTGCCCCGATCCAGGAGGATCCCGCGTGCCGCGGAGCGGCTGGGCCCGTGGGCCGTGGCCGCTGGGCCTGCGCGTCTGGAGCCTGTTCTCCGCGACGGGAGAGGCCGCAACACTGAGAGGCCCGCGTATCGCAAAAAAAAAAAAAAAAAAAATCCACTGATCTTGTGCTTTGGATAGATCTTTAACCCATTTGTAATTTTGTAACATCATGGTGGTCATTTGGAAAAGATAATTTTACTGAGCAGATCTTCCAAATGTTGACATGTTTCATTATACTATATCCCAAAATAATCACATTTGCTTATATCCCTACTGATATCATCAGAAAAACACCTATTAGGAAGTTGACAAGCTCACAGTGGTAGATACAGGCTTTCCAAAATTCTAGTTTTAGCTTGAAAGCTCAAAATTTTTGTCATTGGCAACAACTACTGACCATTGTTTTCCTTGGAGTGACAGCTTTCCATCATTCATTTTTGAGAAATCATCTGCCAAAGGTTCCAATTCGAATAACCATGATTTGTCTGCCAGTCATTCTTTCGGGTAAAAATTGTGTTTCATTAAAAAACAAAACAAACCAAAAAAATCCTGGGAATTCTCTGGTGGTCCAGTGGTTAGGACTCTGAGCTTCCACAGCAAGGAGTCCAGGTTGATCCCTGGTCAGGGAACTAAGATCCCACAAGCTGCAAAAAAAAAAAAACCAGCTAATTTCACTCATAACTCAAACAATCACACACAGAGCGTTCTTTCTCAAGAGAACCATTGAACTTGGGCACACAACAGCAGAGCTTTCTCATGCGTCCTTCCCATTTCATCACACAGCATGTGAAAAAGACATCTGTTCAAGGGTCAAGATTTAATAAAATTAATAATTTTTACTTCTTCATCAAGGACACTCTGTGTGAAACTAGCAGTTTTTTTAACATCTTTATTGGAGTATAATTGCTTTACAATGTTGTGTTAGTTTCTGCTGTATAGCAAAGTGAATCAGCTATATGTATACATATACCCCCATATCCCCTGCCTCTTGTGCCTCCCTCCCACCCTCCCTATCCCACCCCTCTAGGTGGTCACAAAGCACTGGGCTGATCTCCCTGAGCTATGCAGCTGATTCCCACTCGCTATTTTACATTTAGTAGTGTGTATATGTCAATGCTACTCTCTCACTTCACTAACACATATATATGGAATCTAAACAAAAGGAAAAAATGGCTCTGATGAACCTAAGGGCAGGACAGGAATAAAGACGCAGACGTAGAGAATGGACTTGAGGACACGGCATGGGGGAGGGGGGAAGGGTAAGCTGGGACGAAGTGGAACTAGCAATTTTTTTAAAAAGCTGCGAGTGTGTGGTGGCGAAGAATACAAGCGTTAATGGCACTGCCTTGATTTATGCCAGGCTCTGGCAGTTTTACCCCCATCACTTCTGCACCATCAGTGCAAATGTCAACAACGTGGAAAAAGGCAAATAACATCTTAATATTACACGGTTGGTGGGAATGTAAATTGATACAGTCATTATGGAGAACAGTATGGAGGTTCCTTAAAAAACTAAAAATAGAATTACCATATGACCCAGCAATCCCACTACTGGGCATATACCCAGAGAAAACCATAACTCAAAAAGACACATGCACCCCAGTGTTCATTGCAGCCCTGTTTACAATACCCAGGACAAGGAAACAACCTAAATCTCCATCAACAGATGAATGGATAAAGAAGATGTGGTACATATACACAATGGAATATTACTCAGCCGTAAAAATGAATGAAATAAGGTCATTTGTAGAGATGTGGATGGACCTAGAGGCTGTCATACAGAGTGAAGGAAGTCAGAAAAAGAAAAGCAAGTATCGTATATTAATGCATTTATGTGGAATCTAGAAAAATGGTACAGAGGAAACTGTTTGCAAGGCAGAAATAGAGACACAGACATAGAGAACAAACATATGGACACCAAGGGGGCAAAGGGTTGGGGGATGGTATGAACTAGGAGATTGGGATTGACATAGCTACACTAACTAATATGTATAAAATAGATAACTAATGAGAACCTGCTGTATAGCACAGGGAACTCTACTTCAGTTTGCTGTACAATAGAAACAAACACAACATTGTAAAACAACTATACCCCAATAAAAAAACAGTCATACACACCAAAAAAAAAAAAAAAGAAAATAGTGTTGACCTTGAAGATCCCCTAAAAGGAGCTTGGGGATCTCTGGGGGTCTGTGGACTATGCTTTGAAAACCTCTGCTCTTAGATATATACCTAGGAGTGGGGTTTCTGGGTCATAGGGTATGTGTGTCTTAACTTTGCTAGATAATGCCAAACTATTTTCCAAAGAGTTATATCAATTTACATCCTCCCCCAACAGTGTATGAGTGTTTGTTTACATTAGTCCACACCTTCTAGGACTTTTTCATCATCTGAAACAAAAACTATGTACCCATTAACAATAATTCCTCATTCCTTCTTCCCTCAAGCCCTGGTAACCTTTATTCTACTTTCTTGTCTCTATGAATTCGCCTACTCTAGATACCTTATAGCTTATTTCACTTAACCAAATGTTTTCAAGGTTCATCCATGTTGTAGCATATGTCAGAATTTCATTCCTTTTTATGGCTGAATAATATTCTACTGTGTGTATATATATACCACACTTTATCTGTTGATGGACAATTGGATTGTTTCCACCTTTTGGCTATGTGAATAATGCTGCTGTGAACACTGGTTTACAGATAGCTGTTTGAGCTACACTCTTTCAAGTATTCACCTAAGAGTGGAACCAGCACCACAAAGCTATTTTGCACAGCAACCACACCATTTTACATTCTCACCAGCAATGCACAGGGTTCCTGTTTCTCCATTTTTTGCCAACACATTATTTTTCTTTTTTTTCTTTCTTTCTTTCTTTCTTTTTTTTTTTTTGTAATAGCCTATCCTAATGGGTGTGAGGTGGTATCTCATTGTAGTTTCGATTTATATTTTCCCAATGGCTAATGATATTCAGCATCGTTTCCTGTGATTATTGGCCATTTGTATATCTTCTTTGGAGAAATGCCTATTCAAGTCCTTTGCTCATTTTTTAATTGTGTGTGTGTGTGTATCTCTGTGTGTGTTTGAGTTGTAGGAGTTATTTATATTCTGGCTATTAATCTCTTATCAGATATAAGATTTGCAAATATTTTCTCTCATTCTGTGAGTTGTCTTTTCACTCTCTTGATATCATCTATTCCTATGTAGTTTGTATTTTATGCTACTTAAATGAATTATTTTTTATTTCATTTTCTGATTCTTCCCTATATATTAAAATGCAATTAATTTTTTAAAACAATAACTTTATATCCATCAACCTTGTTAATTATCTTATGAATTCTAATAATTTCCCTGTAGATTCTTTGAGAGTATAGCATCTGCAAATAATACCTATTTTATTTCCTCTTTTCCAACCCTAACTGGTTTTATACTTGTCTTTTGCATTGGCTAAGACCACCAGAACAATGTTGATTAAAAATGGTAGTGAGCAACTCTTGTCCTGTTCCTAATACCAAAGGAAAAATGTTTAATGTTTACCATTAAGTATGATGTTTTTGTAAATGCCATTTATTGAGTTCAAGAAGTTTCCTTCTATTCTAAATTTGCTTAGACAGTTTCCATAAATAAATGTTTGATTTTTTGCATCTATTAAGATAATCACACACTTTCTCTCATTGAATCCATTAATGTGATAAATTGTATTGATTAATTTTGCAAAGTTAAACTGATCTTACATTTCTAGTATAAACTCTAGTATATATGATCATGATACAGTATCCTTTTTCTAATATTTCTGGATTCTGCTTGCCAAATATTTTTTAGAAAATTTTTTTGTCTCTGTATACATGAGTAAGAGTTTCATAGCCTGCAGTTTTCATTTCCTCAGTTTTTGTGGGATTTTATTATTAAGATTAAGTTAACCTGAAAGTTTTACTGAGCTCTGCCCACCAGAGCAACAGCCAGCTCTACCATCCACCAATCCCTCCCATAAGGAAACTTCCACAAGCCACTTAGACAGCCTCATCCACCAGAGGGCAGACAGCAGAAGCAAGAAGAACTACAATCCTACAGCCTGTGGAACAAAAACCACATTCACAGAAAGATAGACAAGATGAAAATGCAGAAGGCTATGTACCAGATGAAGGAACAAGATAAAACCTCAGAAAAACAACTAAATGAAGTGGAGATAGGCAACCTTCCAGAAAAAGAATTCAGAATAATGATAGTGAAGATGATCCAGGACTTCAGAAAAAGAGTGGAGGCAAAGATCGAGACGATGCAAGAACTGTTTCACAAAGATCTAGAAGAATTAAAGAACAAACAAACAGAGATGAACAATAAAATAATTGAAATGAAAACTAAACTAGAAGGAATCAATAGCGGAATAACTGAGGCAGAAGAACGGGTAAGTGACCTGGAATACAGAATGGTGGAATTCACTGCTGCGGAACAGAATAAAGAACAAAGAATGTAAAGAAATGAAGACAGCCTAAGAGACCTCTGGGACAATATTAAACACAACAACAGTCGCATTATAGGCATCCCAGAAGAAGAGAGAGAGAAAGGACCCGAGAAAGTATTTCAAGAGATTATAGTCGAAAACTTCCCTAACATGGGAAAGGAAATAGCCACCCAAGTCCAGGAAGCATAGAGAGTCCTATACAGGGTAAACCCAAGGAGAAACATGCTGAGACACATAGTAATCAAATTGGCAAAAATTAAAGACAAAGAAAAATTATTGAAAGCAGCAAGGGAAAAACGACAAATAACATATAAGGGAACTCCCATAAGGTTAACAGCCGATTTCTCAGCAGAAACTCTACAAGTCAGAAGAGAGTGACATGATATACTTAAAGTGATGAAAAGGAAGAACCTACAACCAAGATTACTCTACCCAGCAAGGATCTCATTCAGATTCAATGGAGAAATCAAAAGCTTTTCAGACAAGCAAAAGCTAAGAGAATTCAGCACCACCAAACCAGCTCTACAACAAAACAAAAACTTCTCTAAGTGGGAAACACAAGAGAAGAAAAGGACCTACAAAAAACCCCAAAAATTAAGAAAATGATAATAGGAACATACATAGCGATAATTACCTTAAATGTGAATGGATTAAGTGCTCCAACCAAAAGACACAGGCTCGCTGAATGGATACAAAAACAAAACCCATATATATATGCTGTCGGGTTTCCCTGGTGGCGCAGTGGTTGAGAGTCCACCTGCCGATGCCGGGGACACGGGTTTGTACCCTGGTCTGGGAAGATCCCACATGCCACGGAGCGGCTAGGCACATGAGCCATGGCCGCTGAGCCTGCGTGTCCAGAGCCTGTGCTCCAAAACGGGAGAGGCCACAACAGTGAGAGGCCCACGTATGGCAAAATAAATAAATAGATAAAATAAAATATATGCTGTCTACAAGAGACCCACTTCAGACCTAGGGACACATACAGGCTGAAAGTGAGGGGATGAAAAAGATATCCCATTCAAACAGAAATCAAAAGAAAGCTGGAGTAGCAATACTCGTATCAGATTAAATAGACTTTAAAATAATGTTACAAGAGACAAGGAAGGAGACTACATAATGATCAAGGGATCAATCCAAGAAGAAGATATAACAATTATAAATATATATGCACCCAACATAGGAGCACCTCAATGCATAAGGCAACTGCTAACAGCTCTAAAAGAGGAAATCTACAGTAACACAATAATAGTGGGGGACTTTAACACCTCACTTACACCAATGGACAGATCATCCAAACAGAAAATTAATAAGGGAACACAAGCTTTAAATGACAAAATAGACGAGATAGATTTAATTGATATTTATAGGACATTCCATCCAAAAACAGTGAATTACACTTTCTTCTCAAGTGCACACAGAACATTCTCCAGGATATATCACATCTTGGGTCACAAATCAAGCCTCAGTAAATTTAAGAAAATTGAAATGATACCAAGCATCTTTTCTGACCACAACGCTATGAGATTAGAAATCAATTTCAGGGGGAAAAAAGTAAAACACACAAATACATGGAGGCTAAACAATACATTACTAAATAACCAAGAGATCACTGAAGAAATCATAGAGGAAACCAAAAAATACCTAGAGACAAATGACAATGAAAACACAACGATCCGAAACCTATGGGATGCAGCAAAATCAGTTCTAAAAGGGAAGTTTATAGCAATATAAGCCTACCTCAAGAAACAAGAAAAATGTCAAATAAACAATCCAATGTTACACCTAAAGCAACTAGAGAAAGAAGAACAAACAAAACCCAAACTTAGCAGAAGGAAAGAAATCATAAAAATCAGAGCAGAAATAAATGAAATAGAAACAAAGAAAACAATAGCAAAGATCAATAAAACTAAAAGTTAGTTCTTTGAGAAGAAATTGATAAACCTTTAGCCAGACTCATCAGGAAAAAGAGGGAGAGGACTCAAATCAATAAAATTAGAAATGAAAAATGAGAAATTACAACAGATACCGCAGAAATACAAAGTATCTTAAGAAACTACTACAAGCAACTCTATGCTAATAAAATGGACAACCTGGAAGGAATGGACAAATTCTTAGAAAGGTATAACCTTCCAAGACTGAACCAGGAAGAAATAGAAAATATGAACAGAACAATCACAAGTAATGTAATTGAAACTGTGATTAAACATCTTCCAACAAACAAAAGTCCAGGACCAGATGGCTTCACAGGTGAATTCTATCAAACATTTAGAGAAGAGCTAACACCCATCCTTCTCCAAAAAATTGCAGAGGAAGGAACACCCCCAAACTCCTTCTATGAGGCCACCATCACTCTGATACCAAAACCAGACAAAGATACTACAAAAAAAGAAAACTACAGACCAATACCACTGATGAATATAGATGCAAAAATCCTCAACAAAATACTAGCAAACATATCCAACAACACATTAAAAGGACCATACACTATGATCAAGTGGGATTTATCCCAGGGATGCAAGGATTCTTCAATATACACAAATCAATCAATGTGATACACCATATTAACAAGTTGAAGAGTAAAAACCACATGATCATCTCAACAGATGCAGAAAAAGCTTGAGAAATTTAACACCCATTTATGATAAAAAAAAAAAATATCTCCAGAAAGTGGGCATAGAGTGTACCTACCTCAACTTAATAAAAGCCATACATGACAAACCCACAGCAAACATCATTCTCAGTGGTGAAAAACTGAAAGCATTTCCTCTAAGATCAGGACAAGACAAGGATGTCCACTCTCACCATTATTATTCAACATAGTTTTGAAAGTCCTAGCCACGACAATCAGAGAAGAAAAAGAAATAAAAGATATACAAATTGGAAAAGAAGTAAAACTGTCACTGTTTGCAGATGACATGATACTATACATAGAGAATCCTAAAGATGTCACCAGAAAACTACTAGAGCTAATCAATGAATTTGGTAAAGTTGCAAGGTACAAAATTAATGCACAGAAATCCCTTGCATTCCTATACACTAATGATGAAAAATCTGAAAGAGAAATTAAGGAAACACTCCCATTTGCCACTGCAACAAAAAGAATAAAATACCTAGGAATAAACCTCCTTAGGGAGACAAAAGATCTGTATGCAGAGAGCTATAAGACACTGATGAAAGAAATTAAAGATGATACCAACAGATGGAGAGATATACCATGTTCTTGGATTGGAAGAATCAGTATTGTGAAAATGACTATACTACCCAAAGCAATCTACAGATTCAATGCAATCCCTATCAACTTACCAATGGCATTTTTTAAAGAACTAGAACAAAAAATCTTAAAATTTGTATGGGGACACAAAAGACCCCAAAAAGCCAAAACAGTCTTGAGGCAAAAAAACGGAACTGGAGGAATCAGGCTCCCTGACTTCAGACTATACTACAAAGCTACAGTAATCAAGACAATATGGTACTGTCACAAAAACAGAAATATAGATCAATGGAACAGGATAGAAAGCCCAGAGATAAACCCACACACCTATGGTCAACTAATCTATGACAAAGGAGGCAAGGATATACAATGGAGAAAAGACAGTATCTTCAAAAAGTGGTGCTGGGAAAACTGGACAGCTACATGTAAAAGAATGAAATTAGAACACTCCCTACCACCGTACACAAAAATAAACTCAAAATGGATTCGAGACCTAAATGTAAGACCAGACACTATAAAACTCTTAGAGGAAAACATAGGAAGAACACTCTTTGACATAAATCACAGCAAGATATTTTTTGATCCACCTGCTAGAGTAATGGAAATAAAAACAAAAATAAACAAATGGGACCTAATGAAACTTCAAACCTTTTGCACAGCAAAAGAAACCATAAACAAGACAAAAAGACAACCATCAGAATGGGAGAAAATATTTGCAAATGAATCATCAGACAAAGGATTAATCTCCAAAATATATAAACAGCTCATGTAGCTCAATATTTTTTAAAAAAACAACCCAATCCAAAAATGGGCAGAAGACCTAAATAGACGTTTCTCTAAAGAAAACATACAGTTGGTCAAGAGGCACATGAAAAGCTGCTCAATGTCACCAATTATTAGAGAAATGCAAATCAAAACTACAATGAGGTATCACCTCACACCAGTTAGAATGGGCATCATCAGAAAATCTACAAACAACAAATGCTGGAGAGGGTGTGGAGAAAAGGGAACACTCTTGCACTGTTTGTGGGAATGTAAATTGATACAGCCACTATGGAGAACAGTGTGGAGGTTCCTTAAAGAGCTAAAAATAGAATTACCATATGACCCAGCAATCCCACTACTGGGCATATACCCAGAGAAAACCATAATTCAAAAAGACACATGAACCCCAATGTTCATTGCAGCACTATTTACAATAGTCAGGTCATGGAAGCAACCTAAATGTCCATCAACAGAAGATATAGCACATATATACAATGGAATATTACTAAGCCATAAAAAGGAACGAAATTGGGTCATTTGTAGAGACGTGGATGCATCTAGAGACTGTCATACCGAGTGAAGTAAGTCAGAAAGAGAAAAAGAAATATCGTATATTAACGCATATATGTAGAACCTAGAAAATGGTACAGATGAACCTGTTTGCAGAGCAGAAATTGAGACACAGAAGTAGAGAAAAAACATATGGACACCAAGGGGGGAAAGCGGCAGGGGGTAGGGGTTGTGGTGTGATGAATTGGGTGATTGGGATTTACATGTATACACTGATGTGTATTAAATGGATGACTAATAGGAAACTAAATAAATAAAAATTTTTAAAATATTAAGTTAACCTCATAAAATAATATGCCTACTTTTTATATTCTCTAGGAAAGTTTACATAAGATTAATATATTTCATCCATGAATATTAAATAAGTCAAGGCATCAGGGCCAGGAGATTTCTCTTTTGTTTTTCTTTGTTTGAAGGCTTTTCATTGTGGACTTAGTATATTTTATTAGTTACAAAACTAATCAGATTTTTCTCTTTCCTTTTTTGTCAGTTTGGTGAGTTGTATTTTTCTAGGAATTTACACATTGCATCTAAATTTCAAATTTGGGGTCATACGTTGTTCATAATGTCCTATCATCTTTTTAATATCTCTAGGATCTGTGCTGAAGTCCCTCTTTATTCCTAGTATTTACTCTTTGTGCTTCTTCCTTTTCTTCCTTATTGGTCTCATCAGATACTGACCAATTTTATCAGTCCTTTTAGAGAACCAAGATGTGGCATTGTTGATCACCTCTATTGTGTCAATATTTTATGGTTTAAGGATTTTGCCCTAAATATATTAAAAAAGTATATAAAGATAAGTATGTTGAAAAGTATAAAATACTTTTTAATACTTAATCATTCAATCATCTTAGGAAATTCTCAGCACAGCTATTTTATCTACATAATAAACAGAGCTATTTTACAGTGGCTTCCTTTTTTTTTTTTAACGGTTGTTTCTGTGGGTTTCTATTGCTAGCGCTTCTCTTCTTGTATGCCTGGTATCTGAAAAACTAAATGGTAAAGTCTAGGATGATATTATCTTCCATCAGAGATGATTGTCACTTGCTTTTCCAATCACCTGTGCATATTAGAAACTGGGGATCACGTTAATCTAGTTTAGGAGCAGACACTTTTGGTCATTGAATAATCACAATACTGTGTGCTCAGCACCACACTGAGGAGCTACAGCAGACTCTGTGCCCATAGGACGAGGGTCTAGTTCCACAGAAGGTGGCACCCTTCTATGGTGAGACCTCAAAGATGGATAATGAATTGACTTCTCTTCTCCTGGTCTAGTACATCCTAGAAATACTTCTTAAAGGTGGGCAATCAGCTTTGGGTTATTGCACAAGGAACGGGATGGGGTGGGGGGTTGCTGGGTACTCAGACAAACTTGGCTTCCACTTCCAGTCCCACCTCTTACCAGCTGTTTCACTTTGGCCAAGTTCCTGGGTTAAGCCAGCCTTGGTTTCCCAATCTGTAAATTGGGAGTAAATATCATGTACTTCATAAGAGAAGATTATGAGAATTCAGTGAAATGTCACCTACAAAGCACTTCATAAAATGCCTATCACATATAAGGAATCAATAAATGCTCAACCCTCTCTTCGCTTCATGCCTAAACCAAGTTTATTTTAATAACAAAATCCATTCCTTTCCCTATATTAGAGGAGTAAATTTGGGAAATTGGGGCAGAAATATCCCAAAGGGAACAATTCTAGATTCTCTTTGAAGAGGGGATTCCTGAACACAAAAGCAGCTTGTTATCCCCATCAGCGGATATGCTGTGAGTCTGATAACCAGCACCTCTGTAACTGTATCTGTTGAACAGCAGATGCCTAATCACAACTTACATCGATTCAGCCTGCTTGACACAAACACCCCTATGCATTCAATATGATTATCCCCATTTCAAGGCAAGAAAACTGAGGGACTAGGAGGTTAAGTAAATATTGGGCCTCTAATTGATTCCAGACCGTGTGTCCTCCATCACTCTGCCTCCCGGAAGCGGCTTTGCAGAAGCAGCTTTGCACAAGCAGCAATAACAAACCCAGAATATGTCTCTTTAACTTAAAATTAAAACTGTTCTATCCTTTGGTGATGACATAGCAGGAAGTTGTTTCACTGTAAGGAGGTCAGACTCTTGTGGGGTTTTTCCTACGATAAGTGCTTTGAAAACTGAGCCCCAGGCACTGCCTTAATTGATTCAACCTTGCACAGCAATTTGCAAGAAACCAGCTACAATGTTGGAGTAGGGGTGTTCTAGCCAAGAGCAAGCCTTGACAACCTGGGAACGAGGAGCCAATCTGCTGACTCTGGCATCCTTTGCTTTGTTAGATGGAGACAAGGATGTTAGAGGCAACATACCAGCAATATTGCAGCCTGCCCAAACTCCTCAACTGATTTTTGGAAAGGTTCATTTGAGTTAAGAAATTTTCTCTTTCAAATACAGACCTGCCAGCCAACTCCATCCCACTCGACCTGTTGTCAAGCCAATCAATTTTCTTTTTGCTTTTGGCATTGGTGGTTACGATCCAACTACTTCCCCTGAAGCTGAGACCTGCTAGGAAAAAAAGGGAATGGGACAGGCTTCTTGGTAGCATCTATCAACATGTAAAATTGTGCAGGGTCAAAAGTCCTTCTTGAACCTATCACAGAGAATCACAAGTGCAGAAGGGGGCATGTGCAGAAATGTTCACTACAGAATTGTTTGTGAAAAACTGGAAAGAGACTAAATGTGTCCACCACTAGGGAATGGCTAAGAATTGAAATATGCCATACCTTGGAATACCATGCAGTAGCTAAAAAGAGCAAGATATATCTATGCTGTTTACTAGGCTAGATTTCTAAGATACGTTGTTGAGTGAAAAAAAAATCTCAAGTGGCACAACATGTACAGAATAGTATCTGTTATACACAATATATGTCAAAGTCATCCCACAAAATAATACTCTATATTTTCTGTGGGTACATATCTGCATATGTGAAAGCATAGAAACACGTTTTGAAGGGTTGGAAAACCTACCCTCCACCCCCTAAAAAAGGTAACAGTGGATGAATCCAAATAAAAAGGAATAGAGTTGAGGGAGGGTGGTCAAAAGGGACTTTAGCCTTATCTCTAAATGGAGAATTTTTTTAAAAAAGGGAATTCCCTGGTGGTCCAGTGGTTGGGACTCTGCACTCTCACTGCTGAGGACACATGTTCTCTCCTTGGTCTGGGAAGTAACATCCCGCAAACCACGTGGCACAGCCAAAATAAATAAATAAATAAAAGGAGAATATATTTGTGTATCACCTACGTAATTTAAAATTAATTTTTAAGGTAGGATGGAAATGAAAATATTATGAATGAGAGTGTGGAAAGCTGTAATGTTGTCCAAAAGTAACTGTCACCCCTCTCCGGGGAGGATTATGCCTCCCTGTTCTGTCAACATCAAGCTTGGTCATAGGACTTACTCTCTGGCCAACGAAAGGTGAGCAGAAAAGGTGAGCATCACTTTTGAGCAGAAGCTTGGGGAGCCAGTGTGTGATTTGCCAGGTTCTTATTGCCTCTCCCATGAGACTGGACATATTTCAAATAGAGCCTGTATCCAGGAGTAGACAAATGTGGAGCAGAGCTGTCGCTGACCTTTGAGGGTCATGTAATAGGTAATTGAGCAGGAAATAGACCTTTACTGTCATAAGCCACTGAGACTGCGGGGCCATTTGTCACTGCAGTGGAGCCTAACCTGTACTAGGACAGGAGGAGAGAGCAAGCAGGCACTCTGGAGCAGAGGATGCAGGCGTAAAGGGAGACAAGGTCTGGGGTCAGACAGTCAAGGAGTTCCTGGGTGGGGGTGAGGAGTACCCTGAGGAGGACACAGTTTTTTTCTACTTTGCCCTAAGATCTTGTCCTCGATTGCCTTCTGACAAAAGAAAGCAATCTGGGATGCAACACGTTATTTTCTATCTGATGGTACTTGTCCCGGGTTAACTGGCAGATCTTTCCAGAGAAAGTCCTGGGAACTTACTGAGAAAACACTCCTGGAGGGTTTCTCTTGGTGGCACAGTGGTGAGAGTCCGCCTGCCGATGCAGGGGACACAGGTTCGTGCCCCAGTCCGGGAAGATCCCACACACCGCGGAGCGGCTGGGCCCGTGAGCCATGGCCGCTGAGCCTGTGCGTCCAGACCCTGTGCTCCGCAACGGGAGAGGCCACAACAGCGAGCAAAAAAAAAAAACAAAAACACTCCCAGAGCACCTGGGCTTAAAGGTATGGGGGTATCCATCTCTCCTGAGCCGTATTAGTGGGGGCACATCAGCTGTGCATTCCTGGAGTGGGCTATAGTTACCAATTTCAAAGCCATTCAGACTTCGAGAAAGCTACAGTCAAGGAAGCAAAACAAACAAAAAATGATGGCAAAGGGACTTGACGCTATCAATCTAATTCAGATCAGAGGGAGGCTGACACCAGCTGGACGGGAAATGACTCACATAAGGTCATGTGGCTCAGTCGTGTCTCTCATTTTAATTCGGAATGATAGGAAAGAAGAGAGCTAATGGACCATGGGCTCAGCAGAAAAGGTTTGTTGTCAGACAGGTCAGGGCTGCAATGCTCAGTGCCCGGTCAACTACACAGCCTTGGGTAAACTACTGAATCAGCTGGCCTTGAGGCTGACTGGAAAGGGTCAGGAAATGAGTATTGTTATTAATGTCTCTGGGCCTCAGTTTCCTCATCTGTAAAGTGGGCTTAAGAATACCCACTTTGGGGGAGGGTGGGATGAATTCGGAGATTGGGATTGACATATATACACTGGGCTTCCCTGGTGGCGCAGTGGTTGAGAGTCCGCCTGCCGATGCAGGGGACACGGGTTCGTGCCCCGGTCCGGGAAGATTCCACATGCCGCGGAGCGGCTGGGCCCGTGAGCCATGGCCGCTGAGCCTGCGCGTCCGGAGCCTGTGCTCCGCAACAGGAGAGGCCACAACAGTGAGAGGCCCATGTACCGCAAAAAAAAACAAACAAGCAAATACAAACAAAAAAGACATATATACACTAATATGTATAAAATAGATAAATAATTTTAAAAAGAATACCCACTTTGTAGGATTCATGTGAGGCACATATGGTGGGGGGGTAGGGGGACTGGTGTAGCTGGTGTATTAAATTAAGACTATGCAGATGATGACCTGATGAATGAGGGGGCACAAGCCACCCACACGGGGTCAGCAGGGAGCTCCCCCACCCCGTATCTGAACTCCTGCTCTGGGGAAGCAAAAACCCAGGGGTCATTTCAACTGAAGGTGCAGTTTCAATACACTCACACAAAGGAGGTAAAGTAACAAGATTTATTATTATTAATGAGCGGTGGGGAGAGTCCTCTGTCCCAGGTCATGAGTGAGCAGGATATGGCCAGCAGGGCAGCAAGCAAGCATCTGTTCCTTCTAAGGTGACTGGGGTGGAGGTCACTAACTTTTCACAGGCTCAACTCTAAGTGGTTATTTTAAAAGGTGACCAGGGCAAAGCAAAGCAGGAACTTGTGGCTGGAATCCTAAGCTCGTCTTTATCAAAATGTCCAGACTCTGGATGTGAGCAGGGCTGTCATACTATAAAATGCTTAGGCAGCAGCCCAGCACATCTGTTTCTCATCACAATGAGGTGGTAGATTGAAACAGCCCAGTATGGAGCCTAGCATGCAGCTGGCTCTCAGTGAACATTTATTCCTATCCCTTTTCCGTTCCCTGAGCCTCATGACGGGCTGCAAGAAGGATAGCAATGAATCGGGAAAGGAGAAGAGATCAGCATTGGGTCTCCAGATCAAACCAGCCATTGGGGGTGAACGTGCTTTATTTCTCCCATGATCTGCAGAAGGAAGCAGCTTCAGAAATGAGCCCACCCAACAGTTCTTCCAGACACTAAAGTGTAACCCACTCATCTCCACTGGGCACCATCTTCCTGTGGCTCACCCACTCCACACCACCCCTCTGTAGGAGGGCTGACCACCCAAATTCCCAGAAGGTCAGCTCATGTCCCTCTACCTACCTCCAGAGGCAGGGGTGAATCCACACAGCAATCCAGGAGGGGAACCCACCCAGACTCAACTCGGAGGCCTGTCTCAGAAGGGACAGTGCTCCCCAACAGCTGAGTGGCCACCAAAGTGTGTGCTTTCAGTGAGTGTTCCTATTTCTCCAACAAAGCCAGTCTTCCTGCTGTGAATGGACCAAGAAGCCACCCAATGGGATTCCTCTCTGTCCCATGTTTCAGCATGAACTTTCAACTGAAAGCAAGGTAAGGGCAAACATGGGGTCCTTTGTGCAGTAAACTTGGATATGGGCCTATAAAAGCCACTGGCCAACCAGGAGCAGAGCCTCCTGAAGGCCAGATGGGGCCAGCATGAGAGCCTGGGCCATCCCCTTCAAAGGAATTTTTATTCCTAAGTGGCAGGTGGTCAACTTGCCCAGTGGTCCTTGACATCTCTTGCCACTTCCAAGGACCTTGACTCAGGCTTCAGTTTAGCCTGTATAGTGGAGTAAGTGTTAATGTGAGGGAGTACTCACTCCATCCTCCATGCCCATCCAAGCACCAGGTGGAGCTGACCCCACCTTCCACCCCAGGGATGACATGGGACTTGGGGCTAGTGAGTCATAACATTCCATCCTCTTGGTTTTAGCAACTAGATACACCACTCAGAAAGCCAAGAAAGTCATCGAGTTGCAATGCGATTTCCACTGCGACTGCTGAGAATTAGGCAAGTTCATAATAATGGATTTGACTCTGGAAGAATACAAGCATGGAGGTACTCAGGGCCACAATATAGAGAGAGGAAGGTGAAGTTCACACAGAAGAGCATAGACTAGAGAAAAGAAGAGAAGGCAGCTGGTGACACTCTTTGAGTTCCTGGATCAAATCATGCCCGATTTATCCCTGGAATTTGTAGCTACATTAGCCAATACATTCTCTCTTTGATTTGGGCCAGTTTGAGTTGGTTCTGTGTCTTAAAACAGATACAGTTCTCACTAATACATCTTCAGTTCTTTGGGGCCTCCTTTGATTTCCACTGTGGACATGGTTGAGTTTGGCCGGATTTTGTCTTCATGGGTCCCTGACTCAGGACTCAGCTTCCCTCTGGACTCCGCTCCTCGAACATGTTGCTTCCAGGGCCTTGGTTGGAAGCCTGACTTTGACTCCCAGAGCTCCAGAGCTCTGCCAATCAATCAGGTGGCTCCAGTCTTCATCTGCCACTAGGTGTCCACCAACATGAAAAACCTACCCAATCCATCTTCACTCTTCCAGCTCAGCAGTTGAGACTCTGAACTCAGAGGAAGAGGAACAGCGGGAGAAGTGTCACCATGTACCCAGAGGAAGAGGGTGAAACCAGTTTCTCCATGTCCATCCAGCACTAGGACATCAGAGCCCTGTCCTCTGAGCCAGATTGGAAGAGGCCCATGAGACTGCACATGACGTTCCTGGGTTATTCCAAGGCCCAGCCAAGTAGACACTCTTGTTGCCCACAGCCTGGTCAGCCTGAGCAGCCTGGACTCTCCCTCGGGGAGGCCATGAGCAGTCTTTATATGCTCATTCACTCTTGCAAACGGTCACTGAAGAATGTCAGCTCAAATTTTCCCTACAGTGAACATGGCTAGAGAGCCCCACCCTCCTCCCAAACCTGTCTCTTCTACTGCTCTCCTTCTAGATATCAGAAACATGCATTCTAGGATTCTAGAACCTGAAGCAAGAGGAGATGGCATCCTCAACACTCTCCCCAGCCCTACTCAGCATCACCTACATTGGCAACAAGGAGCCCCAATGGGAACCGGATGATGGTGGAATTCACACTCTTGCAACTGCAGCAGGAAGGAAAGATGGTCACAACTCTTTTATAAAATGGACTGCAGCATTCAGAATCCTCGTGGAGCAGGGCAAGTACAAGCAGCCCAGGTCAAGGGTGACCAACACCCCGTGAAAACCATCCTCCATGTGGTGCCAAGTCACTGGGACTCCCAGGTCCTCCAGCCTCTTCTTGTACAACAGCGAATGGTCCTGGAGAATATCACACTCACAGCTCACGATGCAAGCTTTGCGGAGCTGAGACACTACTTCATCATCTGCAATCAGGGGTGAGTTCGTCAAATCTAGAATGATGTTTGTCTCCAGATAGGCAGTTTCATTCAGGGGCTCATGGGGCGTGTAGCCTCTCTTCTTAAACTTCTCCGGAATGTTTTCTGAACCCAACCACTTTCTGTACTTTTCCCAGACTTCGGCAGGCAAGTGGGCTCCTTCCAATACGGTTCTTTTCCAGGAGGGGCTGATGTCCAGGTAACCACACCAACGGTAGAAGGCCAAGTTCTGCCTGAGCAGTGGAACGTCCTTGTTCTGCTGATGAGAAGGAGGCTGGAAATCCAGGGCTTGGAGAGCGGCATAGATCAGGATCTGAGCACGGATCTTGGGGAGATCAGAACTGTCCACAAGGTTTTGACAAACTATTGTTGCCACGCCCCCACCCACACTGTCACCACAGACCATGACCCAGGCTGGATCTGCCCCATATGTATTCAAGGACTTCAAGAAGTGGATGGTAGCCACCATGAAGTCTCTTACTATCACCGGAAACCTATGCTTGAGCATCCTGTGATATCGGGAAAGGAAGGAACACAGTTTCCACTCACCACAGAGCCAAAAACACCTGTGTCTAACATCCTTCAGCCCAGATTTCTTCCATTAACTTCTTTTTCTGAAGGCTGGGCAGGTGACGTTAAGGTAGAAAGCTTAAACTAGGTGACAAACGTAAAGCCTTCAGTGCCGGGCACGTAGGCTCAGAAAGTGGCATGCTATTCCCACTCTCTCAATGCCAACTGCGGGGACAGTCTGTGACCACAAGAGCCCTGCATCCACCTACATGTCAACAGCTTAGCTATCGCCAACGTGATCCCCAGCTTTCTGAACCTACCTGAGGCTGCTTCCCTGACTCACACCTGTTTTTATTCCTTTATAAGGCTTGCTTGGGTGTAGATTCTAAGTAATTCTGCCATGCTCACAAGTTTTGTGGGAGGATCTTGAAGACTTAAATAGCAGAAGGGGCTAGCAGCTAACATACGGTCCCTCTCGATCAGCCACGCCCACTCCAGACCATGGCTCCCTGTTCATGCGGCTCTGCCAGCTTGGCAGCGCTAGGCCGCCTCATCTTTCAAGAGATTCCAGAAATCTGGGGTTGGCAAGAAATTTCACCATGTTACGTGCTGGCCTCACTTTTTTTTTTAATTTAATTTTTTTAAAAAAAGGAAATACTTTATGGACTCAACAAATCTTCTGTCAACCATTTCTATTCTGATGCTCCCTGTTCTAAGCTACCCTAGGTTCAGGCTGGGACAACAACGCTTTCAACTCCAAAACGCCATCTCCCTTGGAGTCATAAGATAACTTTCTCGCAGGGATTTGCTGGTACATTCTACTGATGATCTCTTGTTTCAGCACAAGCAGAACGGTAGGGCACACAGTGGCCAACAACTGGCTCAAGATTTCCATCCCGTTGCAGAAATAGTTTTGGAGCCAAGAATTGTAGAGTGAAGAGTTTCCCCAGGTCTCTCTCTCATCCGGGACTGACTCCTGTCATTTTTACTTACTCCACTGGCTGTCTTCCCACGAAGACGTTGGCCCTGGGTATTCCTTTATGGCATGTGGCATTTAAATGAAACTTCAGGAAGTGCTGGATCAGGAGGAGCCTCCCTGGCCCTGGTGACGACGTGTCAGGCGGCAGGGCAGGAGGGCGAGCCCACACCACTGCAGTGTTCAGTATGCTCCTCACATGTGTCCAGTTTGCCTGGTGTGGAGACCCAGGGAGGGCCCGTCCCCGGTCTCTCCTGCCCCTTCGAGCTCCAGATTGTGGGGTGACACTCCCAGATTGGTTAAGAGAGAGAGTGGCTTTTAATTGTTCCTGCTTCCTTCTGTGGCTCTCACCAGGGTGGACCTCCCTCTCGGGAGCACTTGGAAATGATGTAGCAGTGTTTGAAGTTGTCGGGCTTACAGCACAGGGCACTGTGGGCATTTAGTGGAGGGAGGTGCTGAGAGTCCGGAATGTGCAAGGCTGTTCTGCTCAATGAAGAGATGTGCACTGGTGGTGAAGCTCTGCACTGTATTTGCTTCATGAAGACCACCCCCCGACCCCATCCAGTTTCCAGATGATGCAGTGCTCAAAAGGCAACCTTGAAACATACCTAAGGGCCACCCGCAGGAAGGAGTGCCCCATCTCTGCCTCTCCCTGTCTCTCCCTTCCTCTCCCTCTTCCTTGCCCTCCTGCTCACTGGATTCTCACAGCCCGTCCCCTGCTCCTGCTGTCCTCCCAGCCCCAGCCTCCCTCCCCACATTGCCCCGGCACTCCTGGAATCCCAGCACCTCCCCATCTTCCCCTTAATCACCCAACTGCTAGAACCACTGAGTCACTCTCCTTGCAAAAATGAGAGCGTAAGCCATGGTGAGTTTCTAGAAAATGAAAGGTTTGAAACATTCAAGCTAGGAAGGCTAGTGGGTTTCCTTTGCCAGCCATCCTCAACTGCCCCTTCTCACTAACAACCATGACAGACGGAGTGCCCAGGTTGAGGAAGAAAGGAAACCATGTTGTTCCCACAACATTCCAAAATCATGGGCTACTCCAAAATCATAACTACTATCAGTATAAATATTGGCAGTTTTGTCCTTGGCTAAAGTACAAGCCTGTGTAACTGTGCAATTCAGCTTGTTGGGCTTAAGCAGCCACAGGTAAAGATGCTGCCTCAACAACATCAAAAGGAGCTGTAATAACATCCCTAGCACAATACCATCACCTTTAAATAAGAACCATCAGTGAACCATGAGAACTCAGTGTTACCCACAGAAGCTTCTTGTAGATCACCACAAGGAGTCAGAATGTGATCCATTAGCATCAAGCACTTGTGAGTGATTTCCTCAGTGACAGAGGCGAGAAGAGTAGCAGGGTTAAGGTTATTACAACGCAAAAGAGTTATGTGAGGAGCAGTTAACAAAAGGACCTCATAGGAGGTGAGGAGGCTGAAAGAGAAATGTGGAGTGTGATGGCAATTCTGGAGAGCTTCTAATGCATGAGGTATGAAAATGGTTAAAGGGAATCCCACAATTTTCTCCATGGTCCTAACCAAAAGCACAGTGGCTATAATAGCTCCAAGGCAAGGGGTATCCCAGCGCCCCGGGATCTGTGATGGTCTCCATGTTTTGGGGTGAGTACCCCAAGGGCATTCCCTTCCCTTTTTTTTTTTTTTTTTGTAAATATACAGGATAGCCCATTCTAAAGGCTCAGACCTTTATTTGTTTATTTATTTTATAAGTTTATTTATTCATTTATTTTTGGCTGCATTGGGTCTTTGTTGCTGTGCGCGGGCTTTCTCTAGTTGTGGTGAGTGGGGGCTACTCTTCATTGGGGTGTGTGGGCTTCTCATTTTGGTGGCTTCTCTTGTTTTGGAGCACGGGCTCTAGGGCATGTGGGTTTCAGTAGTTGTGGCATATGGGCTCAGTAGTTGTGGCTCACAGGCTCTAGAGCACAGGCTCAGTAGTTGTGGCGCACAGGCTTAGTTGCTCCGCAGCATGTGGGATCTTCCCAGACCAGGGAACGAACTTGTGTCCCTTGCATTGTCGGGCAGATTCTTAACCTCTGTGTCACCAGGGAAGTCCTCCCTTCCTTTTTATATACAAAAAGGAAAAGGGAATCTGATAATTGGGATGTCAAAGGGCAGGTGGGTTCATCAAACTTTCCTTTAAGACCTTGAAAGCTATGTTGTCTGGTTTTCCCATTAAAAAATAAGTTGGGGTTGTTATTATTTAGTAAAACATACAAAGTTTTTACCATGAGAGAAATTTGGGATTCAATTTCAGCAATAACCAACCAGCCCAAGAAAATCTCACAATTGGTGCTTAGTTTTGGCTTTGGGGGAACTTAAAACACCATGAAGTCTGTCTGGATCTAGGTGTATCCCTTGTTCTGATATCATAAACCTTAAATGTTGAACCTGGGTTTGGTCAAGCTGCAATTTTCCTTTGGCGACCTTATATCTCTTTATGGCTAAAAGCCTTAGCAAGCAGATGCTGTCTTCCTGTGAGGAAGCTTGAGAAGAAGAAAAAAAGAAAGAAACCTTCCACATACTGCAATACCATAGAACTCCTAGGGAGGTTTATATCATAGGTCAGCCTTCAGGACTTGTGAGAAATAAGGACTCTCAGTAAAACCCTGAGGCATTACTGTCCAGGTGCATTGCTGTCCATGCCAGGTGAAGGCAAAAAGGTATTGGCTAACCCTACCAACTGGAATAGGAAAGAATGTACTGCATAAATCAATTATAGTAAAGAACTTGCTTCCGGTAGTAATAGATGTCAGTAGTGTCGGGGAGGTAGGAACGGCAGGGTTTCAAGTGATAACAATGATGTTTATTGAGTGGAGGTCCCTGAAAAACCTCCATCCTTGGTCCTTAAGTTTCTCACCAGTAAAATAGGAATATTAACAGGGAATAGTGCAAGATAATGAGGCCTTGAGAGTTGTAATAAATTATGGGTGTTAGGATTTGAAGTGCTCCTTATTTATTGAGTATTGATTAATTCTGGAAAGAGGTTCGAAGAGACCGTTTTGAATTTTTATGGGAGATGTGCTGTGCCTTGTGTCAAAATCAGTTGGAGGTTTTGCCTTGGTAGCTGATGCACTAGGGACACATGAGCAGTGTTTCCAGAATCAGCTCTAGTACCATCAGAGACAGCAAATAAAAGATATCAAAGGGTCATTTAATTTACCTGGTTGGATGCTTTTATGACTACTGTCAATTCCTAGAATTATTCCCCCCTTTGGGGAGAAAGAAATGTTGGCATGGTACTTGTCTGAAACGTCTTGGCCTTATAAATGGAAAGTGGTAGAAGAACTAAGGAGAACAGGGTGTGCATCTCTCAAAGGGCTAAACCAAAGGGAATAGGTTCACAGACAGGAACCTCTTCAGATTTATTAGAGATCTCCACTACTGGAACTCTTTGAGGACTCCACGGCAGGGAGTTTTATAGTAGTGGGGTTGAGCACTGAGAGTGTGGCTCCACTGTTAGTTAGAACTGGAAGAGATTCATCTTCAACTTGGAGAAATGTTCTCCAGGCTGATTAAGATGAGGGACTGGAAAGAGCCCCTGTAGTTCCTCAGAGCCCCATTATTGAGAACCGGGAGGACACTGGAAAGTCTGGTTAGAAGACTGAAAGTGCCTGAAACACATTTATAACAATCTCTTTTCCAATGCCCTGGCTCTTTGCAATAATAGCAGAAACTAGAAGCCTTTGGGTTTGGGGAGGAGGGGGGGTGCCTTCATTTGCTGGTGTTGAAGATTAAGAATTTTGGTAGTCTTCCTTTGAGGTGATTCATCTAGAATGAGAGAGAGCTGGTTTGACAACTTAACTAAACCTGGTATGGACATAGTTTCCATTCCATCCTGATCCTTTTTACTAGAAAGAAAAGGTCCCAGTTCAGCACATCAACAAACACAGGGTTAAAAGCTATCCAGGTGGAATCAATATCTGAAGGAAGACCAGACTTTTCTTTTAAAATCATCTGACATCCATTGTAATGGTCATGAACGGGTTCATCAGAATTTTGTGAGGAAGTCTAAATATGGTTTCAATCCACAGGCTTTGGAAAATCTCCAGGAATTGCCCAGTGAAGTTGCCTAGTAATTCCCTGAGCCTGATCATGTAAGTTAGTGGGCTGGCCTTTTGGTTGTACTTACAGACCTTTCAGGATATTCGCCATTAGTGGTTTCCATCCAGTGCTTGGCCTGGCCTTCACCAACAAGCATATGAACTAGCTGATATAAGTCAGAGAAACCAGATTGATAAATTTGAATAACTATATTTAATTCCTCAGCAAATCTGTGAGGATCTTTGGTTACTTTGGGAAAATCTTTGACTAAGGTTGGAGTTCAGCTTTAGTCCTGGGAGTATAAGAAATTAAGGGGTTAGCCTCTGTATCCTTGGAAGGCTTCATTTTAAAGGACACGCTCTGACGTGGACGGACCTATGTATTGTTATACAGAGTGAAGTAAGTCAGAAAGAAAAACAAATATCATATAATATCGCTTATATGTGGAATCTAGAAAAATGGTACAAGTGAACTTATTTGCAAAGCAGAAACAGTCACAGATGTGGAGAACAAACTTATGGTTACCAAAGGGGTAAGGAGGGTGGGATGAATTGGGAGATTGGGATTGACATATATACACTACTATGTATAAAATAGATAACTAATGAGAACCTACTGTATAGCACAGGAAACTCTACTCAATGCTGTATGGTGACCTAACTGGGAAGGAAATCTAAAAAAGACTGGATATATGTATATGTATAACTGATTCACTTTGCTGCACAGCAGAAACTAACACAACATTGTAAAGCAGTTATACTCCAATAAAAATTAATAAAAAAAAAAGAGTATGCAGTCAAGAAATTTAGAATAAAAAAGTATCAAAGATGTATGTTTGGCAGTTAATTAATAAAATATTACGTTACTAACACAACATTGTAAATTAACTATATTTCAATTTAAAAAATAAAAATGTTTTTTAGAAAAAGGACACGCTCTGATAAATTCACAGGAAAATGGAATGGGAAGAGTTTCAGAGAAAAAGAAGGGCTGGCTGAGAGAATTAGTAATGGGAGCTGAGGGTATAGAGGAGATGTAGGCAGCATAGAAGGGAATGAGGAAGATGGCGCTGGAGGTATGGCCTGAGATTTAAAAGCCAATGAAATGGAGCCTGAGACTTTAGACGCCATTTATCTTTCTTTAATTGTTTGTTTGCCTCAGTTAATCTTAAAATCTTATTTTGCAGAGAGGCAATTTTGGGTTTTGATAACATATGGAATCCTCAAAATACCAACTGAAATAGGCATTCCATTCAGTTTTGGAAATTTTAGAGCTATGGTAGTCCAATTCAGTTTTTATTTTTAAGATTTTTTTTGATGTGGACCATTTTTAAGGTCTTTATTGAACTTGTTACAATATTGCTTCTGTTTTATGTTTTGGTTTTTTGGCTGTGAGGCATGTGGGATCTTAGCTCCCCGACCAGGGATTGAACCCACATGCCCTGCATTGGAAGGCAAAGTCTTAACCACTGGGCCACCAGGGAAGTCCTCAATTCAGTTTTAAGAAAAGTAATTTTGAGGTTTTCACAACATCCCCGTAATAGCCATTGATAGTCTAAATTGCCTTTGGCTAGGTCAGTCCATTTAGTTAGAAATGTGAATGAGGAAGGATGGTGGTTATTAAATATATAATAGGCTAGAGTACCTGCAGGGAGGGTACCCTCAAAATATGTAGATAACTGGGATCCCATTTCTCAGAAGACTTTCTCTAGAGAAAGAGAATAATTTTCAAACAGCATAAATAGCTTACATCTCAAAACAGTTTAAACAACTCAAATAAGAGAAATAGTGTGCAACTCCAGCGGCTCAAATACCTCAAACAAACTGTAGGCTTAATACCAGCCAGTTCTAAGGGAACAACATGGTCCTTGAGGAGCCAGGCTGAAGGTTTCTAAGCCCAGTTCCCATAGACCAGCTCCTATTCCAAAGGGATGGGCCCAAGGCTGAACCGGCACAGTTCCAATGAAACAGCCCCTGTTCCTGAAGGAATGGGTCAAAGGCTAGCCAGTTCCAATGAAATAGTCTGATTTCAAAATCAGACCCAAGTGCCAAACAAGTACTTGCATACAGAACAAGACCTTAACCAGAAAAGACATAATCTTAAAATAGATCTCGAATTAAAACTGGAGAGGTTCCAAACACAAAGAAGGAGGAAGCTCAGATTCAGGAGAAAGAGTAGCATTCCACCTCCAGGTTTGGTGACAAAAGCAGAGAGCGACAATGGGCTCAGTGTGGGGACTGCACCAGTTTACCCACCAGCCCTGGAATCATCAGGGGTATTCTCTGGATCCCCGTACTGGCCACCAAACTGTTGACCAAAATAAATAGCCTGCCAGTTATTTCCCCAGCAAAAGTGGGTTTATTCAGGATCAGCAAAGAATTGCAACTCAGGGTCTGTAACCACGGTGAGCCATGAGAAAAACTCCATACGACAAGGGAAAGGGAACTCAAAATTTTACAGCAGGGAAAAGGAAGTTGGGAAGGCTATAGTAAACAAAGAGTCTATGGCTTGTTGCCAGGAAAGAAAAGCACTCCTTCTTCTTCTTATTGGGCTCTACTATCATCATAGGGTGTGAGAGCTTCCCCTTCTGGTCTCCTGACTCTATTTAATTGAGGTTTCTGTGTATTCATTTTTTTCACAAGGGTAATATAGACAACTCGTTCTCTTGCTGCTTTGGTTGTGTGTATTGTTGGTTACATGTGCTGGTGGAAATGAGAGGGGATGGAATTGCAAAAAGTCTGGAGAAAACACACATGACATCTGTGTGAAGTTTATTTCTTTAAAACCATCTTGGACTCCAATCTCTTCAGATTCTACAGCCTCTGTCTCCACTATGTTATCCCAGGTCCCAAAGAGCACTTGACTGCTGGGTAGGGAGAGTTCCAGAAACATAAACACTATTAATTCTATTTTTATGGACGAAAAAACAGAAGCTGCATTTAATTAAGCAATTTGCCCACATTCAGTGGCAGACAGAGCTGGGGTTCTAATTCAATTCAACTCAAATCCAATTTTGTTTAAATCCAAGTCTATTCAAATCTGACTCCAAGGCCAAGTTCATCCCTTGTCAACAAACCACCACAGTCCACATATCACAAAGCTTATAGCAACCCCCGAGTATCTCTCCCTTTGCGTCTCTTGACCCACTCACACTTTAATGATTTCCAATCATATGGTTCTTGAAAATACCTGAAGCTGCATTCCTGAGAGACAGATGGGGCAAAAATTCTTACTCATTGTAAAGATGGGAAAGCAGAAGTCTGAGGTAATGGGTGCTTGCTTTATTACTTAAGAATATTCAATTCTAATCCTAAAAAGAAAGAAAGAAAAACAGGATGAATGAAACTCATAATAAGTGTTAAGCATAGAAGTAAAGTAAGCTGGTAGCTCAAGACATAGACAAAACACATAGGAAGTATCAAATACAGATCATGAATAAACGGAGTTTGGAGACACAGAAAGAAATTATAGTAATCAAAACAGTATGGTACTGGCACAAAAACAGAAATATAGATCCATGGAACAGGATAGAAAGCCCAGAGATAAACCCACGCACATATGGTCACCTTATTTTTGATAAAGGAGGCAAGAATATACAATGGAGAAAAGACAGCCTCTTCAGTAAGTGGTGCTGGGAAAACTGGACAGCTACATGTAAAAGAATGAAATTAGAACACTCCCTAACACCATACACAAAAATAAGCTCAAAATGGATTAAAGACCTAAACGTAAGACTGGACACTATAAAACTCTTAGAGGAAAACATAGGCAGAACACTCTATGACATAAATCACAGCAAGATTCTTTTTTGTTCCACCTCCTAGAGAAATGGAAATAAAAATAAACAAATGGGACCTAATGAAACTTCAAAGCTTTTGCACAGCAAAGGAAACCACAAACAAGACGAAAAGACAACCCTCAGAATGGGAGAAAATATTTGCAAATGAAGCAACAGACAAAGGATTAATCTCCAAAATATCCAAGCAGCTCACGCAGCTCAATATCAAGAAAGCAAACAACCCAATCCAGAAATGGGCAGAAGACCTAAATAGACACATTTCCGAAGATGTACAGATTGCCAACAAACACATGAAAGGATGCTCAACATCACTAATCATTAGGGAAACGCAAGTCAAAACTACAATGAGGTATCTCCTCACACCCGTCAGAATGGCCATCATCAAAAAGTCTACAAACAATAACTGCTGGAGAGGGTGTGGAGAAAAGGGAACCCTCTTGCACTGTTGGTGGGAATGTAAATTGATACAGCCACTGTGGAGAACAGTATGGAGGTTCCTTAAAAAACTAAAAATAGAACTACCATATGACCCAGCAACCCCACTACTGGGCGTATACCCTGAGAAAACCATAATTCAAAAAGAGTCATGTACCACAAGGTTCATTGCAGCTCTATTTACAATAGCCAGGACATGGAAGCAACCTAAGTGTCCATCGACAGATGAATGGATAAAGAAGATATGGCACATATATACAATGGAATATTACTCAGCCATAAAAAGAAACGAAATTGAGTTATTTGTAGTGAGGTGGATGGACCTAGAGTCTGTCATACAGAGTGAAGTAAATCAGAAAGGGAAAAACAAATACCGTATGCTAACACATATATATGGAATCTAAAAAAAAAATGGTCTGAAGAACCTAGGGGCAGGACAGGAATAAAGACACAGATGTAGAGAATGGACTTGAGGACACGGGGAGGGGGAAGGGTAAGCTGGGACGAAGTGAGAGAGTGGCATGGACTTATATACACTACCAAATGTAAAGTAGATAGCTAGTGGGAAGCAGCCGCATAGCACAGGGAGATCAGCTCGGTGCTTTGTGACCACCTAGAGGGATGGGATAGGGAGGGTGGGAGGGAGACACAAGAGGGAGGAGATATGGGGATATACGTATGCATATAGCTGATTCACTTTGTTATACAGCAGAAATGAACACACCATTGTAAAGCAATTATACTCCAATAAAGATGTTAAAATAAAAGAAAGAAATTATATCATGCATTAAGATATACAGTAAGATAGTGACAGCACACAATATTAAAAATAGAGTATTTATGAAACAATATTTGGTGAAACAAACAAGAGTACCACTTATAGAAAGAAAGTAATGGAAAGATTAAGTCAGAAGTCATGAGCATGCCACGTGTACCTTGATAGCCATGTCATCCTAAATTGGCCAACCATTGGTAACACCCAGTATGGCCCCATTCTGGCCCTAGGCATCGTCTCCCAAAGAATGCAGATAAAATTCACAGATACCCAGCAGGCTAATAGGTGAACTGCTGCTGTGGCCAGGTGTACCTGCTCCAGTGTCTCTCTGATGAAGTAAGCATGTGTGTTGGTTCCAGACACGCTCCATCTGTTGGAACCACTCTAGTCCTCTTAAACACACCAACAGAGGGGAAGGTGCATGCAACAGAGGAGAGAGGACATGTTAATATTGCCTCTTCCTATATGGAGCAGGTATGACCCTTCCACCCCCTGGCACCTTACTTTACATGGGCTAATTTACTCATCACTTTTCCCCTTGCTTCTTGCTGTTTTTTAAATGGACTTAAGCCTTGTGATTAGACCATCTTAATTCGGTCTGTGAGCCTTTCTGTTCAGTGACCTTCAGAATACCTTGCCTGGTAGTATTTGGGGCTACTGTTGCATCAGTGTAATAACCCACAGCGCACATGGCTGATCTTGAACAAAACTGTGAATCAGAAACTTATCTATGACCTTTTGCCTTCTTTGTTACGCTTGTATGCTGCCCCATAGTCACCTGGATTCCCTTCATCAAAATTGGCTCCTTCCTCAGGTGATGAAATTTTCTTTCCTCTATACACTGTCTCATTTGCCAAAACTTGTCTGCTTTGTGTCCCATTTCATCTATCATCTTGCCGCTATTACCACTAGTTTGAGGTTAAAGCATTAACCTTCAAAACAAGTGCTTCTTGGAAATGTAAACCTATTGTTTTGAGTATGCTGCCACCAAGTGGCAGTCAAGTCTCAAGTGCGGCTGTGTCTGTTCTTTCCATCCATGAAGGAGTGAAGAGGGAGATGACCCGGGATCTAAGCGCAGAGCACAGGGACTCTTGGCCAGTACGTGATTAGATGGTTGTAGAGAAAGTAGTTGCAGTGAAAACCCAAAGACAAGGACCTAAGACTTAAACAGAAAAGAATTTTGCTCTTCCATAAGTAGAAATGGAACTGAGTGCCACTAGCTTCAGCTTGTCCAGATGTTTTTGGTGACTATAGACCATGAGTTCAAGGGAGAGGCTAAGTGGATAGACCTCCTCTCTCTACTTCAACCCGACAACTCTGCTTCTCTCTGTTTTATACATCAGGTTGCCACATACATTTTCATTTATTTAAAAGATGCTATAATTTTAAAAGGAACTGTTACTATGTTTCAAATCCCTCTCAGAAGTTGTCTTTCCATACTTGAATTATTATTACAATTATTAAAATTATAAATACTAACTTATCCCTGTTGACCCAACTCTATGGAGGGTGGTGTGCGGGACAGGGAGGGGGGAAGGACAAGAATTTGGAGGCTGGAAAGGAAGGAGAGGACATGGAAGACCCCTAACAACAACAGAAAAGTGCTAGAAGGAGGGACTAGGAGTAAGGACCAGGGCTATAGAAGGTCCTGCACTTTCCATCTGAATAAACAGAGAGAGAGAGAGAGAGAGACCCTGGAACATCTAAAACTCCCTGGAACTTGTCTGGTTTCGCTAATATAAACACAATAAATATCCTAATGAATTTAAGGGCAAGTCCAAGTTTAACGATGATGTCAGTTGATGACTCTGACACTTAACTGAACATGTACAATGTTAGGCATTGTTTTCTCATCCTAAACTAGACTCCCAGAACCAACCGTCTACCTCCCATGGTGGAAGTCTAGTGATCAGGGCCAACAAATTGCATGCTTCTGGCTCAAATAATGACTTAACAGAGGTGTCTTTCTTCAAAGGAAACAGGCAAGGAGAAACATCAGAAGAAGAACTGTTTGACTGGAACAAAAGAAGAGGACTGACTGGCCCCAAGTCAGAGGACTGGGGATGGCTGCAAAACGTACCCCAAAGGGCTGGGTGAGCCCCGGGCAAGCTGGCCAAAACCTAGGAGGAAACAAGTGTGTCCAAGTTAATGAAGTTGCAGGTTTGGGGAAGCAAACGTCTTCATGAAACTAGGTGTTGTCAAGTAAGAAAAGAAAACTCAACTCCTGGGAATTCCCTGGTGGTCCAGTGGTTAGGACCCAGAACCTCCACTGTAGGGGACCTGGGTTCGATCCCTGGTCAGGTAACTAAAATCCCACAAGCTTCACGTATGGCCAAAAAAAAACAGAGAAGTCAACTCCTGGGACCACATTTGTAAAGCATTTGTGGTTAGGGTCACTTGCAGCCACGCAAATCGGAACCATTGCCATGTATCCCATAAGAGTCTGGTGGAGGGGACACCTCCAGATACTCAAGGTCCACGCCTAAAGCTTAAGAAGTTATCCCAGACTTGGGATGGCTGCACCAACCGTGCAGGAACCTACTAGGATGGGAACCCTCTCAGAAGCAAGAAGGAGTTTTTGTCTGTTTCATTCACAGGTGTATTCCACATGACAGGACAGTATCTGGCGGGTGACAGGTATTCTGTAAACATTATTGAGCCAAGTGGATCATTGCCCAGAGCCACCTGCGTTTTACGGTAGAACCAGGACTTGAACCCTGCCCTGCATGGATAGTGTAGCCAGGATGTTTTCCACCGTGCCACGTCTCAGTAAGGATTGGTCAGCAAAGATGTTCTCTGCGTGCCTATTACGTCAATGGATACCATTGATTGCTTTGCTTATATTCCGTGGAGAATTATTAGCCCGTCTCACCATTGCCGGTTATTTTTTTGAGCAGATATGGGTTTTTTTGTGGGGTTTTATGGTAATGACTTTTAATACTGATATTCAATGAATACAAAAATAATAATATACAAATTTGATACAAAAAATTCTCACACTGATTTCTTTGCAGAGCCTCCTAATACCGGATCCTAATACTGGATACTGGTGGAGACACCTATCTGTATTCCATTCCCAGTGCTTCTGGGTACCAACTCTATCAACTGCTGACTGATCGTTAAAATACATGGGCTTTTATTCTATCCTTTTTCCTTCCTCTAGCCTTTGTTAATTCTGTTTTCCTATTTTTACTGCATTCATTCCTGGAAGCCAGCTGACACTGTCCCCAGGACCGGCGGGCCCAGCCCCAGTAGCAGTCAATCCTCCCACCAGAACGACACAGGCCAGTGGACGACACTATTTGCCTGGGCCACCTCCCGTCGAAGTCCGCGGCCACCCGCAGGTAGAGCGAGGACCCGAGCACCAGCGCCAGGAGGAAATCCATGTTGGGCGGCGAGTCCCACGCGGCGGTTCAGCTGCGCGCCGGGAGCAGGTTGGGGGTGCTGGGCTCGCAGGAGAGGCGCGCTCGGCTCCCCCGAGGTGTTGCGGGAGGCGTGAGCCCCTGGGGCCGCCGCGGCTGCTGCTGCCGCTCTACTAGAAGAGCGACGCCGCGCGCAGCCGAACAGGCCTGCGCGCGGCCTCCAAAGCCCCCTCCGGCTCCCTCCCCGAGAGCGGAAGTGCTGCAGGGGAAGCTGCGTCGCCTGCAGGGAGGGGCGGAGCAGCAGGTAAGGTTTTATCTATGTGGCTAATCTATCCACCCTCCTTAAGAATCTGGACACAGAGAGTTGCCTCCAGACACCCTGCTGCCTCCGCCCTTGTGAAGGCGCCTCCCCGTGGCCGAAGAGATGAAGTGCAGAAGGAAAATCCCTGCGCTCAGGGGGCAGCAGAAACTGTGGCTTCTGGTCCTACCTTTGCCACCCATGGCTCTGAGGACCCATAACTCGCCAGATCACAGACGCCTTCCTGGAAAATAAGGGAGTTGGACCAAGCAGTTTCTGAGAACCCCTGATTAATCCCATAACTGATGCAATCCCATTCACGTGCCCCAGGTTCCCCCCTACGGCTGGCCATCCTGCTCAAAGCCCGGTGCCCCTGACCGAGCTCAGCTTCCTGCTTGCTCCATCTAGCGAATGTTTTCAATTGGAGCTCATGCTCACAGCAAACCATTATCAGTCCTTATGCGGTCCCACTCCTGTTTTACTAATTTACTTCCTTTTATTTCTATTCCCCATTTCTATTTCCTATCCCATAGGCACCCGCCCAAGTATGTTTGATACATGTCTGTGAATATACATGTCTTATAAAACACATTGTATTGTTTGTGTGTTTTCTAATTAACATAAATTTTATGTTGTTGTTTTCATTCTGTCTGTTATATTTTTTTAATTCTCACTGAGTTTTTAAGATCTACGTTGCTGTGTCTACATCTTGTGTGTTCTTTGTAGTTACTAAACAGTATTCCACAATATCAATGCAAGCCGTTTTACTCATTGTTTTCCTAGTGGTGGAAACAGGTTGTCTCTGTATGCACTCTGATGTATGCCATGTATGTCACAGCACTGGGTGACAGTTTATCGGGAATACCCACGCAGAGGGGTGGTTGGGCCTTCGGGTAGACACATGCTTAACAGACTAAATACTGCGAAAGGGCTTCCCTTCCCTGGTGGCACAGTGATTAGGAATCCGCCTGCCAACGCAGGGGACACGGGTTTGAGCCCTGGTCCAGGAATATCCCACATGCCGTGGAGCAAATAAGCCCGTGCGCCACAACTACTGAGCCCGCGAGCCACAACTACTGAGCCCACGCGCCACAACTACTGAGCCCACGCGCCTCGAGCCCGTGCTCCTCAGCAAGAGAAGCCACCGCAGTGAGAAGCCTGCGTACCGCAACAAAGAGCAGTCCCCGCTCGCCGCAACTAGAGAAAGCTCACGTGCAGCAACGAAGACCCAATGCAGCGAAAAATAAATTAATTAAATTAATTAAAAAAAAAATACTTGCCAGAATCTCCCAGATGCCTCCAGCTCCCTAGGCAGCAGCAAGCAAAGATTTCCATTTCCCCACATCCTCAGCAGCAACTGCCCTCTCTCACTCTTGCCCACCTGACAGATTACAAAGGCACATCTGACTGTTGTTTTAATTTACATTTTTTTATTTATAGTGGATTGGAACACTTTTTCATATCCACATAGCAGCTATATTTCCCATTCTGTGAGTTGCCTTTTGACATCCTTTACCCATTTTTAAGCAGGTGTGTTCTGTCTTTTCTGCTGCGTTTCAGGAATCCTTTGTGTTTTCTGGACATCTCTTGTTACTTTCAGACATCATATGATTTTTCTCTGAGACTATCATCTTTCTGATGACTTTTCTATGGTGTCTCTTTTGAGCAGAAATTCTTAAGTTTTGTGTATCCAATCCATACCATTTTTCACCCCGTGATTTATGCTTTTTGTATGTTATTTAAGTTGTTTGCCAATTCTATGCCATAGAAATATCTTTCTACATTTTCTTCTGGTAGATTTATAGTTTTACCTCTCCTGCTTTGGCTCTGAGGCCGTCTGGATTCCGCCTCTATACAGTGTCTGTAGTGTAAGGTGCCAGCCAATCCTTATGTCTCCCCTTGCCTTGAATGAGATGCCGCAACACCATCTCCTAAACAATCCATCTTTTCCTCACTGACTTGGGGTATCACCAATCACCTAACAAGTCTGTTTCTGAGCCCTTTATTCTGCCCTGCGGGCCTATTGTCATTTCCTGTGTTGGCATCATGCTGCTAGTGTGACTATGTCTTTGCATTGTAGTATGTTGTTACTACCAGGTAGGAAATAATCCCTCTTCTTTACTCTTTTCTTTCTGAGTTGACCTAACTATTCCTTCCTAATTTCCTCCTTTTCTTGATGATTTGGTCTGCTGCGGTTGACTCCAGGGTATGGAGGTCAGTTCAACTCAGCATGAAACCCAAACAAGAAGATTTGAGACCCCTCCTCGCTGCCATGCATTCCTTGCCCATCAGCATCTCACCCAGTGCACTCTCTCTCTTACCCAATTGACAGAAGTAGAGAGTCACGCTCCTTAGTAACCACATAGCTCATGTAAACTCTGGAAAACAAAGGAAAATCAATATAGTCAGTCTGATTTTACTCAGTCCTATATCCCAGAGCCAGGACAGTATCTGACATACCACAGACACTCCATAAATATTTGTATGGTTGAAAAGAGGGCAAAAATAAATGGTATCATTCTCATGTCAAAGCTTATATTTACGAAAAAAAAAAAATTGGGCTTCCCTGGTGGCGCACTGGTTGAGAGTCCGCCTGCCGATGCAGGGGACATGGGTTCGTGTCCCGGTCCAGGAAGATCCCACGTGCCACAGAGCGGCTAGGCCCGTGAGCCATGGTCACTGAGCCTGCGCGTCCGGAGCCTGTGCTCCACAACGGGAGAGGCCACAACAGTGAAAGGCCCACGTACTGAAAAAAAAAAAAAAAGGTTTAAAATGGGGGGGAGTAATTTATTTAGTCTTCTAAACATTTTTTATTTGTTTATTTATTTATTTTTGGCTGTATTGGGTCTTCATTGCTGTGCACAGGCTTTCTCTAGTTGCAGCGAGCAGGGACTACTCTTCGTTGCGGTGCGCAGGCTTCTCACTGCAGTGGCTTCTCTTGTTGCAGAGCACAGGCTCTAGGCATGCAGGCTTCAGTAGTTGTGGCACACGGGCTCAGTAGTTGTGGCTCACGGGCTCTACAACACAGGCTCAGTAGTTGTGGTGCACAGGCTTAATTGCTCTGCAGCATGTGGGATCTTCTCGGACCAGGAATCGCACCCGTGTCCCCTGTATTGGAAGGCGGAATCTTAACCACTGCATGGCCAGAGAAGTCCCATGGGGAGTAATTTAAATGGTATATGTTTTTAATTTCAAATTCCTCTTTGTTCATTGTGGTATATAGGAAAGCAACTGACTTTTATATATTAATGTTGTATCCTGCATTTTTGCCATAATAACTTATTAGTTCCAGGAGGTTTTTTGGTCAGTTTTTTCAGATTTTCTACATAGATGATCATGGCATCTATGAACAAAGACAGTTCTGTTTCTTCCTTCCTAATCTATATACCTTTTATTTCCTTTTTTTTTAACATCTTTATTGGGGTATAATTGCTTTACAATGGTGTGTTAATTTCTGCTTTATAACAAAGTGAATCAGTTGTACATATACATATGTTCCCATATCTCTTCCCTCTTGCGTCTCCCTCCCTCCCACCCTCCCTATCCCACCCCTCCAGGCGGTCACAAATTACCTTTTATTTCCTTTTATCATCTTACTGCATTTGCTAGGACTTCCAGTACAATGTCAAATAACAGTGGTCAGAAGGGATATTCATGCCTTTTTCTGATCTTACCAGAAAAGCTTCAAGTTTCTCACCATCAAGTGTAATGTTAGCTGTAGGTTTTTTGTAGATGTCCTTTATCAAGTTGAAGATGCTCCCCTCCACTCCTAGTTTGCTGAGTTTTTATCATGAATGAGTGTTAGATTCTGTCCAATGCTTTTTCTGCATCTATTGATATGATCACGTGATTTTCCTTATTTAGCCTGTTAACCTGATGGATCGCATTAATTGACTTTCAGATGTTGAGCTAGCGTCTACACCTAGGAAAAATCCCGCTCTATTATGGTGCATAATTTTTTAATATATTTTTGATACAATTTGATAATATTTTGTAGACAATTTTTTCATCTACGTTCATAAGAGATAGTAGTCCATTGTTTGGGGTGGGGTTAGGGGGATTTTTGTAATGTCTTTATCTGGTTTTGGTATTAGGGTAATGCTGGCTTCACAGAACAAGTTAGGAAGTATTCTTTCTGCTTCTATATTCTGGAAGTGAACTGGTATAATTTCTTCCTTAAATGTTGGGTAGAATTCACCAGTGAACCCATCTGAGCTTGGTACTTTCTATTTTGAAAGTTTATTAATTTAATTCAATTAATTTAATTCAATTTCTATCTATCAATAGCCTATTCAGATCGCCTATTTTTTTGTGTGGGGGTTTTTTGCAGCTTGTGTCTTTAAGGAATTCCATTCATTTCATCAAGGTTATCAAATCAGTCAGCATATAGTAGTTCGTAATTTCCCTTTATTATCCTTTTAGTGTCAATGGAATCTGTAATAATGTCCCCTCTTTCATTTCCGATGTTAGGAACTTGTGTCCTATCTCTTTTTTTCTTAGTTAGCTTGGCTAGGGACTTATATATTTTGTTGATCTTTTCAAAGAACCAGTTTTTTGTTTTCTCTGTTGATTTCTTATTTTCAATTTCACTTATTTCTGCTCTAATTTTTATTATTTCTTTTCTTCTCCTTACCTTGGACATAATTCCCTCTTCCTTTTCTAGTTTCCTAAGGTGGAATCTTAGATTATTGAGTTTAGATCTTTCGTCTTTTCTAATATGCATATTCAATGGTATAAATTTCCCTCTAAGCACTGTTTTCACTGCGTCCCTCAAATTTGATGTTGTATTGTCATTTTCATTTAGCTCAAAATATTTTTAAAATTTCTATTGAGGGACTTCCCTGGTGGTACAGTGGTTAAGACTCTGCACTCCCAATGCAGGGGGCCCGGGTTCCATCCCTGGTCAGGGAACTAGATCCCACATGCATGCCGCAACTAAGAGTTCACATGCCACATCTAAGGGCCAGCGGGCCACAACTAAGGAGCCCACCTGCCACAACTAAGCCTGAGTGTAACCTAATTAATTAATTATTAAAAAATAAAAACAAAGGGTACAATTCAATGGTTTTTTAAAAAAAATTTTCCCTTGAGATTGATTCTTTGACCCATGTCAAAGGATTTTGGAAAATTTTTTAGTCATTATTACTTCAAATATTGCTTCTTTCCCTCTCTCTCTTTCTTCTCCTTCTGGTGTTCCCATTACACATATATTACTTTTTACAGTTGTCCCACCATTCTCAGATATTCTTTAGAAGTGCGTCTTTAATCTCCAAGTATTTGGGGACTTTCCAGCTGTCTTTCCATCATTGATTTATAGTTTAATTCCATTGTGGTCTGAAAGCAAATGTTGTATGATTTCTATTCTTTTAAACTTATTAAGGTGTGTTTTATGGCCCAGGACCTAGACCATGTTGGTGAATGTTCCATGTGCAAGTACCTTACAATAACAAAATGTTTCTAATTACTCTCTATTGTCCCTTGTATCATTGCTGTCATTCATTTCACTTACACATAAGCACAAGTAATTAAATATATTATTGCTTTTATTATTTTGAACAAACTGTTATCTGTTAGATCAACTAAGAAAAGAAAAATAAGTATTTTACCTTCATTTATTCATTCTCCTAATCTCTTCCTTTCTGTATGTAGATCTGAGTTTCTGACATGTATCATTTTCCTTCTCTCAAAAACAAACAAACAAACAAACAAACAAAAACTCTTCTTTTAACATTTCTTACAAGGCAGGTCTACTGGCAACAAATTTCCTCATTTTTTCTTTGTCTGAGAAAGTCTTTATTTCTCCTTCACCTTTGAAGGGTAATTTCAACAGGTACAGAATTCTAGGTTGATGGGTTTTTTCTCTTAATTCTTTAAATATTTCATTCCATTCTCCTCTTGCTTGCATGGTTTCTGAGGAGAAATCAGATGTAATTCTTATCTTTGCTCCTCTATATATAGGTAAGGCATTTTTCCCCTCTTCCTTCTTTAAAGACTTTTTCCTTTATTTTTGATTTTCTGAAGTTTGACTATGATCTGTCTAGGTGTAGGTTTGGGGCATTTATCCTGCTTGGTGTTCTCTAGCTTCTTGGAACTGTGGTTTGGTGTCTGACATTATTTGGGGGAAATTTTTGCTTCAAATATTGCTTCTTTTCCTTTCTTTCTTTCTTATCCTTCTAGTATTCCTGTTACATATGTTGGGCTGGCCAAAAGGTTCCTTTGGGTTTTTCCATAAGGAAAACCTAAACCAACTTTTTGGCCAACCCAATATGTTACATCTTTTATAGTTGTCCCACAGTTTTTAGATATTCTGTCTTTTGTTTTTTTTTTCCTCTTTGCTTTTCAGTTTTGGAAGTTTCTACTGTCATATCCTCAAGCTCAGAGATTCTTTCCTCAGCTGTGTTCAGTTTCCTAATGAGCCCATCAAAGGCAATTTTCATTTCTGTAAGTGTTTTTGGTCTCTAGCATTTTTTCTTTATTCTCTTAGAATTTTTATCCTCTGTTTACATTATCTGTTTGTTCTTGCATGTTGTCTACTTTTTCCATTGAAACCCTTAGCATATTAGCCTCAGTTGTTTGGTTTTTTTAAATTGCCAGTCTGATAATTCCAACATTCCTGCCATATCTGACTCTGGTTCTGATGTTTATTCAGTATCTTCAACATGTGGCTTTTGTCTTTTAGTATGCCTTGTAATTTTTTGTTGAAGGGTAGACATGATGTACTGAACAGAATGAATGATGGTACATATGCTCTTAGTAATGTAGCAGTAAGGTATGGGGGGAGAGGAAGCATTGTATAGTCCTATGATTAGGTCTCAGTATCTTAGTGAGCTTGTGCATCCAGGGCTGTGAACTTCACCAATGCTCCTCAACCCCAAATTCCCCTCCCCTCACGTTACATGGGACAAGATGGCTGCAGAGGGCTGGGGTTGGGTATTTCCCTTCCCCAGGTATGTTAGGCTCTGATAAAATAGATTCTCTAGCAGACTCGGACCTGGCAAAATAGGTTCTCCTGAGAGCGGGCCTTGTTAAGGAAAACAGAATGCTCTGACATATTTCAAAAGGGTTCCTTTTCCCCTCTGGAAGCATGCCAGAAGCATGAGGGGAATTTTTCTCCAATATTCACTGTGAGAATCTGATAGAACTCCTGGAGACAAAACTCACAGAAGTGTGGGGGCTTCCCAGTGACAGGCGCCCCTGCAGTTTTTAACCCCCAGCCTTGTCCTCCAGCAATGAACAGTTACAGTTCAGGTTTTCCTACCTTGGCACTGGTTCCTATGGAAGTTTCTGCTCCTCGGTTTCTGCTCCAGTAAGTTGTAATCCTCTGCATGTGCCTGTATGTCTCACCAACTTTTTTGAGGGGGGTGAGGGCTGGGGAAGGCAGTGGTTTTCCCGGTGTCCTCACTTCCCTGATGGATCTAAGAAGAAGGGTTGTTAATTTTCAGCTTGTCCAGCTTCGCCTTGTTGTTACAATGGAACGACAACTTCTAAGCTCCTTACATGCCAGCCTAAGACTTCCCCATTATTATATTATACCAGATAGTGAACAAAGCTGCCCTCTTCTGGAAACAGTTGGGGGGTGCGGAACACTACCTCTGTCCTCCAGGATTGTTTACTCTACAAATGTCTTTGAAAAGACAGTCTGGATCAAAAGCTACCAGTGCCTGTTCACAAGAAGTACAGAAACATGAAAGACCCATGGAGAATCGTCTCCCAAAAATATTTCCTCATTTCCACATGGTCTTGGCTTCTGGCAAATTTTTCCATGAGTATGCCTCTCCTTCAGCCACTCCAATTAACCTGACAGAGGCTGGGAGGAGGGGGGAAATCTTTAGTTTATCTTACATAGTATTTGATTAGCAGTACTTTCTACAGGGCCCCAAGAATTAGGATCAGGCTAACATGTAGCAGATGCAGCAGGTGAAAAACTCTGATAAACCATCAGGATTTACCTTGGAAAGGCAAGTGGCTTTCTCTTAAGTTTTGTATTGATTTTTCTATTGGACCTGAAGCATAAATCCAGGTACAGCAGGATGTATTAACAACTGTGCAAACTCTGCCTCATCCCACAAGGAGGGAAACGAAAGCAATTTTATCATCTGCAATAACCCTGGGCAGGGAGACAGGGCTTATCTGAATGTATGTTAGAGCCAAGGTGATGTTTCCTTAAACACTCGAAGACCTCATATGAGGTTTTTCACCTCTTGGGAGGTACAAGTCACTGTATTTTGGGGAGGGACGCAAGTTAATATGCACCTTCCACACAAGAAGTATGGCCCCATGGGAACACACGGTGCCCCTGGAAAGAAAATATGGCTTACGATTTTGGGGTCAGCCAGGTGGGACCTACAACAGTTGTAGGATACAGGTTGACAGTAACTGGCTGGTCATATGCGGTAGGGTTTCCAAGTGACAGAGCAGCTTCTACTACAGCCTGAAGTTGCTACAGAGCCTTCTCTTGCTCTGGTCTCCACTCAAAAAAGGCAATAGGCTATGAGGAGTTTTGTAGCTGAGCATGTTGCCTCCCCCAAATCCAGAAATGCCTAATGAGCATTGTGCATTTGTCATAGTAGGTGATACAAGGGCAGCAACTTCTCTCTTATCTTGGAGTTGAACCCCTGGAAATTTCACTAGGATGGTTGCCTCCTTGATTGTTGAGGGGTTCATGTCCCACCCCCCACTTTATTTATGTCTCACTAAGGTATTCTAAACTACATGCTTACCAGCTCCATTAAGGTTAAGTAACTCACTGGATTCAGTGTCCATGTGCCTAGTCATTTCATGCTACGCACTATGCTCACCCCTCGACACTTTCCCCCATCTACTCTGGTCACAAACTGCTGTTGAGTCTCCTTCTACCTCCTTAATAAGATGCAACTCTGTTCTCTCTTCTCTAGCCCTCCAGCCAATATTGTCATCCCATTCCTCCATCCCTTGTTCCGTTCTAGTAGATTGTTTGGGGGTTTGTGTGTGTGTGTGTGTGTGTATATGTTTTTGTTTGTTTGTTTTTGCTTTTGTGGAGAGCAGAAGGGATGGGGGATTGTTGTAGCATTTTAACTAACCATTCAGTCCTTTGCAACATGTTTCCCAACTTCCTCCAGGACACTTTTTCTAAAATATAAATCTAATCATGTTGCTTCTGCGATTAAAAACATTAGTATCCCAAAGGCTTTAAGCTAAACTCTAAACTTCTTTACATGGCCTACAAAGCCTGTGCAAGCTATACTTCGCCTGATTTTTCAGACACTCTTGCCACTCCCCCATTCATGCCTCGAGTATCCCCGGGTGATCCTGGGTGAATCATCTCACTCTTGGAGCAGCTGTTTCCCCAACTGCAAAATGATGGGGTTAGACAAGGGATTAATCTTCAAAATATACAAGTAGCTCATGCAGCTCAATAACAAAAAAACAAACAACCCAATCAGAAAATGGGTGGAAGATCTAAATAGACATTTCTCCAAAGAAGACATACAGATGGCCAAAAAAAAAAAAGAAAAGAAAAGATGCTCAAAATCACTAATTATTAGAAAAATGCAAATCAAACTACAATGAGGTGTCACTTCCCACCAGTTAGAATGGCCATCATCAAAAAATCTACAAACAATAAATTCTGGAGAGGTTGTGGGGAAAAGGGAATCCTCCTACACTGTTGGTGGGAATGTAAATTGGTGCAGCCACTATAGAGAACAGTATGGAGGTTCCTTAAAAAACTAAAAATAGAGCTACCATATGATCCAGCCATCCCATTCCTGGTCATATACCCAGAGAAAACCATATTTGAAAAGAGACATGCACCTCAATGTTCATTGCAGCCCTGTTTACAATAGCCAGGACATGGAAGCAACCTAAATGTCCATCAACAGAGGAATGGATAAAGAAGATGTTGTACATATATACAATGGAATATTACTCAGCCATAAAAAGAATGAAATAATGCCATTTGCAGCAACATGGATGGACCTAGAGATTATCATACTGAGTGAAGTAAGTCAGACAGAGAAGAACAAATATCATATGATATTGTATGTGGAATCCAAAAATATGCTACAAAAGAACTTACCTACAAAACAGAAATAGAGTCACAGATATAGAAAACAATCTTATGGTTACCAGGGTGGAGAGGAGGGGAGGGATAAATTGGGAGATTGGGACTGACATAGACACACAACTATATATAAAATCGATAACTATTAAGGACCAACTGTATAAAACAGGGAACTCTACTCAATACTCTGTAATGACCTATATGGGAAGAATATGAAAAAGAGTGGATATATGTATATGTATAACTGATTCATTTTGCTGTACAGCAGAAAGTAACACAACATTGTAAATCAACTATTTTACAATAAAAAAAATTTTTTTAATGATCGGTTAGACTAGAAGAGCCCTATGTCTTTGTTCAGCCCTTAAAAAACATCAATAATGTTGACTTTTTACTTAACAAATCTTCTATTGTGGTACATTTAGCTGTCCAGATACTTTGTGTGTCCACAATTTCCTATAAGTGTTCCTGGATGTAATTTTTAGGTAGATCCTTGAAGGCAGAAAATGTCTTCAGAAGATGTTATTGTACTTGAGGCTAATAAAGACTTGCAAAGGAAAAAAGAAGACGAGTGGTGTGATTTCCTTCTCCCGATTGGACCCTGACTAATGCAAGAGCATAGAGTTTATCATAAAAATAGACTGGGAAGAGACTAGAGGAAGGTCCAGATTCCTGCCCCCTGGGGAAACCAGATGATGGTGATGTGACGGGAGTTAGGACTGGGGAGAGATGAGAGGACCTCTCCTGGGGGACCTTATGGGGAAGAGCCTCAATGTACAGCCCATAACTATCATCACTAGCTCCAGAAAGTCAAGCCAATGTATTTCTTAGGCAGAGAAGTTGTGTTGACTGTTCTTCCCATCCCCTTCTGGAGACACCTTATGTGGTGGACAGACTCTACAGTGGCCCCCAAGATCTCCACCCCCTGGTGTTCACATGCTTGTGTGATCCCCTTGTGCGGGCAAGACCTGTGATTTGCTTCTAACTAACAGAATAAGGCAAAGGTGTTGGCATATATGTGATTACATTTGTGATTAAATTACTTTAGATTTTAGTGGCTAGCTTGCTTAAGTCTTTCTCCCTTGCTCACTTTAAGGAAGAAAGCAGCCATGTGGGGAAAACTCACGTGCAAAAAATTGTGAGTGGTTTCTAGGAGCCAATAGAGGCCTCTGGCCAACAGCTAGCAAGGAACTGAAGCTCTCCATCTACAACTTCAAGAAACTGAATTCTGCAAACAACCTGACTGAGCTTGGAAGTAGATCCCTCCCCAGTCGAGCCTCAGATGAAACAACAACCCCAACACCTTGATTGCAGCTAAGCTATTCTCAGACTCCTGACCCACAGAAACTGTGAGATAATCAATGTGTGTTGTTTTAAGCCACTAAGTTCATGGTAGTGTTGTTACACAGCAATAGATAATTAACAAACTTTTCCATCAAAGCTGCTTGCATATAACACATGGATCATGATGCCTGTCCATGCTCCCAGGATCCCAGTCCAAACTGCTTATGTAGATATCTGTCCCCTCTGCAAGGATCCAAGACTCCCTCCTCCATCAGGCATAGGTGAGGTCCTTGGCACCAAGAAATGCTCTGGTTGCAGAGAAGAGAGATTCTCCAACTTTAGCACTTGGGTGGGACTAGGCAGCAGAGAGGCCCAGTGCTACTACAAATGTATCTAGCAAACACAGGCCCAATGCAAAAGCTAATGTGGACTGCCCCCAGCATGCAATACAATTATTCTCTTCCTTTGCTCTGTGAGCAGAGAGAGTGGTGTGGGCTAAGTGAAGGCAAGGTTCTTTGTAAAAGTGGGACCAATATATAAGTGCACCGAGGAAAACTGACACCTTACTGCTTTAGAGAATGCAGTTTCCGTATCCCAGATGGCACCCAGAGATTCCCAAGACAGCCTTGCCTCTGAGACCCTGCCTCTTGGTAACCAGTGATCTAATTTTGGCATTCAGATTAAAGACTTAAGCCCAGGAAAAGTCCCCAGCCCCCAGAGCCCACCCTTTTCCTCACCGCCTTCCTCTTGCTTCTTTTTGCATCTCCCTCTCCAGTGATCTCCTCCAAAACTTCCCCTTAGTCCAGCCCAAATGTGGCTATACTGAGGGCAGAGATCCACTGCAGCAGCATTTCTCAGGCCAACTGGAACCAATCTGTAATCAATCTGCAGGAATTTGGCTGGTGACCTTTGGCCCCAGGAGCAATTAGGTGCCCCCTCCTCCAACAGACACCTGACCCCAAGCAATGCTTCGGCATTATGGGTATATACCCACGACGGACAGTATGGCCAGCTGTTGGCATTCATTCTGCAGAGGCCTTGTGTGTTAGAGCTTTGAGAAATTTTAAAGGCATTGTTTTCTCCATTGACTATTTATTTCACCCGAATGAGAGTGTTAGAGAATGTTGCTAGATCCAGAATTGAACACTGTTGGCACTGAAAGGAAACAGATACAGTTTGGATTTTCTCAAACACTAGGCAAGACTATTCTTAGCTTACTTCTCATTCTTCCCCTGCAGGGTAAGCCCTGACTTAGCATCTCCTTAATCAATAAAATACAATTCATCAAAGGACTCAGCATGTAGTAGAGACCATACTTGCTATGCCCTACTCAGGGCCCCAGGGTTACAGTGTGCTCTTTATACAACTGACTATAGCATTCACAATTTTCAGGGAGCATGGGAAAGAGAAAGGCTTCCAATCACATAATATCAGAGATCCGTGAAAGCCATCCTCCACGTGGAACCATGTCACGGGGACCCCCTGGTCCTCCAAGCACTTCTTATAGAGAAAGATGTCATCACGGAGGATGTCGTACAGCTCACCAGGAAGGCCTCAGGAAGCTGGGCAATGGTCTCTTCATCCTTCATGAGGGGTGTATGTTCCACATCCAGCAAGGGATTGTTTTCTAGATAGGCAGCCTCATTGAAAGGGGCAGGAAACACGGGTTGGTAGTCTGTCTTCTTGAAACTCCTGGGTACGTTGTCCGCGCTGACCCACTTCCGGTACTTCTTCCAGACTTCCGGGGGAATGAAAGCACCACTCAAGATGGCATCCCACCAGAGAAGTCGATAAACACGTATTTGAACACGCATCATGAACTTCCAGGTGAGGAACTGGACGTGTTGGTTCTGCGGAAAGGATAGCAGCCGAAAATTAATGAGTTGGACAATGAGATAAATCAGGACCTGGGCCCTGATCCGAGGAAGACCGGATCTGCCCACCAAGGTCTGAGAGGTCAAGGTCGCAATCCCTGCCCCAGCACTGTCTCCGCAGATCACACCGCAGACCTGCCGGAAGGAAGCAGAAATGCCCATGCCTCCTTGGACTCTCTCTTGCCCATCCACCACAGGGGTGAAGGCTCTGCAGAACCAAACAGTTGAAAGGTTGATCTCCTCCAGGAGCTTACTTAAGAAACCCCATTATGTCTTGATGAGGAATCAGGGGGCACCCAGCTCCTGACCATTTCCCCCTGTACAGTGCTCTCGGGGCATTTCCTCACAGGCATCATCCACCTGCAGCCTCCTGGCAGCGTGCAGAACCTTACCTGCCTTTCTTCCTCCACCAGCCTGTCGATCAAAACCAGTCTGGCCTGCGTGCTAGGTCTTTTCAACTATCTAGAATAACAATATCCTCAACAATTTCCTACAGGGTATTAACAGAGGTGCTTATTAACACCTTTATGTGTTCAAGAGATGTTTTTATTATCACCCTTCAGAGATGTAGGGTCTGGCGGAAACGCTGATGGTGGAATTTCAGACACAAGGCTCAGCCGGCTGGGAGGTACGTTGATGGATACTGGAAAGATGCTGTCTTCCTCAGTCTCATCAAGGAAACCAGAGATGCTAAGGAAGTTACTTTAAGTAAGTTGTATGAGGGGGCTTGTTCTAGAGGTTGAACCTAAAAGGGCAGTTTTTAGTTCCTCTCACTTGCCTTCTCTAAACTGTTTCCCTGTGAATTGCTGTAATCTGTTGGATTAAGACCCGGAATTCTGGTGAGTGGTACCCACGGCCCCCTCCATCCACTAAAAAGCTCCCCCTCTCCTCTTTTCAAAAACCTCAGGTGCCCTGAGTCATGGTTTTCTTGAGACGCTCCCAGCACTGGTCCCTGCATGGCCAGCAGTTAATTTGTTAGCTAGTTAGTTCATAAGTCCATTAGGTATTAGGGGTTTTTTAATATTAATAATATTAATATTTATTTAGTTCCCAAAGACACGTTTAAACATTAATTAATTCGAGTTTTTTGTTCAGTTATTTCAAATAACATTAAAGGAAAGCTAAAAAGTTATTTTTTAAGTCAAAATGGCCCCAAGCTAAAAAAAAAAAAAAAAAGCCTAGAAACAAATATTTTAAAGTTTGTCCCAGGCCTAATTGAAACCGTGCACCTCAGACTGGGACTTGAACCCACGTGCCAGGACTCGAACCCAGCCTAAACCCAGACTGGGACTTGAAGGTATTAGTTTCAACAAAAAGCACCTACAGCATCATCGCCCCAAACCACAGCCAGGACCTTGACCAGAACCGTCAGACAAGCCCTTAATACCCCCACCACCATCCCACCTCGCTGCCTTCCCAGTCTGAGAGAACGGTTACCTTGAATCCTGTATCCATCACTCCTTTTCTTTCCTTTTTACATAGTTCCATTGTATCTATGTATATTCCTTAAAAGTATTATTATGATTTTAATTGTTTTTAATTTTGTAGACAAATTATCTGGCTTTATGTAATTTTTTGAAAATTTTTTCACTGAGTTTTATACTGTCAATATTCATCCACAGTATGGTATGCCTTACTTGAACAGCTATGTCATATCCCATAACGCCTTAATAGCTGTGCAATATACCACTGACTATCACAGTTGATTCATGCACTCCCCGTCAAGGGGCATTTGGGTTGTTTCGGGTCTGGGCTGTTTTGAACGATGCTGCGCCTGTCTCCGTGGATGCATGTGCAAGAGTGTCTCTCGGGGCCTAGGACCTCCTCTCCCTCTGTTCTGCAAATCATCCAAGGCCTCTCCCCTCCCTTCTGTCACCCAGGTAACACCCACCGACTTTCTCCAACAATTCACCCAACCGACAGCAGCACAGAGTCGGTCTCCTGGGATAGAAAACCACACAGGGCGCGGTACATGTCTGCAAGACAAAACCGACACATCAGCAGCCACCTGTAGGGAGGTCGGTGCCCCACGGGGCCCAGCACTGCTCCCCAGCCCCCAAGAAGAGCTACCAACAGTGCTGGCACTGAGTGTGACATCTTCCCTTTCTTCCTATTCTTGGCTCCTGTGAAGTGACTCTGGCCACCTCTGCCGGGACAACACAAAAAGCCAAGTCAGACGCCTGAGTCCACCCCAATCTCCTGAATATCGGGGCTCAGATGTGCCTTGGGGCTCCCCAGCTGCAACGTTTTCTTTTACAGTAGAGGAAACTGTGGACCTAGAAGGCTTGGTGATTTGAAACCGACAAAGCCAAGATGAGGGAAGGTGGGCGTGTCTGCCCTGAAATATGAACAATAATTATATATATGTACAGATGTTATTAAGAAGTAAGCAGTGGTCGCACGGGCCATTTCTATGAGTCAAGCAGTATGTCTGAGGTTCTCAGAGAGCAGCCTGATCATTAATGCATCGACCACACGGGCACAGTGCCAGACACAGAATCTGTACCAAATGAACCACGTCTAACTCAGCAGTTCTCAACCCTGGCTGTTTATAGAAGTACAGGGCGGGGGGTGGGGGGTGGGGTTACACACTCTGAGGCCCAGGCTGAGCCCCAGACCAACCAAATCAGAATCTCTAGGGTGGGAGCACAGGCGACAGGATTTCTCAAATCCCACCAGGCAATTCCAGTGTCAGGGGAGGTGGTGATTGACCATCTGGCAGAGAGAAGCAACAATGGGGCGGGTACATGCTTTGCTAACACGGTTTGGGGAGGTGACAGAAGAAGGGTCAAAACGATTCAGAGTGGGCAGCTCCTAAGGAGGTCTCAGACCTGGCTTAAGTCATCTGGGAGCTTTTTTAAAATACTGATGCTGGATCCCATCCCCAGAGACTGACAGTCGGCCTGGGGTAGGAGCTGGGTGTGACTATGACTCTCAAGCCCCCGGGGGGTTCTAAAGTGTATGCAGCTAGAGTGGGGACGACTGCTAGCCACGACCTGGTCCTGCCGACCTTCCCCACTTCAGCCCCCCACTCTGTGGTCCCGACATTCTTCTTTCTCTTGAGCACCCAAGGTTTTGCACTTGCTCTCCCTTAACAGGGCAGGGACTAGGGTGAGGGAAGCAAGGCACTCGCCTTGGGCGCAAAACTAAGGGAGCGTCCAAACACTCATTATCCGAGATAAATAATAGTTTGGTGCAATATGTTAAGGAATCAAAATTAATGCCAGAAACGTCCGTGATGAACAACATATCGAAATTTTAAATAGAATCCTCCTTTGCTTTTGCACGACTTACCCAGCTCTCTTGCATCCTGCTTTTATATAAACGTTGGTATGTTGTTCATCTTAGTTTTCTGCATCAATGCTGATATTTTTAATATTGCATAAAAATATATTTATCTGGATCACTGTGGTTTTGGGTGCCCCTTTAAATACGGAGGCCGCGGAGGGTGCCTCACCTGCCTCACCCCATTCCCATAAGGCTTGGAGCTCTCTTTCCCGGCCCCTGTAGGGCCGGCTCATTCTCATCAGTTGATCCTGAGCTCAAACTTTGCCTTCTTGGAGAGGCGTCCTCTGATAGGAAAAATTAAATCTGCTCCCTGAGTCATTCTCTACTCCATCGCTCTGTGCTACCACGATGTGAAATTAGCCTACTCATTTGTTTCACTGTCCAGCCCCCTCATTTGAGTGGGCTCCAATGAGGACCTTTCTTGTTCTCCACAGTGTCCCCCGTGCCTCCAAGAGGGTCTGACACAAAGTAGGTGCTCAGTAAACATTTGCTGAGTGAGCCCCAGTTTTACTTTTGGAAATAACGTCATCCCTCCACAGAGGAAGGGGTACAGACCCAGCCAATGAATGAGGGTGCTCCCGGGGGTCTCTGAAAGGGAAGAGTGATCTTGGACAAGGGTGAGACCAGTAGATGGGAGATGATTCATAATTAACTTCTGAAAAGGGGAGAGCTTCAGGGCAGCAAATTCAGATGTTGTATTTTCACCACCAGGTGGCAGTACACCCTAACCTCAGGGAACAGGTAATGCAAACAGCCCACCTCTTCACAAGGGCAAATTTTCTCCTGTGCGGAAATAGAGACACAGACGTAGAGAACAAACTTATAGTTACCAAGGGGGAAGGGGAGGGTGGAACAAATTGGGAGACCGGGATTGACATATTACATTACTACGTATAAAATAGATAACTAATGAGAACCTACTGTATAGCACAGGGAACTCTACTCAATGCTCTGTGGTGACCTGAATGGGAAGGAAATCTAAAAGAGTGGATATATGTATACGTATTTCTGATTCACTTTGCTGTACAGCAAGAAACTATCACAACATCGTAAATCAACTATACTCCAATAAAAATTAATTTAAAAAATTTTTTCTCCTGTGTGGCCATCCCTCCATCCATCCATTTGTTCGTTGGTTCATCCTTTCACCCAGTTATTTGCCCATCCATCCATCTATATATTCATGCACTCATACATCCATTCAAAAACTAAAACCACAGGCCTGGCCCTGAGGATCCTGTAGCAAGCAAAATAGAAGACTTTCTCGCACTCTTGGAATTTCCACTTTTAGTTGGGGAAGGCAGACGGTAAATAAGGAAACACCCGGAGGAATGAGATAAGTTCAGATTGCGACAAGTGCCATGAAGAAAACTTTAAAGGATGATGTCAGGGATGGAGGTGGGGGGCGGGCATAGGGTAGGGCACTAGAGTGGGCAGGGAGAGTTCTTTAGATAAGACGTCCAGGGAGCCCACTCTGCGGAAAGACATTTGAGATCAGACTGGAAGAATGAAGAAGGGGGCACCCGTCTTGCAAAGCAGCGGTGAGGGGAGACACAACTTTGCAAGACTCGGGAACAGCAAGTGTAGGAGATTCAGGGTGAGAAGGAGCCTGGTGTGTCCAAAGCCCAGAGGAACAGGCAGCATGGCTGCAGCAGAGCGAATCGCTGTGGGAGGTGGGAGACCCGGGTGACCAGGCCGGAGAGGTCTGCAGGGCCAGCACCAGCTGTGGGGAGGAGTTGGAATTTCACCTGAAGACCCTGTAAAGCCACAGGAAGTGTTCACTGCAAGACTGACAATTTCCGACTCGTATTTTTAAGGGTTCTTTCTGGCTGCTGGGTGAGGATTAGACTGTGAGGGGTGACATGGGGAGAGCAGTTACTGGGATGTAGGGATAAAGGGATGCGGGCAAGAGAAGGTGGCTTTGGATCACAGGGGTCTTGCAGAGCCGGAGAGAAACACACGGGTTTGGGAAATACTGTGGGGTGAGAACAGACAGGACTGGTCAATGGCTGGTGAGTAGTGAGGGAGCGGAGAAGAGTCAACACTGCAGGGCCATAAACACCAAACGCCACCCCACTCCAGCCCTGGCCACTTCACCACCCTCTCCTTGACCAAGAGTATCATAGTATAAAAAAGAACGTTTTCACACCACCTGCTGACTTGAGCCCAAAGCCCTTAGTCAGGGCTCCCTATAAAAACCTCCAGCTGCTGATTCCTTGGAGGGACTCCAACAAGGTTCCCATGGGAGGGGTGGGTAGAGCTTTGCATGAAGATGAGGCTCTTCCTTCACAAAACCTCCAAGGACCATCTTACCCAGGCTCCCTAATACGGTGCCCCCTCCGTGGAAGAAGATGATGCCTCGCCACGGGCTGGGGGAGGCCACCTTGGGCTGGAACAGCCTCATGGGTATGGTTCCAAAACGCAGGTTGGTTACCACAAGCCCAGGGTCCTTCTTGATTCTCACGCGGTTGTGCAAAAACTGAATAAATCTGGGCATGGAGCAAATCCTCAATTTCTCAAGTATATTCCCCTGTTAGAGGTAAGAGAAAGAGCGGGAGATATTAGGAGAGGTTAGGATCCACCTGGATGGTGGATGACTCCTGCCCCTTGTAACTGCGGGGATGTTTCTGCAGTTTCTTATCTGCCTCAAAGCCATGAACCTAGGGCTCATCAGGCTCTAGGGTATGTCCAGATAAAGCATTGGGCTTTCAGAATCTCCTCCCAAAAGCTCTTGGTTGAATAGTGGTATGAATTTGCCAAAGAGCTAGCCCACGTTTGGGCTGAGCGGTTGGGCATTGAACTGATCAAAGCCAATGTCCAAAGCAGCTGGCTGGCAACCTTGCTCTCTTTGGCTCCCAGCCTAAGACGGCAAAGACGGTCCATCACCTGGGTCAGCACCATCATTGCCTCTCTGGGTTATGACAGACCCTTAGGTCTCATTTGTGTTCAACAGGAAAGAGTCATGGGATCAATTAAGGATGTCTGCCATGGGCTCGGGGGAAGGGGCAATGGCACAAAGGCTATATATTTGCCGAATGTGAAAAGAAGTCCATTGTTTTTAAATTAATATGGTCACTCTAGTTATAAACAAGCAAAATATCTGAATATTTCATGAAATATAGTTACATGGTATCATATCTCATGTACTAAATGCATTTCAGCCATAATGGATCATCTCTTCCGTGGACCTCGCATGGAATATGCGTCTTTGTCATAAAGAAAACAGCACGGGATAATTGTGAACATAGTAAGAACAGCTGACACTTATTAGTCTCCTACAACATGCCAATACTGGTCCAAGCGATTTGGATTATTAACTGGCTTAAACTACTCAGAGACCCTCTTAAGTCAAACACAATTATAAGCTCCATTTCACAGATGGGAAAAGTGAGGCATGCCAAGGTCAAGTGCCTTGCCTGTCAACAAGTAAGATGCAGAACGAAACTAGAAAGAGCTTGGGTTCTTAAGTCCAGCAGATTTGGATTCAAGACTTAGCTCTACTACCACCGACTCACTGAAAGATCTTGAGCATTACCTTCTCTGAGCTTCAGTTTTCCTCATTTTATAAAATAGAAGAATGGAGTCTACAGTCCCTGAGGATGCAACCACCCATATGGAGTGTGTCACTGGTGGGTCCTGGTAAGTGTGAGCTCATACTGGGTCCTGCCCCAGATTTACGGGATGACCCAGTGCATTCATTCCATGGAGACGACCCCACCCCCGTCCCCACTGCCCCATTGCCAAGGCTTAGGCTTCTCAAAAGGGAACTCCCAACAAAATCCCTATTTCCCGGCCTGAGGCAGGAGCAGGGTGACCAACGCGGTGGAGATGACCTACTTTCCCCACCACTTAGCCCACATCTGAGGAATCCATTTCCAGCATCTAGAAGAGCAAAAGTTTCAGGGATTTTGAACGATGCAATGTGGTGATAAACGTCTCTTAGCGCGACATTCTAAAAGGTCACTAGATATAGCCAGGAAGTTAGATTTGGTTTGTTTTTTCCCACAGTGAGTCCACATTTGTCAGAGCTGGTAATTTAGGACAGAGGCAAATAAGGAAGATTGATTATTATATATTATTATATAATATTATAAATACATATTATTTATATATAAATATTATAAATATATTGTATGTATACATATTATATTTCTAGATTATTTGCATAAATGTTATAATGTGCATATATAAGTATTATAAATATAATATTTTGATATTATTTATAAGAATGCATTAGTAGTAGTATAAAGGGGACCATCACTAGTTTAGGAACGCCTGAGATCCAGAACTTTAGATGGATGTTGAAACTCTTTCACAAAATATTCTAGCAGAGTTTGCCCTTTAAAATAAAATCTAGGGACTTCCCTGGCTGTCCAGTGGTTAAGACTCCACGCTTCCAACTCAGGGGGCGCGAGTTCAATCCCTGGTCAGGGAACTAAGATCCTACACACCCTGGGAAGAGGTCAAAAAATGAAACAAAAACAAAAAATAAAATAAAATCTATAGCATTTGTTATATTAGTCATTATATCTTTTAGTAAGGCTGAAATCACTCATCACAGCTTTTAAATCAATAATGATTTTAGGAAATGCTGTGTCTTTGCCTTCAGAGATTTGATATATATACTAATAATAATCTATTTTTATGGAGTACTTTCTAAGTGCCCAGCACTGTACCTTGCACCTTAAATGCATTTCTCATTCAATCTCCACCTCACACCTATAAAAAGCGTCTCTTGCTGTCCGCATTTTTCAGAGCAGAAAACAGAGACTCAAAGACATTAGTCTACAAAACTAGCAAGTGAAGATTCAGGTCTCAGACCCAAGGTTGTCTGATACCAAAACTAGACACCTGATCTCTAGGCCATAGAAGCTTTTAGGTTTTGTCTCCTTCTCCTTAAAATTCTTATCCTTCCTGTACTTATCTGTCTTCTGGAACCAAGTGACCACTTGGATATCATCATCCTCATCATAGTCACCTTGTGATGAGCCGTCTGTCCTAGGAGGGTTCAGTGCTGGGGGGACGAGGATGGGACATCATGAGCTGAATTCACCCTCCATGGCCCATCTCAGAGGGTCCCGTGAGCAGCTGTCATCAGAGATGCTTGGCTTGCGGGCTACTCTTGAGGAGAAACACTGAAGGTTGGAAAGGTCTCGGGTTTTCTGGGCCACCTGGACATCTGAGGCCCTCATTTTCAGCCCTAGGGCCTCAAACTAGCCTATAATTCCATAAGGATTGCAGCCACTGGCTTGAGACAGCCTGACCTCCAGCAAAGTGCATGACCAGGATTAATAAGAGAGGTCCTAGTACCACATCCTCAGCCTGTCTCTTTGGGGCAGTGATGTTCATATAATTATGACGTAGACTTGTTCATTTCTCGGAAAGTCATCCGTTTCCCTGGTGAAACATTCCAGCAGCACAGAAACATATTTTACTTATTTACCAAATATCAGCAAACAAATGAGCCCTTATCACCTGTCATCTTGATCCTCTTACCAACCTGATGGAAACAATGCAATTGTTCCCCCTTTGCAGATGAGGAAACCAAGACACAGAGAGGTGAAGTAAATTGCCCAAGATCACACAGCCAGGGAGCGGCTGTCAGAGCTGAGCGTGGCCTCCTCACCTCCTTCAACAGTTGTTCTCCCCACAGGTCATCATTGTGAACTGTCTGGCTGCCATCAGGTCTCCACCCAGGGTTGGGACATTGGGATTAAATCAAGTTGCCTGCCTCTTAGTGCCAAACTGTTTCCAAATCTGCTGTTCTAGGCATGCACCGTCCTACCCCAAATCCCAAACCCCTGTTCAGAGCCTGGCTGGTGTGGCCACTCTGAAATGCTGGGTGAATTCCCTGGTGGATTGATCAGCAAATGGTTAAGTAAGCACCTGCTAGGTGCCAGGCCCTGGGCTTGGGGCTAGGCTTGCAGAGATGCATAAGGTGGTCCCTGCCTTCCAGGTGCTTGCAATCTAAGCAGCAGAGAAACGCCTGTGTGCCATGAGGGGGGAGACACAGTGGCCGAAGCAAGTTCGTTCTGTCAGGCTTCTGACAGACTTCTGTCAGAAGTTCAAGTTCTGTCAGGCTATGAGCCTTTTCAGGGCAGAGGCTGGGTCTGGAACCGTTTGGGAATCCTCAGAAATGAGCCTGGTGATCGGCACTCAGTAAATATTTGCTGTTGAAGGAAGGAAAGGAGGCGGGGGGCAGGTGAGATGAAGGACAAGAAGAAGGAGAGAAACAGAATCGCAGGCACAAGAGAGAGGACTGTCATCCGTCCCTCAGCGTCCATGAAGGACTGGCTCCAGGACCGCCATGATACCAACATTTTCATTGCTCGATCTCGTACAGTCGACCCCCTATCCGTGGATGCAGGACCCCGGACATGCAGAGTCCGCTTTATAGCAAGGTCTGTCTTTCTTGGGGGAGTCTGAAGAGAGAGAGGGAAGGCAAATGAAAGATGGAAAGGAGGGGCAAGGCAGAGAGAGAGAGAGAGAGAGAGTGCCCCAACCCATGCCAGGGCCTGAGTGCAAACTCACCAAAGTGACCATGTAGAGGAACATGCAGTGCAGAAATCGGAACCTGGCAGGATGTTGCCGAGTAGAGGGGACACCTGTGGTGAGGAAGTGCTCAAAGCCAGCCCAGACAAAGACCCCCAGGAGAAAGGTGCACAGCGCAGCTAGAAGCACAGCCACGGGACAGCCATGGTCCCGAGCCCGTGAGGAGCTTAGGAACTTCTGTCAGTGGGACTTGAGCTGGTCATATCGCTGTCTCCTCCCTCCCACTCTTTTTTTTTTTTAACATCTTTATTGGAGTATAATTGCTTTACAGTGTTGTGTTCGTTTCTGCTGTATAACAAAGTGAATCAGCTATATGCATACGTATATCCCCATATCCCCTCCCTCTTGCGTCTCCCTCCCACCCTCCCTATCCCACCCCTCTAGGTGGTCACAGAGCACCGAGCTGATCTCCCTGTGCTACGCGGCTGCTTCCCACTAGCTATCTATTTTCCGTTTGGTAGCCTCCCACTCTTTTTGGATTAATTTTGACCTGTGACCTGACCTGGCTTCTTAAACGTAAACACAACACGACCAGTGGGAGCTGGAGGGACCTACTTCCTTAAGGAATACAGGGACCAGGGGGAGTCTTGGGAGATAGCCTTCCCAAAGGCTCAGCAGAGATCAGGCTCAAACAGAACCCGCAGCTGGGCACCAAGGGAGAGGTCTCATGCGAGCTGCACAGGAGTCTTTGGCCTGAAGTTTCAAGTGTAAAATAGGAGACACCCGGCCAGGCTTCCTCCTGTGCATCTGGTCGAGGTGGGCAAAGGGCCTCTTATTCCAGTCGGCTGTCCTGACCCGCCTCTGATGCTCCAGTCCCCCTGGGGAGCGGCAGCGGAGCCCAGGGTTAACAGGACCCACTCGGAAGCGAGCCCACCTGGGTTGAATCCTGCCTTCTCCACTTACTGGCTCTGTGGTCTTAGGTAAGTTATGTCTGTTCTCTGCATGTCCATTTCCTCTCCTGTAAGAAGGAGATAGTTAGAGAACCTAACTGAGGAATGGTGAATAGCGCTGCAATGAACCTGGGTGTGTAAACATCCTCTCACTTTTCAAGTCAATTTTGCTGAGCTATAATAAATAAATACATGCATACATGTGCATATGTAAAAGTGCTTAAATCATAAGGATAAGCTTGAGGAATTTTCCCAAAACAAAAACACCCAAGTGACCAGCACCCAAACCAGGAGAAATAGCATCTTCTCCACATCACCACCGCCCCCTCCCCCATTTAATACATCCACCAGAGGTAACCACAATCCTTCCTTTAACAACCAAGACTCATTTGGCTGGTTTCTGAACTTTATGCAAATGGAATCATGCAGAGAGTGCTCCTTTATGTCTGGCTTCTTTCACTGAACACTGTCGTATGTATCTTCCGTGGTGTATGTATCGGTTCATTCATTCTTATTCTGGTATCACATTCCATTGTATGAATATACCACGACTTTTGTGGTATATTTGGTATATTTGTGGTATATTTGTCCTTCTGCTGCTGAAGGACATTTGAGTTTTTGCCAGTTATCACTGCATTGCCTCTTAGCTCCAAACTCGTAATTTTTGCCTGCTCTGTGAAAATGGGCTGGAACCTTTCAACGTCTTTCCTTTGTCCACTGGCACCAAAGCATTGTCAAGAAAGAGTAGTGGAGGGATTTCCCTGGTGGCACAGTGGTTGAGAATCCGCCTGCCAATGCAGGGGACACGGGTTTAATCCCTGGTCCGAGAACATCACACATGCCGTGGAGCAACTAAGCGCCACAACTACTGAGCCTGCGCTCTAGAGCCCGTGAGCCATGACTACTGAAGCCCGCGCGCCTAGAGCCCGTGCTCCGCAACAAGAAAAGCCACCGCAGTGAGAAGCCCGCGCACTGCAACAAAGAGTAGCCCCCGCTCACCGCAACTAGAGAAAGCCCAAGTGCAGCAAGGAAGACCCAACGCAGCCAAAAATAAATAAGCTAATTAATTAATTTTTTTTAAAAAAAGGGCTTCCCTGGTGGCACAGTGGTTGAGAGTCCGCCTGCCGATGCAGGGCACACGGGTTTGTGCCCCGGTCCGGGAGGATCCCGCATGCCGCGGAGCGGCTGGGCCCGTGAGCCATGGCCGCTGAGCCTGTGCGTCCGGAGCCTGTGCTCCGCAACGGGAGAGGCCACAGCAGTGACAGACCCGTGTACCAAAAAAAAAAAAAAAGTAAGAGTACTGGAAAGACATCTCAGGAGAGAAGGGCTCTGCTTCCTGGTTCCAGGTACTCACACGGCAGGATCCTGCAGACCACATGGCTTTGCCAGCACCCAGCTTCTGCACCGTGTGAGGAAAAGTGCAACAGAAGGAATTATTAACCATAACAGGGATTCACAAGAGAAGAAGCAAGAAGTAAAGAAAGCTCAAAATAATTGCAGATATACTGAACAGCTATTGGTAATAGGGCTGAGATAGCGCACCCAAAGGAAAAACCCCACCTCTCACCCCATTGGCTTGAGGTCCAGAGCTTGTTGGGGAGGGCCTCACTGAATTGGTTAGTAGTTGCTCTGCTGCTGTACCAGTGGGACTTGATGGCATCTACCCCAACCCTCACCCAAAGAAATTTGCTGGAAATCTGCACTCCTGGGTGCTATTAAAAGCCCTTCATTCACAGGAAAGTATCTGGCTGGAGGCATTCTGCAGTGAAACTACCCAAGGGGCCTGGAAGGGAAAGCTACTACAAGAGATGCCATCCAAACAGCAGGAGCTGGAGCTGATAAAATCATACACGCTGCAGGACCCGAGGTCTAGGGAAGCCATGCATACTTCAGGAGCTGCGCCTAGAGGAGCTGGTGGAGCAATTTGTGGCCCAGGACATTGCTGAAAACAAAAGCGCCTACCTTGCAATCAGGCTAACAGTTGGGTGTAGCACCAACAGAGGCAGATAGCTTAGCAGAGAGATGAGGGAAAGTCAGAGGGCCCTAAAGAAAAACAGTCATCCCGAGGCTGCACCCCCTTAGTCAGAGCTGCACACTAAGGGAAACAGACTTTACTGGAATATCCATCCAAGTCACTAAACAAATAAGCAAACAGTACAAGCAACAGGCCCAGGGAGGAGTGGGGGAGGAATCAATATCCAGCATTGCTACAATGTAATATCTAAAATCGCCAATTTTCAACAACAGCAACAAAAAAAAAAATTATGAGACATGCAAAGAAACAGGAAAGTGTGACCATAAGGAAGAAAAAAAGAAAAAGGCGAGAGAAACTGCCTTTGAGAGCACCCAGATGTCAGGCTTAACAAACATGTCAAAGCAGCAACAATAAATATGTTCAGAGCCAAAGAAATAAAGGAACATGTGATGACCTTATTTCATATAAAGAATACCAACAAAGAGATAAAAAATATTTTTTAAAAAAGAAGACCAAACTAAAATTATGGGATTGGAAAGTACAATAACCGAAATGAAATATTCACTAGAGGGGCTCACCAGTAGATTTGAGCTGACAGAAGAAATAATAAGCAAACTTAAAGGTAGACTAATAGAGATGGTGCAATCAGAAGAACGGAGAGAAAATGAAGGAAGAAAAATGAACAGAGAATTCCAAGAAAAGTGGGACATCATTAGGTACACTACCATACATGTAATGGAAACGCCAGAGGAGAAAAGAGAGAAAAACCATCAGGAAAATCCTCAAGGAAATAATGGCTGAAAGCTTCCTAAATTTGATAAAAAACATTATCCACATCCAAGAAGCTCTAAGTATGATCAACAGAAAGAGGTGGTGTCACTGGTAAATTCTGTCAAACACTTAAAGAGGAATTAATTCCAGTTCTTCACAAAATCTTCTTAAAATTAGAAGAGGAAGGAACACTTCCCAGCTTGTTCTATTGAAACAGGAGGGAAGGGGGCAGGGCATAACCTTTAAAAGAATGACATAGCCCAAGGACACAACATAAACCGATTAGAACAACCTAGGTCCCAGACGGCTCCACTAGACCCTGAGCCTCAGTGTATTCTCATTGTATCACATCAGCAAGCTAATGACACACCACAGATGCCATGACAGTTTCAAGGCTGACCAATAAGGTCAAAAAGTGGGCGGTAACCCAATTCCTGGAAACCCCCACCCCTTCCCCAAAATAACTGGAATACTCCTCCCACTCATTAGCCTATGAAATGACCCGCCCCTATAAAAACTGACAACCCCATACCCTGGTGCCTCTCTTGCCTTCTGAGATGGCCCACGCTCTGTCTTCAGAGTGTGTATCTCCTTGAATAAACCTTCTTTCTCTTTACTATGGCTCACTCTTGAATTCTTTCCTGCACAAACCCAAGAGCCCACCTTTGGCAGCCATCCCTAGGACTCGCCTGAGACCTGGGACGTGACCATCCTCTTGTGCCCCACTCTCTTTCCTGCAACACGACTATATATAAAACAGCTAACCTACCAGGACCTACTGTATGACACAGGGAACTATACTCAATATTTTGTAATAACCTATAAGGGAAAAGAATCTGAAAAAAGACATATATGTATGTATAGCTGAATCGCTTTGCTGTATACTTGAAACTAACACAACACTGTAAATCAATTATAATTCAATGAAAAAAAATCCTAAAGGATCCACTAAAAAGACTATTAGCACTAATAAATGAATTCAACAAGGTGGCAGGGTACAAGACCAATATACAAAAATAAATTGTATCTCTATAACAAACAGTGAACAATCTGAAAACAAAATTAAGAAAATAATTCCATTTACAATAGCATCAAAAAAAATAAAATACTTAGAAATAAATTTGACAAAAGGTTGCAAAACATGTAGTCTGAAAACTTCAAACACTGTTGAAAGAAATTAAAGGGACTTCCGTGGTGGTGCAGTGGTTAAGAATCTGCCTGCCAATGCAGGGGTCATGGGTTCGAGCCCTGGTCCGGGACGATCCCACATGCCATGGAGCAACTAAGCCTGTGCGCCACAACTACTGAGCCTGCGCTCTATAGCCCATGAGCCACAACTACTGAGCCTGTGTGCCACGACTACTGAAGCCCACGTGCCTACAGCCCATGCTCCACCACAACAGAAGCCACTGCAATGAGAAGGCTGCATACCGCAACAAAGAGTAGCCCCCAGTTGCCGCAACTAGAGAAAGCCCAGGCGCAGCAACGAAGACCCAATGCAGACAAAAATAAATAAAATTAAATTAAATTTTAAAAAGAGATTAAAGAAGACCTAAGTGAATACAATGACATCCCTTGTTTATGGTGAGGAAAACAATGTTGTTTTGACAACAACAATGTTGTTTGACAAAACTTGTCAAATTGATCTGCAGATTCAGTGCAGTCCCTATCAAAACCCCAGCTTGTCTTTTTTTACGGCAATTGACAAGCTGATCCTAAAATTCATATAGAAACATAAAGGATCCAGAATACCAAAAACAATCTTGAAAAAAAGAACACAGTTGGAAAAAAGAACTCAGAACTCCCTATTTCAAAACTTACTACAAAGCAATAAGATCAGGACTCTGGGGTACTGACGTAATAAGGATAGATCCATGGATCAATGGAATAGAATTGAGAGTCCACAACCAAACTGTCACGTTTATGGTCAATGCATTTTTGTCAAGAATGCCAAGGTAATTCAATGGGTAAAGAATAATAATTGTCCCAGAAGTGGTAGCAGGACAACTGTATCTCCACATGCAAAAGAATGAATTTATATCCTTTCCTTACATTATACACAAATAGTAACTCCAAATGGATCATAGACCTAAAAGTAAGAGCTGAAACTGTAAATCTCTAAGAAGAAAACAGGAATAAATCCTCATGACCTTGGACTAGGCAAAGCTTTCTTAGGCACAAAATCAAAAGCACAAAAGAAAAGATGGATGTATTAGATTCCATCAAAATTAGATTTTTGTGCTTTAAAGGACACCATCAAGAAAGTTAAAAGAAAACCTACAAAATGGGAGAAAATATTTGCAAGTCATATATCTAAGTGGCTTATATCCAGAATATATAAAGAACTCATAACTGAATAATAAAATATAAATAACCAAATTTAAGAATGGGCTGGGAATTCCCTGGTTGCCCAATGGTTAGGACTTGGCGCTTTCACTGCCAGGGCCCAGGTTCAATCCATGGTCAGGGAACTAAGATCCCGCAAGCCGCACAGTGTGGCCAAAAAAAGAAGAATGAGCAAATGACCTGAATAGATACAAACAAGATATATCAATGGCCAATAAGTGTATGTTAAATCCTCAACATTATTAGACATTAGGGAAATTGAAATCAAAGCTACAATGAGATACCACTTCACACCCAAGAGGATGACTATTAATAAAAAAGATAGATAGGGACTTCCCTGGTGGCGCAGTGGTTAAGAATCCGCCTGCCAATGCAGGGGACACGGGTTCAAGCCCTGGTCCGGGAAGATCCCATATGCAGCAGAGCAACTAAGCCCGTGTGCCACAACTACTGAGCCTGCGTTCTAGAGCCCACGAGCCGCAACTACTGAGCCTGAGTGCCACAACTACTGAAGCCCATGCACCTAGAGCCTGTGCTCCACAAGAGAAGCCACCACAATGAGAAGCCCGCAGTCTGCAAGGAAGAGTAGCCCCCGCTCGCCACAGCTACAGAAAGCCCACACGCAGCAACGAAGACCAAATGCAGCCAAAAATTAATTAATTAATTATTTTAAATTTCAAAAAAAAATGTATATCCGTACAATGGAATATTATTCAGCTATAAAAAGGAATCAAGTGTCGCTACATGCTACAATGTGGATGAACCTTGAAAACATCAGGTTAAATGAAAGAAGCCAATCAAAAAGATCACATGTTGTCTAATTCCATTTCTATGAAATGCCCAGAACAGGCAAACCCATAGAAACAGAAAGTAGATTAGTGGCTGCCTAGACCTGGGTTGCCTAGACTTGTTTTCCATGGGAAGGTAATTCTATTACCAGTTATCCTGTTATGGTTAGAAGCAGAAATCCTAAACTGTTTTTTCTAATCAGGTATTTTCCATACAAAATTTCAAGCAGACAGAAAAATTGAAAGAATTTTACCATGAACGTCTGTATTCTCACTACATTGATTCTACAATTAATATTTTACTATGTTTGGCTTATCACTCCAGAAAGATTTCTCATGTTCCTTCCAAATCGATCCTTTCTCCCACCCTACCCAGAGGTTCTGATTTTTTTCCACCATGAATTAGTTTTGCCTATTCCAGAACTTCATATAGATAGAATCCAAGAGCATATTAAAATAATTATTCATCATGACCAAGAGGGATTTATTTCAGGAATACAAGGGGCTTTGATATTAGGAAATTTATTAACAGAATTTACATATTAAAGATCTCAAAAGAAAATTATTGAAGAGGCATTAATAGAACCTAATATCCATTTTTCATAAAACATTTAATAAAAGAGAAATCAGCAAATACTTCTTTAAAAAGATTTTTCTAAGTGGGGAGAAATATTAGAAGTATTCCCACATCTAGGAAATTAGGAACATGATAAGAATACCCATTATTGCACCTCTACTTAATCTTGCATTCAAAGGATTAGCCTGTGCAACTTTGGAAGAATTTTTAAATTAGAGACATGAAAATTGGAATGAAGGAGAAATAAAGTTATTACTTTGCAGATGACATAAATGTATATCTAGAAAATCCAAGAGAATCAACAGGAAAATGACAACCAACAATAATGGTAAGGTAGCAGAGTACAGAATGATATACAGAAATTAGTAGCACTTACATATGAAAAAAAACCCCACCTAGTTAGAACATACAATAGAAAAATAGTCTCTATAACAGCAACAAGAAAAAGACAACCAAGAGGTAAACTTAATAAGAAATGTGTGAAAAAAAATCTACAATAAGCACTCCAAAATACTACTAAAGAACACAAAAGAAGACTATAAAATATGTTCTTGGATAGGAAGACTCAATGTCATAAAGTTGCCAATTTCCTCTGGTATAATTTTTAAACTTAATAAAATTCCAACAAAAAGACTGATATACTTTTCCCCCTGAAATTTATAAAAGCTGATATGGAATCTCAAGTGGAAAATAAAGAAGCAAAACTTTCCAGGAAATTCTGAAAAAGAAGATAGGAGGGAACTGGCCAGGCCAGGTATTAAAACATATTTCAAAACCTTCATAATTAAAATAAGGTAAATATGTGCTTTTAAACAAATGATCTGGGATCATTTGGGTAGCTAAGTGAAAAAAAATAAAATTGAGCCCATGTTGAATGCTGTACACCAGGGTAAGCTCCAATGGAGCAAATTTATACACTTTTAAAACAAAAATTCTAAAACCACCAGAAGAAGATATGGAAGAATTTTCTTATAACTTTGGAAAAGAAAAAGAAATTTCCACTATGCTTCAAAATACAGAAATCACAAAAGAGAAGATTGATGACTTCCATGGCATAATAGTATTTATTTACATGCAAGTAACTGGTCATGTGTTCACAGTAGCTATCTCTGGGTGAAGGGACTTGGAGTGACATTTATCTTTTTTACCTATCAATTTTTCTAATTTTTCAGTAGCGATGATTTATTATTTAAGAGACAAAATTCTTCGAAAGGTTGAAGCAGAAGCAATGGCAGCACTTCTGGGACTCTAAATCCAAACTGTCATGTTCCCTAAAAATCAACCACTGGTCCAGAGAGTACACTGATAGGACCCCTCAGCCCTTTCTTTGAGGGATTCGTTCTTTCATTGGCCCATTTATTCAACAAATACTTACTAAGCTCCTACTATGTCCCAGACACTACATTGTATAGGAATCTGGTTGGAACTCCATGAGAAACAATACAGTGTGGTGTTGAAGAGTGAGGTCTCTGGAGCCAGCTCCAGCCTTGACCAGCTGTGTGAACTAAGATAAATTAACTCACCTCTCTGAGCCTCAGTTTTCTTATCTGTGAAAAAGGGACACTAATAATACTCAAAACTAAATGAATGTCCAATGTTAAAACACTTCAAATAGGGAATTCCCTGGTGGTCCAGTGGTTAGGACTCCATGCTCTTACCACCGAGGGCCCAGGTTCAATCCGCGGTTAGGAAACTAAGATTGCAAGCCATGCAGTGCAGAAAAATAAAAAAAAAATTTAAATTAAAAAAAAATAAAACTTTAACAGACTTAAGCACTTTGGAAAACCATTTGGCAGAATCTTTTATAGCAGAACATTCTCGATTCCATTCCTAGAAATACAGCTAACAGAAAGTATCCAGGTGATTACCAAAAGACATAAAAATGTCCCATGGGCTTCCCTGGTGGCGCAGTGGTTGAGAGTCCGCCTGCCGATGCAGGGGACACGGGTTTGTGCCCCAGTCCGGGAAGATCCCACATGCCGCGGAGCGGCTGGGCCCGTGAGCCATGGCCGCGGAGACTGCGCGTCCGGAGCCTGTGCTCCGCGACAGCAGAGGCCACAGCGGTGAGAGGCTCGCGTACCCCAAAAAAAAAAAAAAAAAAAAATGTCCCTGAAGTCATCGTTTGTAATAGGCCAAAACTAGAAACAAAATCCCAAATGTTCATCCAGAGTCAAATGGATGACTACCGTATATCCATGCAGGGGAATACGACACAGAAATGAAAATGGACAAACTACAACAACGTGGATGAACCTCCTAAACACAACGTTTTTGCAAAAGAATGAATACCGTATGCTTCCACTTATACCAAGTTCAAACAGGTAAGACCAGTCTATGATGTTAACCCTTGAATGTGCACAATGCTGGCTTCTGGATGCTGGTCACGTTCTTCTTCTTCAACCGGGCGTTGGTTACACAGGTGCGTTCCCACACCGAGTAGATGAAGGATACTCGCTCAGATCCTGCAGGTAAAGAAGGGCGATATGCCAACAGGCAAGGCAAGTGGGTACAAGACAAGGACACTTTGTACACAAGATCTCATCAGCTTCACCAAGGAGCTTGCTTACTCCCATTTTTCTAGGAACAGGCAACTCCCTCGGTCCTACTTTTATGTTTCTGTTTTTGACAGAGAATAGGTGCAGAACAATATTTCTTTAAGAAAAACCCTAGCGCACATGTGATGAAAAACAGCAGCAGCCTATGACCTCAGCATTGGGGGCAATGGGAGCAGTGGGGTTCGGGGCAGCTGGACAGCGTATGTTCTGCTTACAGGACGCTCATAGCACTGTGTAATTTATGACAACAGAAATAGGAAATAACCTAAATGTCCAACGATAGAGAAATGGTTAAACAAATGCCCTCACTTATTTATTCAACAAAATTTTATTGCGTGTCTGTTCTGTGCCAAGTATCATTCCGGGATCGGGGGATATGTGAGCAAACAATACATTCTTTTTTTTTTTTTTTTTTTTTTTTT